>NC_083569.1:100802812-101114479 GCF_027579695.1 Neoarius graeffei
CTGGTTGAGAAGCAGACATGCTAACCACTAGGCCAGCCCACAGTTGAGTTGCTCTCAAAACAGTCTCAATTCTTCACGGTATGGTGAGCTCATAGGACTTAATGTTTCAATCCCTCAGATAAGTCAGCACTCTCAGATCTTGAGTGGAGAAGGGGCTAATCACTTCCTCTTCCTCTTTCATGTTTTGTTTTGTTGATAGGCCCACGACACCTCCAGAGGGCTCAACAGTGACACCCAGCATCCCAGGTGTGCTACCCTCTGCTTTTACCCCTCTTGCTGGTCATTTCACAGCCCAGATTGTATCCTTATTTTTCAGCCAGATCCAGCTGCTACTTTGTTCTGCAACCTCTGACAATGACCTGACTACTTGTCAGAGGGCCTGGCCTCGAACTCCATCCTCTTCAGGAGCTTAGATGTTGAGGTGGCTATAAACCCTCTACAGCCGACCTCTACCAGGAGGACCTTGGTCCGCCAGCCTTGTTGTTTTACCTCTGCTGCTAGGTCAGCATATTTTCAGTCTCTTGCATTCATATGCTTCATTAACTACAGCCTCCCATGGCACAGTTAGCTCCAGAATGTACTGTATAAGTACTTCTGTGAGGTTGACCATAGGATCCACAAGATGTTGACATAGGATTCCACAAGATGTTGAAAACATTCCTTTGAAACTGTGGTCCATGTTAACATGAATACATCACACAATTCTTGTAGATTTTTCAGGTGCACTTCCATGCTCTGAATCTCCCGTCATACCACATCCCAATGGTGTTCTACTGGATCCAGTTCTGGTGACTGGGAAGACCACTGAAGAACTTATTGTCATGTTCATGAAACTAGTTTGAGACAATTTTTGCTTTGTGACATGGTGCATTTCCATGCTGGAAGTAGCCATTAGAAGGGGCAGCACAGTGGTGCAGTGGTCAGCACTGTTGCCTCACAGCAAGAAGGTTCTGGGTTCGAGCCTAGTGGTCAGTGGGGGGGGTATGGAGTTTGCATGTTTTCCCTGTGTCTGCGTGAGTTTCCTCTGGGTGCTCCAGTTTCCCCCACAGTCCAAAGACATGCAGGTTACTGTAGGTTAACTGGCTGTTCTAAATTTCCTGTGGGTGTGAATGTGTGTGAGTGCTCAGAAAGGAACCAGCCACCCTACTATAATTCTGGCCAAGTCAACCAAACAGGGTTCAAGCCCAGATCAGGTTCAGCAGTGACAGCAATGATGAGCCATTAGAAAATGGTAAATTGTAGGACAGATGGGCAACAATAACAATACTCAAATTAGATTAGATTAGATTAGATTAGATTAGATTAGATTAGATTAGATTAGATTAGATAAAACTTTATTGATCCCTTTGGGCAGGTTCCCTCAGGGAAATTAAGATTCCAGCAGCATCATTATAGATAAACAGAGAAAATAAATAGAGAAAACTTCTAGATAAATGAAAATAAATTATTTACATATACAAATATAAAAAGAATAAGATATGGGGAAGGGGGAAGGAGGGGGGGAAAGGGGGGGGTGGCAGCAGGAGAGATATTGCACTTTATATTGCACATTGTCTGGTATTGCTTATTGTTAGGCTAGGCTACTGCTCCTTCCCATCCTCTGTCCTCCTGTTACCCCTCCTCCCCCCCAGAAGGGAGTTATACAGTCTGATGGCGTGAGGGACAAAGGAGTTTTTGAGTCTGTTCGTCCTGCACTTGGGAAGGAGCATTCTGTCACTGAACAGGCTCCTCTGGTTGCTGATGACGGTGTGCAGAGGGTGACTGGCATCATCCATGATGTTCAATAGTTTGTCCATAGGCCTCTTCTCTGCCACCGTCACCAGAGAGTCCAGCTTCATGCCGACCACAGAGCCGGCCCGCCTGATCAGTTTGTCCAGCCTGGATGTGTCCTTCTTGGATGTGCTGCCCCCCCAGCACACCATGGTGTAAAACAGGACACTGGCAACCACAGACTGATAGAACATCCACAGGAGTTTCCTGCAGATGTTAAAGGACTGCAGCCTCCTAAGGAAGTATAGCCTGCTCTGTCCCTTCCTGTATAAGTGTTTGGTGTTGCAAGTCCAGTCCAGCTTGCTGTCCAGCCACAGCCCGAGGTACTTGTAGGAATCCACAGCCTCCACCTCAACTCCCTCGATCAGAACTGGTCGTGACCTTGGTCTGGACCTCCCAAAGTCAATGACCAGCTCCTTGGTCTTTGAGGTGTTGAGCTGCAGATGGTTCCTGTTGCACCACACAGCAAAGTCCCTCACCAGGTTCCTATACTCCTCCTCTCTGTCATCACTGATACACCCAATGATGGCTGTGTCATCGGCAAACTTCTGAATGTGACACATCTCCGAGTTGTAGCAGAAGTCCGCGGTGTACAGGGTGAAGAGAAGAGGGGCCAGCACCGTGCTCTGGGGTGCTCCGGTGCTGCTAATCACAGTGTCAGACGTGATGTCCTTCAGCCTGACATACTGCAGCCTGTCAGTGAGGTAGCTGGAGATCAGGCAGGGGTCCACTCGCATCCTGTTCAGTTTGTCCTGAAGCAATAGGGGCTGGATGGTGTTGAAGGCACTCGAAGTCCAAGAAGAGGATCCTCACTGTGCCATTTCCCTTATCCAGATGCGAGTGGGCTCAGTGTAGCAGGTAGAGAATGGCGTCTTCCACACCGACACCTGCCCGGTACACAAACTGCAGACAGTCCTGGGCACGTTGTACCTGGGGTCTGAGGAGGCTGAGGAAGAGCCGCTCCAACATCTTCATCAGATGTGAAGTGAGTGACACTGGTCGGAAGTCGTTCAGCTCGCTGGGCCAAATCTTTTTGGGAACTGGAATGATACATGATGTCTTCCAGAGGGTTGGCACTCTCCCCAGCTGCAGGCTGAGGTTGAAGATGCGTTGGAGTGGTTCACTCAGTTCAGCAGCACAGGTCTTCATTAGTCGGGGACACACCTTGTCCTGGCCTGCTGCTTTCCTGGGGTGAAGCTTCCTCAGTTGACCTCTGACCTGGTCTGCAGTAATGCATGGAGGAGTCGGTGTTGAGGAGGGGGAGGAGGGGGCTGCTGTGATGACTGGGGGGAGGTGTGTTGAGGGACGAAGGAGAGATGGCTGCAGTGAGGGAGAGGGTGGGGGGTACGTGGGCTGGTTGAACCGATTGAAAAAGTCATTCAACTCATTCGCCCTCTCCACTGTCCCCTCAATGACTCTGGTCTTTGTATTGTGGCCTGTGATGGTTTTCACACCTTTCCAGACCTCCCTCATGCTGTTCTCCTTCAGCTTCTGCTCTACCTTTCTCTTGTAGCTGTCCTTAGCTTCCCTCACGCAGTGTTTTACCTCCTGCTGTGCTGCTTTCATTGCCTCCCTATCCCTGCTCCTGAAGGCGGCCTTCTTCCTGTTGAGGACAGCTTTGACTTCTTGTGTTACCCATGGCTTGTTATTAGGGTAACACCGTACAGTCTTAGCGGGGTAGACCACATCTGCACAGAAGTTAAGGTAATCCATCAGACAGTGTGTCAGCCCCTTTATGTCCTCACAGTGTGGGCTAAGCAGCACATCCCAGTCCGTGATGTCATAACAGTCCCTGAGGGGATCTTCCATTTCAGGGGACCACCTCCTGATGGAGCTAGTTGTTGCAGGCTGCCTTTGAACCAGAGGGGTGTACTTCGGCTGTAGAAGAACCAGGTTGTGGTCAGACTTCCCTAGTGGGGGGAGGGGTGTGACTCTGTATGCATCCCTCACATTAGCATACAGCAAGTCAATTGTCCTGTTGTTCCTTGTTGGACAATCCACAGCCTGGTAAAAAGCAGCCAAAGTAGAGTCCAAAGTAGCATGATTAAAGTCCCCAGAAATTATATGATAAATACCTCAGGGTGCTGTGTCTGCAGCCTTGCTGTGACAGAGTGAATCCTCTCACATGCAGCGGCTGCATCTGCCCTTGGAGGGATGTAAACACAGATGGTGATCACGTGACTGAACTCCCTCGGCTGATAATATGGCCGCAGGCTAACGGCTAGCAGCTCCAAGTCCGGGCAACATAAAACTGTCTTTACGGAGATATGCCCCGGGTTACACCAGCGGTTGTTCACATAAATGATGAGTCCCCCACCTTTGCTTTTCCCGCATGTGTTAGTGTCTCTGTCGGCTCTCACAGCAGTGAATCCCCGCAGGTCCATGTTAGCATCCGGTACAAGGTGTGTTAGCCATGTCTCCGTAAAGATAAATAAGCTGCTGTCCCGGTAAATCCACTGGTTGTTTCAGAGCAGAAAGCTTGTCGACTTTATTCGGCAGTGAGTTCACATTCCCCATGATAACGGAGGGAATGGATGGTTTGTAGCACCGCCGGTTGTCCGCTAGCCTAGCCTTTAGCTTAGCTCCAGCCTTGCAGCCCCTGGGTTTCCTCCTCAGCTCGGCCGGGATGGGGTGTCATATCCTGGCTCGTCCCATTGTTTTCAGGGCCAGCAGCTCCTCTCTCGAATAAGTGAGAAAACTGACTCCTGGTTGCATGTTAAAGTTAAATATATCCATGTTATAGAGTAAAACACACTATGTCTTCGTAAGAAGAGCAGAAAAGTAAAAAAAAAGGTGGAAAAAAGAGGTTTAAAGAGCTAAAAACTACAGAGCTACTGGAGAGGCAGCTGTCTCACACAGCGCCCATCCGTAAATAGGCTGTGGTATTCAAGTGATGATTGATTGGTTTTAACGGGTAATCCCCACACCATTACACTACCTCCACCAGTCTGGACTGTTGACACAAGGCAGGTTGATCCATGGATTTATGCAGTTGGTGCCAAAATCTGACCGTACATTTGCGTCTTCTTCTTTAGTGTTCTGCCTGATGGCAGGTCCAACTGTGATGTCCATCAGATCTTCTGGGGAACATTACAGTACTACTACCTTCTACTGCATTATTATAGAGGTTTTCTCCTCTCAGTCATTCTCACACACACAGACAATTTAGAGTAGCCAGTTACCCTAAGTGCATGTCTTTGGACTGTGGGGGAAATCAAAGCACCCGGAGGACACGGGGAGAACATGCAAACTCCACACAGAAAGGCTCCCCATCAGCCACTGGGCTCGAACCCAGAATCTTCTTGCTGTGAGGCGACAGTGCTAACCACTGCACTTTTTTTTCCCCCTCTCAAGACTGGTGTGTGTGAAAATTGCAAAAGATTAACTCTTATAGAAATAGTCAAACCAGCCCATCTAGCACTAACAATCATGTCATGGTCAAAATCACGGAGATGACATTTGTTCCCCATTCCGATGGTTGATGCGAAAAACTGAACCCGAAGCATTGCTGGCTCGTATCTGCATTAGATAATCGCATGAATGGAATGTGTAGGTGTACAGGTGTTCAAAATAAAGTGCTCAGGGAGTGTAAATAGAATGTTTTGCTGTTGCCTGTAGGCAGACAGCATGAGGATTGATACTACATGGACCTTCAGACAGTCTGACCTTTACTGTAACTGCTAAAGGTCAGACATTCTGAGCAGAGTCAAATGAAATATCTAAGTTTCTTAAAAGCACAGTGATATTGAGCGATGCTCCTCACAGGGGGGTTGTGTGAAATGGAAAACAGACCGGTTGCACAATCAGGACTCGCATACCTTCACGATATCATTTACAGCTGCTTGTGTGTTGTAATAACCCCATTTTCAGGACAAAATTTGCTTATTTGCCTGATAGGAAACGTTGTACTCTGCACTGCAAAAAAAAAAAAAAAAAAAAGATACCTGAGCAAATGGAAGTATTATGAATACTGGCAAGTTTTTGGAGAAAAAAATGTTTGAAATAACCAAGATTATATGCTTATCGAACAAGACAAATTCAAGGATGAAATTAGTGAATATGTCTAACAGGCCTATTATTATTATTAGTAGTAGTAGTAGTAGTAGTAGTAGTAATATAACCTAGGCATGTAATGATTCACCCAGTTTAGGATTCAGTTCGATTCAGGATACTGATTACACGATTCGATTTTCCCCACGTTTTTGAAAAAAAAGAAAAAAATTAATTACCAAAAAAAAGTAACATTTATTTTCCTATTCTTTATCAACTTAAATATTCCTTTTGTTAAATAAAAAAAGGACAACTTTTTGTTTCATTTTCTTAACAACCAACAATAATTATTTACCCACATTTTTAATGGTTGGAGTCAAATATAAAGCCTATTAACTAAAATATTCCTTTTATGAAAAATGAAAACGTTAATAAAAATAGGCCTTATGAACATTTGTACTCCCTCCATCTGCTTCTCTTTAGCTTTCAGGAGTCTGTAAAAAGAGAGCTTGGATTTCTTGCTAAATCTCTTTGTACAGTCAGTCACACAACAGCTCTTTCACATTTTAGACGTGTTTTTGTGTGTTTTTGCTGCATTAGAGCTGTGTTACTTTTGCCTACAGTGAAGTCATATATATATTCCTGCTATCATACTATCATACATTATTCTATCCACATTCACTGAGCAATCACATGCTCTGATTGGCTACTCTACTACTAGGATATCAGCTCATATACCGTGAGTAGAGAAAAACAAAATGGTGGACTGTGTTGCTGAACCAACCGAGGACGAAATAAAAAAAACCCTCTACTAGAAAACAAAACTCATTATCTCATCTCATTATCTCTAGCCGCTTTATCCTGTTCTACAGGGTCGCAGGCAAGCTGGAGCCTATCCCAGCTGACTACGGGCGAAAGGCGGGGTACACCCTGGACAAGTCGCCAGGTCATCACAGGGCTGACACATAGACACAGACAACCATTCACACTCACATTCACACCTACGGTCAATTTAGAGTCACCAGTTAACCTAACCTGCATGTCTTTGGACTGTGGGGGAAACCGGAGCACCCGGAGGAAACCCACGCGGACACGGGGAGAACATGCAAACTCCGCACAGAAAGACCCTCGCCGGCCACGGGGCTCGAACCCGGACCTTCTTGCTGTGAGGCGACAGCGCTAACCACTACACCACCGTGCCGCCCAGAAAACAAAACTACAAAAAAAAAAAATGGAATGAAAGTATTATCATTATTTCACAAATTACTACTGTCATTTTGCCGGTTTGTTTACATTCTAAGCAGAAATTATTCTGTCGCACGTTTTCTATAAAGCTTTTATTTATCGAATTTGAAAAAAAAAACAATAAAAATGCTCTGTTTCTCACAATCCTTCCACTCAATCTCGTCATACGTGGCTTATAGGCAACTCGGTGCTATGCGCCTCACAGGCGATCAGCTCATGTACGACTTGATTTCATGGAATAAATGTTAATTATACACTCATTTATGCAGTTCTCCAATCAGTAGCATCGGCACAATGGATAAACTTCTGCAGTTACAGGTAAAAAGTGTCAGTTAATTTCCTCATCAAACATCAGAACAGAGTAAAAGTGTTACCTCTGTGACTGTGAATGTAATCCTATTCAAAGGCTTACATGTTAATTGTGCTTCTATTTATATCTTCACATTAAAATGCTGATTAAGCTTTAACTTGGATTAACCTCAGTCAAGTTAGACTGTTCTGATTCATCCATCAGGCGTAATACAGTATTAACATATTAACGAATTCGGGTCTAAAAACAGATGTAGAAACAGATGTCTGAAGCTCACGCATGCAAAGCAGTGCAACTAAACCACTTGTTTGGAAAGTGTAATGTGTGCTCAAAGCAGTTAGGATTGAAACCATTGCCCTTATGGACTAATTCAGCATTTAAATGCGTGCAGACACTTCAGACTTAACCATAACCCTGTACCTGCTGCAGCTCTAATCCCCTACATTACCAGCACACACTGAGGGATTTATCATGCGTGAGATTGATGCATCTGTTAAAATGCAAAGTGCTTTAACAATATTTAAAAACGTGCTATATACGGTACAGTGCCTGTGTAAAAATTTGTACACCCCATACTCACTCATTGATGGGCTGTATTTTGTAGAACAATACTGAAGACATCAGGAAGTCTGGGGAAACACCTACAAAACCACTCTGCAGCCGATATGTACAATACAGAAAAGAGCAATAAGGACAATAAACAAAACAGGATACAGAGATCACACAAACTCACTATTCATAAAATCACACATGTTGAAATTTATGGATCTGGTCAAATTCAGAACAGCACAAATAATGTACAAAGCGAGAAATAATCTATTGCCAAAAAATATACAAGGAATGTTTAGTGAGAGAGAGGGGGGATATAATCTAAGGGGAGACCTAAATTTTAAAAAATCAAAGGTTCGAACAAATATGAAAAACATGTGCGTATCGAGCTGTGGGGTGACTTTATGGAACAGACTGGAGACAGAAATAAAACAAAGTGCAAATATAAATCTGTTTAAAAAAAGGTACAAAAAATATTTTTAAACAAGTACATGGAAGGCGGCACGGTGGTGTAGTGGTTAGCGCTGTCGCCTCACAGCAAGAAGGTCCGGGTTCGAGCCCCGTGGCCGGCGAGGGCCTTTCTGTGCGGAGTTTGCATGTTCTCCCCGTGTCCGCGTGGGTTTCCTCCGGGTGCTCCGGTTTCCCCCACAGTCCAAAGACATGCAGGTTAGGTTAACTGGTGACTCTAAATTGAGCGTAGGTGTGAATGTGAGTGTGAATGGTTGTCTGTGTCTATGTGTCAGCCCTGTGATGACCTGGCGACTTGTCCAGGGTGTACCCCGCCTTTCGCCCGTAGTCAGCTGGGATAGGCTCCAGCTTGCCTGCGACCCTGTAGAAGGATAAAGCGGCTAGAGATAATGAGATGAGATGAGATGAGTTTATATATTCATATTTATAGGGATAGGTATGTAGTAGATATTTATTTTTGTAATGATCTATTTATATAGATATTTATGAAGTGTATATATGTTATATAGTGTGTGTGTGTGTGTATATATATATATATATATATATATATATATATATTAGTGCTGTCAAAAATGTCGCATTATTATCGCGTTAACTTGACTCAATTTTAACGGCGATAATTTTTTTATCGCGAGATTAACGCTGTGTGACATGATGTAGGTTTTTCATAAGCTTTTGAAACTGCCAGATACTTGGAACAGAGACTTTGCTTAGAAAAATGATAGCAGCTAGACTGTAATGCCACGCCCGCACAGCCAGAGTCCTCTGCCCTCCCCCCAAAGAACCAGCGCGGGCATGGCGCGCTAGCCCCACACCTCGGGACGAAGAGCCATGGTGCTCGGCTTAGGTTTCATTTTCCCATCGGCGGCTCCAGCCCAACTTTGCAGTGGCTGTGACAAGACGTGTTATGCTCTGCAATAAAAAAAAAACATTGGTACAAAGCAAGCCCATTCACTTTTTTATGCTGATAAGAGAATACAATGGTTTTTCATGTGACAAAAATGTGTGATTAAATTGCGATTAATCGCAAGTTAACTATGAGAGTTGCGACATTAATCGCGATTAAATATTTTAATCGCTTGACAGCACTAATATATATATATTTGTAATTATATATTTATATAGATATTTATGAAGTGTATATATGGTATATAGTATATATTTTGTAATTATATATTTATATAGATATTCATGAAGTGTATATATGGTATATATTTTTATAGGTGTATTAATGTAGTTTGGATTTCGGAGTAGTTAAAAAGGGGTGGGAAATTAAAAAAAGTATTGTACTTCTTCCCACTCCTTTTTCAAACAATGTGCGGTGTTTTGTAATGTCTTAGCTCTTTATGTTATTTTATTTATTTTTTAATTTCTCATTTTCTTTCTTTTGTATGTCCAAATAGTTACATACATTTTTTTATACATGTTCAAAATAAAAATAAATTCATTCATTCATTTATTCATTCATTCACATCAAAACTATAAAATAACGTCTGGAACGTATACGGAATTATGTGGTAAACAAAAAAAGTGTTAAAAAACAAACTATGTTTCGTATTTTAGATTCTTCAGCATAGCCAGTGTTTACCTTGATGACACTTTACACACTATTGGCATTATCTTAACTAGCTTCATGAGGTCGTCACCTGGAAAATGAAACAAAATGTTTTTATGGATATTTACTGAAAAGCATTGTTTGAGCATATTCATGATGGATTCCAGATATTTGTATAAAAGCAGAAGTCTGGTTTACCTTGTTTTGTAGCTTGTTATGTGGATATGAAGAACACTAGATGATCTTAGGACACAATATAGAACGTGGTTTATCAGGAATTCAGAGATGTATGTATGACGTGAGGTGATGCTAAAACTAATCTAGTATTATACACACTACACACAAATTTCAAGTACAGAAGTACTTAGTAAATAATGAACGCATCAGTTTACTCAAACAACTTTACAGACTATTTTAGTTTAGTTTTTTTTTTAAAGAAGGGGTTCAGGAAACACTTGCTAAGATTAGGCTCGCGAAGTATTTCTCATCTTGGGAACCACAACTCTGCTCAATTAAATTCTGTGTCTGTGATGTATGCAGGAAAATCAGTTCTGGACAGAGACTCGGATGGAAATTAATGACTCCTAGTCTCGCTGAAGTTTGATTTGTTTGCTGTTTTCCACAGGGGCCTTTTGTATTCCTGTGTATTTGCCCTACATCTTGACAGGCAAATGGATGCTGGGCCGAGGGCTGTGTAAGCTCTGGTTGGTGATGGACTACCTCCTCTGCACCGCTTCCGTCTTCAACATCGTCCTCATCAGCTACGACCGTTTCCTCTCTGTCACCAGAGCGGTGAGCCACTTAGCACTTCATATTTCTTTTTATGCTGCATGCTGAATGAGCTGGGGGTCAGATACAGTATAAACAGAAGGGCCTGTTTAATATTAGGAGTATCACATAGTTCCAGTTTTAGGAATGACTTTATAAATTATGCAAGCTGAATCCAGACAGAAATGGACATTTGTAATACAATCTAAAAATGTCCTCGTAGCACAGTGCAATGAAATGCTGTTTTTTGTTGGGTTTTTTTTAGGTTTTCATTGCGGGAAAACCAAATTCATTTTTCAAAAAGTGCTAGCTAACATAATTCAATCCCAAAGTACTGTAGGAGTAGTTGGCTAATCATGGGCATTAATGCAGACTAATGAAAATGAGTGATTTGGTCATCTGCCAGTTCCCACACACCAGCCAGCCAGACCTGGCACTGGACACAAATTGACAGATGGGCATTAGGTTTTTTCAGGCAGACACAAAATGAGATCAACATCATTACTTAATAACATTAATTGTCATTAAAATGAACATGAAATTCCTACATCTAATCACATCATTAACAGTTTTTGATCTTAAACCAGATAAATCCAAGACATTGCCTGTGGACGACCACCGTATATACTATTATATACGAAATGATATTACATAGACACGAGTGTTTTACTGGGAAATACGCCACTCGTATTTTTCATCCGAGCTCCATCCGGGACATGGAGAACCAAAACTGTGACATAAATCTCTATATGTCACTCGTGAGGAAATCGATGAATTGTTTTGATAAATTTGGGGACTTTTTGTTTGTGAATGTGTCAGTATAATAAAAAGAAAATCACATGTTGGCTTGAAGATATGAAGTTTATCTTCTAGTGTTGAAAAACTCGCATTTTTCATACAAAATACATCATGGATCTGAGTGACACATTTAAATAATATTGGCTGGCGTTGAGTGGTCTATCAGATATATTCCATTCAGCTAGCATGATACTGAACGAGTCGAAGACGAGTAGCTGAATGGAATATATCTGATATACCATGAAATAATCCAGCCAATATTATTATGATTATTATTATACCTTCCTTTCAGGTGTTCAACACATCTTTCTCTTTCAAAATTATCTCAAAATCTTCTGTATTTAATGAAGCAAACCTGGCAGCCATGTTTGTTTACAAATTGTCACAGTCACTCACTCGCTAGCGTGGAAGTTTTACGTCTCCGATTTTGTCTTGACGACCATGCAATATCATAAACCACATTCAACGCTCGTTCTCCATTGGATACAGTGATATAATACATGTACAGTGGTGCTTGAAAGTTTGTGAACCCCTTAGAATTTTCTATGTTTCTGCATAAATATGACCTAAAACATCATCAGATTTTCACACAAGTCCTAAAAGTAGATAAAGAGAACGCAGTTAAACAAATGAGGCAAAAATATTATACTTGGTCATTTATTTATTGAGGAAAATGATCCAATATTACATATCTGTGAGTGGCAAAAGTATGTGAACCCCTACGATTAGCAGTTAATTTGAAGGTGAAATTAGAGTCAGATGTTTTCAATCAATGGGATGACAATCAGGTGTGAGTGGATACCCTGTTTTATTTAAAGAACAGGGATCTATCAAAGTCTGATCTTCACAACACATGTTTGTGGAAGTGTATCATGGCATGAACAAAGGAGATTTCTGAGGACCTCAGAAAAAGCGTTGTTGATGCTCATCAGGCTGGAAAAGGTTACAAAACCATCTCTAAAGAGTTTGGACTCCACCAATCCACAGTCAGACAGATTGTGTACAAATGGAGGAAATTCAAGACCATTGTTACCCTCCCCAGGAATGGTTGACCAACAAAGATCACTCCAAGAGCAAGGCGTGTAATAGTCGGCAAGGTTACAAAGGACCCCAGGGTAACTTCTAAGCAACTGAAGGCCTCTCTCACATTGGCTAATGTTAATGTTCATGAGTCCACCATCAGGAGAACACTGAACAACAGTGGTGTGCATGGCAGGGTTGCAAGGAGAAAGCCACTGCTCTCCAAAAAGAACATTGCTACTCATCTGCAATTTGCTAAAGATCACGTGGACAAGCCAGAAGGCTATTGGAAAAATGTTTTGTGGATGGATGAGACCAAAATAGAACTTTTAGGTTGAAATGAGAAGCGTTATGTTTGGAGAAAGGAAAACACTGCATTCCAGCTTAAGAACCTTATCCCATCTGTGAAACATGGTGGTGGTAGTATCATGGTTTGGGCCTGTTTTGCTGCATCTGGGCCAGGACAGCTTGCCATCATTGATGGAACAATGAATTCTGAATTATACCAGCGAATTCTAAAGGAAAATGTCAGGACATCTGTCCATGAACTGAATCTCAAGAGAAGGTGGGTCATGCAGCAAGACAACGACCCTAAGCACACAAGTCATTCTACCAAAGAATGGTTAAAGAAGAATAAAGTTAATGTTTTGGAATGGCCAAGTCAAAGTCCTGACCTTAATCCAATGGAAATGTTGTGGAAGGACCTGAAGCGACAGTTAATGTGAGGAAACCCACCAACATCCCAGAGTTGAAGCTGTTCTGTATGGAGGAATGGGCTAAAATTCCTCCAAGCCAGTGTGCAGGACTGGTCAACAGTTACTGGAAACATTTAGTTGTAGTTATTGCTGCACAAGGGGGTCACACCAGATACTGAAAGCAAAGGTTCACATACTTTTGCCACTCACAGATATGTAATATTGGATCATTTTCCTCAATAAATAAATGACCAAGTATAATATTTTTGTCTCATTTGTTTAACTGGGTTCTCTTGATCTACTTTTAGGACTTGTGTGAAAATCTGATGATGTTTTAAGTCATATTTATGCAGAAATATAGAAAATTCTAAAGGGTTCGCAAATTTTCAAGCACCACTGTATGGACAGATTTTTGCATCAGTCTGTCAGCACACTTATTCCTTGGTTCATGTAGCTTTGACTTCAAGCATTTTTTGTCCCGAAACACCTTTTGTTATGGATGATATAATTACCCAGTAATCCAGATTCTCATCATCTAATTTCCAGGTAAACACCTTGAACTTAGGCAAATGTACAAGGAAGCACTCTGAGTTTAGGAGAAGTAGCAGTTCACAAAACACTGAAGGAGCATATGTAGGGGGAAAAACAACAAGAGAAATGTTTTGACAATGTCATGAGGTTCAAAACATCATGACCTGCTTTTCCGTCTTTGGGACATCTAAGAAGAACATGGAGGAACCGTTCTTGGATATAAAACACCCAATTTAAAGAACAAGGCTATCATGAAGCCATTTGATGGTTTGATTATTGATTACAGTACCTTCAGTTATTGGCATCCTTTTTTAAAAAATGATATTTTTCGCTTCAACCAGCCACTTTATTCGGAACACCCATACATCCACCAACTGTTTGATGCCATTCTCTAATCAGCCGATCCCTTGATGCATCAAATCATGCAGATACAGTTGTGGTCAGAAGTTTACATACAGTGACATGCATGTCATGGCAATATTTGGGCTTTCAGTCATTTCTTTGAACTGTTCTTTTTCTGTGGCAGAATGATTGTATAGCATACAGCTTTAACCCTTTGATGCAAAACATATGCACACCCTTTCTAATGCACAACATGGGTCAAAAATGACCCGCATTCATTTTCCAGGTTATTTCATGCTGACTGAGTTTTTCTTTGCTCTATTTTTTGAAATCAATTTATTTTATGATTGAATATGCCAAGTATTCTTTAAATATCTTGTTTTTAATTACCACAAATCATTAATTGAATTTTTTCTTTCCTACTTTATGAACAAAAATACTTTTTATATTACTACGCATGGGTCATCCAAGTGTGATTTAAAATTAAATGTCTTAATACTATAATAATAATAATTTGTTTCAAGTAATTACTTTAGCAGTGAATGGGGCCAGTTATTTATTTATTAACTATGTAGTTAGCTAAGCCAACTACAATAAAATTAGCTAACTAAAGTAGAATATGTCAACAGCTCGGTAGCTAATAGAAATTACTTGTAACTTTCTGACAAGTGATCTACTCACTCTCAAGGTAACCTAAACATAATCCATTTTTTTCTAAGGTAATGTTAGAACAATTGAAAAACATTACTTGCATGTATTAGATGGGCAAAGGGCGCTGTGCTGAGCTGTGAAATGTCTGACACAAGCACAATTCACAGTTCCCACCAAACGCTGGAGTAAATGCATGCGGGTCGGTTCTGACCCATGTGTGTAAACTTGATGTAGAATTACAAAAGCTGTGCTTGTTCATAACTTAAGAAAGGAAAAATAAAAATGATGATTTGTGCGAAACAAAAACAAGATATTTACTGCATATTTGGAAAAGTAAATGACAAAATGAATTTATTTCAAAAGTATATCATAGAAACACTCAGCCATACATGAAATAACCTGGAAAATGAATGCAGGTTGTTTTTGACCCATGTTGTGCATTAGAAGGGTAGTGATACAAAAAGGGTTTTTATTCAAAAAGTAAGAAAGGAAAAAATAAAATAAGGATGTATGATGATCAAAAACAAGTTAATTGAGGAATACCTTGAATACTGAATGATGGAATTAATTTATTGCAAAGATATAGAAGATAAAAACTCAGCCGGGTCACTTTTGACCCATGTTTTGCATCAAAGGGTTAATAAAAAAAAAAAACACTAGAATTTGGTGCACAAGTTTTATTTATTTATTTTTTTTTTTTTTTTTTGGGGGGGGGGGGGTCCTGAAATCAACACAGGGTCAAAATTATACATACAGCACACCTAATATTTGGGTAAAATGTCTCTTCGCAAGATTCACCTTGACCAAACATTTTTGGCCAAAAAAGTCAGAATGGGCAGCCCGGTCATCACACTTGACAGAAATGATCTGGGCTGTGTTTGACAAAAGCGACGATGCTAAGCAGCTGTCAAGTGCTCTAAATCTACAAGAATGTCTGAAGAAGCGCCGGAAAATATGTCAAGTGATTTTCTGCTGAAATGAATTAATTACACGGCTAAATGTTCGGCCTGTTGCGCAGACAAATCAAAGACTTTCAGGATTTTTACTCCTCACACTGCTTAGCATGTTGGAAATACCCCCACCCCAATATTGTGGCTCACATTCCAAGAGGGTAATATTAGGTATTATTCTATCCACATTCCCTGGATATGAGCAGTCGTGCGCTCTGATTGGCTACTCTACTACTAGGATGTACTGTGAATAGAGAAAAACAAAATGGCGGAGCGTGTTACTGAACCCGCCGAGGACGAAATAAAAACTCTACTCGAAAACAAAACCCCAAAAATACAAAAGAAAAAAAAGCAACAAAATATGGAATAAAAGTATTTGATGGAAAAAACGTATCTTTTTTTTATTTTTCAAGAATTATTATTATCGCATTTTTCACAAAATGCTCCTGTCGTTTAGCCGGTTTGTTTACATTCTAAGCAGAAATGGTTTTGTCGGACGTTTAGTATAAAGTTTTTATTGATTGAATTTGCAAAAAATAAAAATGCTCCGTTTCTCAAAATCCAGTGAATGTGGATAGAATAAAAGAGTTTTTCCATGAAATCGAGTCGTATATGGCTTATAGACAACTCGGTGCTATGTGCCTCGTCAGCTATCAGCTCATGTACGATTTGATTTCGTGGAATAACTGTTAAATGAAACATTGGTTGAGAGGGGGCGTGGTTGAGGGGGGCGTGGTTGTCAGCAAGGGGTTCTGATAGCTCTTGAACTTGACTTTTGCCTTTAATTGTTAAACATTAAATGGTATCTATCTCTCTCAAAACTGAAGAAGATTTGCCAGACATCTTGTAACGTAAATGATAATCGACTGCTGGAGCTATATTACATTACAGGCATTTAGCAGACGCTCTTATCCAGAGCGACGTACAGCATACCTAGAGCCATACATGTCAACCTTTAGTTCCCCATGCCCTTACAAAATCTCTACTTTTCCCTTACATATGCCCATGAGCCCTTATACACAATAAAAAATTCCAATATATAATCCAAAGCGGGTGGCACGGTGGTGTAGTGGTTAGCACTGTCGCCTCACAGCAAGAAGGTCTGGGCCTTTCTGTGCGGAGTTTGCATGTTCTCCCCATGTCCGCATGGGTTTCCTCCGGGTGCTCCGGTTTCCCCCACAGTCCAAAGACATGCAGGTTAGGTTAACTGGTGACTCTAAATTGAGCGTAGGTGTGAATGTGAGTGTGAATGGTTGTCTGTGTCTATGTGTCAGCCCTGTGATGACCTGGCGACTTGTCCAGGGTGTACCCCGCCTTTCGCCCGTAGTCAGCTGGGATAGGCTCCAGCTTGCCTGCGACCCTGTAGAACAGGATAAAGCGGCTAGAGATAATGAGATGAGATGAGATGAATCCAAAGCACCGATTGTTTTATTCCACATTATACACTCCTATTGTAATAGGCATATTTATCACACTGCACCAAGTTAAAGGGATCAAATAAGCATGTACTGAATAAAAAGAAATTTTAGATCCCAGAGAAAACAACTGAATTAAAAAGGACTATATGTACAGTCAAGTAAACAATTATCTACTAAAGAGAATGACTGAACTATAAACTTCATTATTTAATACACATTGTATCAGTGATACCAGAATTATTGATGTAAATTTTGCAAATAAAGTGTATTAATATGAAATAGTTCATAAAAATTACACAAAGTTCTATTTGACAAGTGTTGACATCACCTACAATACTACCGTACATTCCACCAAAGAAAATTACTTGAAATAGAACAGCAGTACTAAGTAGGTATGTTAATTAAAATAGTAGGTTACATGTAATAAATTATATATATAATCATGTCAAACAGTAAATGAAGGTTAGTAAAAGTTCCATTTGAGAAAAAAGCGTTGACACCACAAGCAGTGTTAGATCCAACTAAAGATGACCGAACCACATCAAGTCTACACGGAGTGCAGAATTATTAGGCAAGTTGTATTTTTGAGGATTAGTTTTATTATTGAACAACAACTATGTTCTCAATCAACCAAAAAGTCTCATAAATATCAAAGCTGAATATGTATGGAAGTTAGAGTGGGGCGTTTTTAGTTTTGGCCATTTTAGGAGAATATGTATGTGTTCAGGTAACTTTCACTGTGCAGAATTATTAGGCAACTTAATAAAAACCAAATATGTAGCCATTTCACTTATTTATTTTCACCAGGTACACTGATATGACAACTCCAGATTTGCAAATAAACATATCTGACATTCAAACACGAAACAAAAACAAATCAGTGACCAATATAGCCACCCTTCTTCATGAGGACACTCAAAAGCCTTCCATCCATAGATTCTGTCAATTTCTTTATCTGTTCACGACCAACATTGTGTGCAGCAGCAACCACGGCCTCCCAGACGCTGTTCAGAGAGGTGTACTGTTTTCCCTCTTTGTAGACCTCACGTTTTACACTGAACAAAAATATAAACGCAGCACCTAAAGATTTTATTTATTTTGTACATCCGATACTGATTTTTTTTCTGCCCACATCAAATGATAGTATAGCATACCAGTAAACATTTTTTGAAAAAAAAAATGTCCCTCTACTCAAGTTCTGAGCAGTGCCCAGACTTGAGATAATCCATGATCCAATCGGGTGTGACCATTGCAGACAAAAATTTCACTGAGTAATTCATGTCATGACCATCCTTTATGTGGGGCCAATAAAAGGCCACCCTAAAATGACAAAAATGTTCAAATGTCAAGATGCCACAGATGACCAGAATCAACCGGGAACGAGCCATTGGCATGCTGCAGGCTGGAATGTCCATCAGAGCTGTAGGGCGTCAATTGGGGGTGCATAATTCCATGATAGTCCGCCTCCGACGACGATTTCAGCAGCATGGCACCACAGACAACATGCCACATGCACGCAGGCCACGTGTCACCACTCCAGCACAAGACCGGCATATCCGTCTGACCCACCTGCGTGATCGGTGCCGGACTGCAACATGGACCGCAGATGAGACCATGGGGAGACACAATCGCAGGGTCAGCAGTCAAACTGTGAGAAACCGACTCAGAGAAGCTGGCCTCCATGCACGTAGACCTCATCGAGGATTGGACCTGACTGCTGGGCGACGACGTTCTCGTCTGGACTGGGCTCGGGCACATAGAAAATAAAAATGAAAATGAATTTCTATCTGAACATTTGTATTTCATAAAATATGGACCGCTGCGTTTATATTTTTGTTCAGTGTATAATGGACCACAGGTTCTCTGTGGGGTTTAGGTCAGGTGAACAAGGGGGCCATGTCATTATTTTTTCACCTTTCAGGCCTTTACTGGCTAGCCACGCAGTGGAGTATTTGGACGCATGAGATGGAGCATTATCCTGCATGAAAATCATGTTCTTCTTGAAAGATGCTGACTTTTTCCTATACCACTGCTTGAAGGTTTCTTCCAGGAACTGGCAGTAGGTCTGGGAGTTGAGTTTGAGTCCATCCTCAACTCGAAAAGGTCCAACAAGCTCATCTTTGATGATACCAGCCCATAGCAGTACTCCACCTCCACGGCGTCTGAGTCAGAGTGGAGCTCTGTGCCCATTACTAATCCAGCCACAGGCCCATTCATCTGGCCCATCAAGAGTCACTCTCATCTCATCAGACCACAGCACCTTAGAAAAATCAGTCTTAAGATATTTCTTGGCCCAGTCTTGACATTTTATCTTGTGTGCCTTACTCAGTGGTGGTCGTTTTTCAGCCTTCCTTACCTTGGCCATGTCCCTCAGTATTGCACACCTTGTACTCTTTGACACTCCAGGAATGTTGCAACTCTGGAATATGGCAGAACTGGATGCTAATGGCTGCTTGTTAGCTTCACGCTTGATTTTCCGCAGATCATGTGCAGTTATTTTGCGCCTTTTTTTTTCCACACGCTTCTTTCGACCCTGTTGACTATTTGCAATGAAACGCTTGATTGTTCGGTGATTACGTTTCAACATCTTCGCAATTTCAAGAGTGCTGCATTATGGTGTTATTTTTGCCTCATTAATATTTGTAAATGCACAGAAAGTGATCTACAAATAGTCAGGGGTTTGTACATGTGTTTTGATATCCACAAATGTAAATTTAATATTTGTAACTTGTATTTTGGTCTTTGCAAATAAATGTGTACTTGTAAATATACTGTTTTTCATTTGCAAATCAAAAATACATTTGTAAAACTGACAATTCTGTTTGTGAAATGTGAGTCGCATTTGTGGATCAGCAATGACACGCATTCACCGCTTTTCCTCTGTGGCATATTTTTGAGACACTCTGCAAAATCCACAAATGCAGACAAAATCCACAAATAGCCTCACGTGCACATTCACGTCCACTAGATGGCAGTGTGGTAAGACAACGGATCTGACACGTGCTAAGACAAAGGAAAACGTTGAAATTGCTGAAATTGAAACGTCTGATGGATGGGTATGTTACATTGATGAATTGTCAATAAGGTGTTGTTACTATGTGTTGTTACGAAATTATGTTAGCATACCTCATAGTCTCTTGCTAATGTAACGTCAGGTAATGTAAGGTAGGCTAAAGTTTACCCTTAACAATAGTCTCGTCAGCTTAATGCTACATTGGCATAAAATATCCAACATTTGCTTTTTTACTGTTTGTCTGTGTAGTTTAAAGCTAGTTTTAGGCTAGAATTATAGATTTAGGCTACAGTGGCTCACAAAATTTAGTAGACCAACACCCCTGACATATTTTACAGACATTTCGCTATAACTTCATAGAACAACACTTTGTAGCCTGTCAGTTCAATTGAATTGTTCTTTTTTTTTTGCTTGATGTTGAAGAGATCAACACTCATCAACCTCACTTTCAACTCTTTCTTAATGTTTTTCCTTTGTAGGAAACATTAAAACAGCACATCATGGGAAGACTGCATGACAGGGTCTCGCATGCTCTCCAGCAAGCCCCACTTGCATGCGAGACCCTGTCATGCAGTCTTCCCATGATGTGCTGTTTTAATGTTTCCTACAAAGGAAAAACATTAAGAAAGAGTTGAAAGTGAGGTTGATGAGTGTTGATCTCTTCAACATCAAGCAAAAAAAAAGAACAATTCAATTGAACTGACAGGCTACAAAGTGTTGTTCTATGAAGTTATAGCGAAATGTCTGTAAAATATGTCAGGGGTGTTGGTCTACTAAATTTTGTGAGCCACTGTAGCCTAAATCTATAATTCTAGCCTAAAACTAGCTTTAAACTACACAGACAAACAGTAAAAAAGCAAATGTTGGATATTTTATGCCAATGTAGCATTAAGCTGACGAGACTATTGTTAAGGGTAAACTTTAGCCTACCTTACATTTCCTGACGTTGCATTAGCAAGAGACTATGAGGTATGCTAACATAATTTCGTAACAACACCTTATTGACAATTCATCAATGTAACATACCCATCCATCAGACGTTTCCATTTCAGCACTCTTCAATTTCAGCAATTTCAACGTTTTCCTTTATCTTAGCACTTGTCAGATCCGTTGTCTTACCACACTGCCATCTAGTGGATGTGAATGTGCATGTGAGGCTATTTGTGGATCTTGTCTGCATTTGTGGATTTTGTCTGCATTTGTGGATTTTGCAGAGTGTCTCAAAAATATGCCACAGAGGAAAAGCGGTGAATGCGTGTCATTGCTGATCCACAAATGCGACTCACATTTCACAAACAGAATTGTCAGTTTTACAAATGTATTTTTGATTTGCAAATGAAAAACAGTATATTTACAAGTACACATTTATTTGCAAAGACCAAAATACAAGTTACAAATATTAAATTTACATTTGTGGATATCAAAACACATGTACAAACCCCTGACTATTTGTAGATCACTTTCTGTGCATTTACAAATATTAATGAGGCAAAAATAACACCATACTGCATCCGTCTGCAAGACATCTCACAATTTTAGACTTTTCAAAGTCTGTCAGATCTCTCTTCTGACCCATTTTGCCAGAGGAAAAGAGGTTGCCTAATAATTATGCACACCTGATATAGGGTGTTGATGTCATTAGACCACACCCCCTCTCATTACACAGATGCACAGCACCTGATATACTTAATTGGTAGTAGGCTTTCAAGCCTAAACAGCTTGGAGTGGGACAACATGCATTAAAAGGATGTTGTGGTCAAAATACTCACTTGCCTAATAATTCTGCACTCAGTGTATTATCTAAACAAGGATAAGTGAAAATATTAATAAATTATGAAGTTAAATTGAAAATCTTCCCAGTAATTTATAACAAGAATTAAAATCTTGTTCCTTTTCGGAGTGTTCTTTGCTGTACAAAGATGTTGCAGATTTGACACTAGCTATAATATCACTGCTTGGGTAGCAGTTGTAGCTCCTCGTCACAGTTCATTTTAATTTGCAGATATGCAGTTCATGTGTCTGCAGCCGTATTTTTTCTGTACTCAGGGTGAATTTTCCCAACCAATGAAAAAGCCCTCTCACTATCTGCATTGCTACCGGTATGTGGGAGGCACAGCAAAGCAGTAAAAAGTGGTTTCAGTATTGGAAACCTGGCAACACCCAGAACAGTTTTTACATTGAAGACCTTTCCCCAATATACAGCTATTATTTTCCTGGTCAATAAAAGAAAATCAGAGCACGGCAAACATGTAGATGGTGTTAAATTGCTTCCATCCCCTACGACACACTTTAGAGACAGGTTACCAACGGTCGTTACCACCATTACTCTTCATTCAATACTTTTCCAGTTTACTAACGACTGATGGTAGTAATGGGTGTTGGTCATCTGTGTCTACATATAATGTCTATCAGCAATTAAAATGTTTAGGGAAACGAAACCAGAAGTCGCCGGGTAACTACAGTTGGCGTTGTATTAACGGCGACTCCCAGTATCGCCTCCCTAAATTATCATCATAATGGAGGAAGCTTTCCGACATGCAAATAGTAAAAACTTAAAAAAAAAACAAAAAACACACACAAATGCTTACCTGTGCAGTCTTTGAATCGGGAAACTTTTTTTTTTTTTTCGCTAGCTGCGAAAAATGGTCTGCCACAGTCGGGGGGATGTTGTGTTCCACGAGAAATTGGCAGAACATAACTTCTGCAGCCGTCACAGAAGTCTGGGCAGTCCGAGCCGATGGACTTAAATGACCGAGTGAACCACATGCAACTATAAAACCGCATAAATTGAAAATGGTTCCGTTTCATTGGGCACGCATGTTTGAAAAAATAAATGGTGGATGCTAAGAAAATTTTCTCAGAGTAACAGAAAACAATTTTTGATACAAAACGTAATTTTCCCGTATGAAAATCAGCGTACGCCGTATTAGCCAAAAAATTGCATTTTCTCGTACAAAAAATGGGGAAACCGTATAACTTGACATGTATGTAGAGCAGCCGGGGGATAGATACCTTGCTCAAGGGCACTTCAGCCATTCCTGTTGGTCCAGGGAACCAAACCAACAACCTTGTTGTCCCAAAGCTGCTTCTCTAACCCAGTGTTTCCCAACCTTTCTTGAGCCACGGCACATATTTTACATTCGAAAAATCCCACGGCAAACCACCAAACAAAAATGTCACAAAAAGTATGTATCATGAAATGCAATGATCATCTAGTCTCAACTTACTCACAATTTACTTACTCAGTGTGAAACCTGGGCCTGTTTAGTTGAACACAAAGCTGATATACTCGCAGGAATTGAAAAAAGACACACACGAAGATCTTCCTCAACAGCTCTGAGTCACTCTCCTTTTTTAGTTTTTATAGCAGTCATGCTTGAAAAGCACAGCTCGCATAGATAGGTTGTGGAAAATCACCTTTTTTGCATTCTTCTGACCTCTACTCATACTAGGGCCTTCATCTGGGTCAGAATTTTCTCCAGGACCCAGTTTGGATTGTGTACTTTTTCTTTTCAAATATTTATCCCTCGCTATCACCGCTATCACACCTGAAGCATTACTAAATCTATTGTTTGAATGGCAACAGGCAGATACACAGATTAATTAGCTACCTGCTGCCATGTAGTGTAAGAGTATTTAATTGTTCTGCCTGTCACTATACATCGCTAGCATAGACGAACGAAGACAAATTATTTGCAGTAAATAAATAATTTTTGGAACAATTAAGTGAAATTAGATAATTTCCCACGGTACACCTGATGATCTTTCACGGCACACTAATGTGCCACGGCACAGTGGTTGGGGATCACTGCTCTAACCATTAGTTTATGGCTTCCCCATTGCGAATACGGATTAAAAATTGAATCACACTGTTGCTGTTTCTGTGATCAGTAGCTCATACAGAAATGCACATGAATCATGCCCATTGTGGACCAACTAAGGATTTGAGCTGAGGTTTGAGGTGACAGTGTGAATTTGGTGTCAGACTTACAGACATGATAAGATCCAAGACAAAGAAACAGTTGAGGAACAAACCAGTTGCAGGATGTGGGCGGAGGCCGGGCTCGAACCCAAAACAAAGGCACGTGGCAAAACAAACAAAAGTACAAGACAAAGAACAAGCCTCTACAGCTCTCACAGGGTGTGCTGTATGCCGAGACGGTGAGGGGTCCATGACCCTGAGACCAGGCTGGTTATTAATAGGAGCGTAATGTGATTTAACAAAAACCTTTTTAGGAAGTGCTCACTAATTCAGTGTGTGTATATACGAGTCGGGTGTGTTTATAAATGCTTCATGTTATGTTAATGTTATGTTCATCTAAAAACTGCTAATGGATTGGTGCAGTAAGAATCTAAATATTGTGCTGGAGTGGGACGAAAGGTTCAAAGCTGTCGTCGGAGCTTCGTCTCAGCTCATGATGGACAATGTCTGCTTTTGTTTCCTCTCTCTCTCTCTCACGCATACTTAATATCAGAACAGTGGATTCAAGCCACACAAGCATTTCAGCCTTTAATCTGGAGGTGCGCACTGTTTGATCTCACACACTCTGGCTTTAGACGTTCCACTCTGCTTTCGATTGTAGTTTCAATCAAAGAGGGCGAAGAGCACCAGAGAGCACGCAACAACAAAGAAAAGAAACGCGCTGCATGACAGTGTCCAGGACGCCATTTTGTAGCATTAGTGGTGAGACAGAAAACCTGGTTAATGAGTGCAAATGAGGAAAGAGAAAAAAAAAGCAGCTCTGTGATCAGAAGTGGGAAACTGTCCGTCAGTTGGCTATTTAAAGGACCGGTATTTGTGCCAGATATTTTGGAAAAAAGAAAAAAAAAACACCTCATATTTCATGCAGACACGTGTTGCGTGTCCTGGAGTTTCTGAGAAAGTTAGTGAAGTAGATAGTCTCGGTTGTAGGCTACAGTGAAACCTGCACCGATGGAAAAAGTTCAAGTTCTGAAATAATCAGTGTTTTTCCAGGAGGTGAGAAAGAGAGTATTACCATGCATGCTTTTTTTTTCCTTTCTTTTTTTTTCAAATCCGAAATCAGAGCTCAAATGTGACGTAAGAGCATTCTGACTCAACAAGACACCTAGCAGTAAAACAAACCTGAAAGAAACTTAATCTGAGACGCTAAACCTTTTTTTTCTTTTGTGGATGCAATTACAAATATTCATATTCCTGCCAAAGCAAGGGTTTTTGAGCTTTTGTCAAAGTCCTAAATGTGCTTCATGAGTGTTTTTGTGAATACTGAGGAAATTTGTGTCCCAGAGCCATCTCTAGGCCTGTGTAATGCATACTTTGCGGTGAGATTCCCGTTTTTTTTTTGTTTGTTTGTTTGGTTGTTTTTTTTTTTTTTTTGCATGAATCACATTCTCACTATCAAATTCTCGTGATTTTTCAGAAAAAAAACAAAAAAATCATGGAAAACAAAGCAATATTGATGCACCAGTGCATGCAATGTCGTGTTTCCAGACGCATACATGTCAACCTATACGGAATGTCCGTATTTTATACGGATTTGATTCAATAAACGTAGTATATGGGTGTACAAATAAAGTTATACGGATTCTTTAAAAAAACTTCAATATTTATTTAGAGCTATAATCAATTCCCACGATGATAAAAGAGCGCATAACATTTACAAACGTACTGTACACCACAGAAAGCACAGACAGCCAGTAAAGAGTCTTATGAAATCGTGCATTATCTCGTGGTAGCGAGACTTCGTTCCACTTCTGATCATGCGCACACCGCATTGCGAGAATCCCGCCAACCGTGAAGTAACATTTTGTTTGAAAAGCGTATTTCCACCTGATCGACTTTCAATAGCGACTGAAAAGATTCTGAATGGGCACTCCGGCAAAGAAATTCAAAACACAATACAGCGGTAGGTTTCTCCCTGAATGGAAGGACCTTTTCAATGGCATAATCCAACCAGCAGCCTCCAAAAATGACAAATACGCACACTGCACACTGTGTGCGCGTGACATCAAAGTTGCAGCATCGGGAGTGTATGATGTGAAAGAACATTTCAGATTGAAACTACATCAGTGGAATGCAAGCCAAAGGCAAAATCAGCCACTGATGACAGTATTTGCGCACTCAAAAACTGATATGCCAACAACCGGAAAAGACAGAAAATACAAGGTAGTGGGCGTTTTAGTTCAAGTTAGGCAGTGCTCTGTTTACCCCACAGTAATGCTGACTGTGAGGGAGTTTTCTCTCAAGTCAGGAAGATACACACAGAGAGCAGAAAGAACCTGAATGCAGACACACTGACCTGGCCTACTGCAGTGTAAGATCAACACAGACACTTGCTGTGACATGCAGCCTCATGAGGTATTGGTGCAGAGTGCTAAAAAAGCTGTCATGGAGTACAATTCAGAACATTAGAGTGACACTTTGTGTTTTTGTCAAACATTGGTGCTTTGTATTCATTCTGAAGGTTTTTTGTTATTAATATTGAATAAAAAGTAACTGGGATATAGCATTGTTAATTATCATTCAAATTTTAGGTAAATTATTTTAATTTGCATCTTATACGGATTTTATAAGGGAAATACGGATTTTGGAGATTGGTTATACAGGTTTGATTGACCAAAGGTTGACATGTATGCAGAGGCTCAGTGAAAGAGCTTTTGAAACAACATTCATGATTGATTGACTGTAGGAAGTCGACCAATGAAATCACGTCTTACTTTGTCGTCGTCATTTCAACATTACCGGCGGGAAAGACGCACGTGGCGAAAATGAGTGACCACAATTCTGGATCAGAAGGCCCTCCAAGTTCTAAAAAAACAGAACATTTCCAAGTATCAAGGTGCAGCGGAGTATGATACAAAGTTTAGTTCCATCTGGATCAAAATCTATCCATGCATTATTGCTGATTCAGCGAGCAAGCACCATTTCCGATGCACTGTTTGCAGCAGGAGTATCAGTTGTAAACACCAAGGCTATCTATTATTATCTATTATTATACACACAGGCCACTATTTCCATGGAATAAAAACGTATTCTATTCCCTTCTAGTGGGTTTATTGATGGCATGCAATATTGTTGTCCTATTACTATCCTCAGTGTATTACGCCACTCTCCCCAATGGAGGATGAGCATGCAATATTGTTATAGTATTGCACATTGTCAAGACAACATGACATCAAATGCGAAGATCCAATGACAAAAATGTTCTGCTGCACATGCACACGATCATTTCTTTGTTGGCCGGGAAAGAGAGAAGACGGGGTTAATCCAGTGCTCGGTTTAAGCACTAAATAAATAAACTGAAACTAAAGACGCGCCGAACACCTGAAAGGCTACCAAAACTTCATTAGATATTCTCCACGCATATTTACAAGAGAAAAACAAACCAACGGACATTGAAAAACTGGAAAAGAGATACATTGGAGATGTGAAACTTCCACACTAGCAAGTGACTGACAGTGTGTACACAAACATGGCTGCGAGGTTTGCTTCATTAAAAGCAGAAGATTTAAAGAGAAAGACGCGCTGAACACCTGAAAGGCTACCAAAACTTGGATATTCTTCAGGCATATTTACAAGAGAAAAACATACCAACGGACATCAAAAAACTGGGAAAGAGAGCAATAGTGGAAATATTGTCAAAGTTCAACTTGGAGGTGAGGAAAAGTGATGGAGACTTTTACAAGAGGACTTCACTCATGGACTTCACTCAGCAAAGCCCTTTTGTTTTGAATAACTGCAATGTAACAATTAACTACGACCAAAAGTAACTGTGAACTTGAACTGTCGATCTAGATAGAGCTTGTATATAAGTTGGGAACTTTGACTTTGTACAGTACATTGGATCGACAGAACATTGAATTACATTCGATCACAATCAGCATTCAATATTGGTAAGTTACCGCCCTGTTCTTAACTTTTTGTAAAATCTATAATTGTTTCATCAAATGTGTTTTTTTCATGGTATATCAGATATATTCCATTCAGCTACTCATCTTCGACTCGTTCAGTATCATGCTAGCTGAATGGAATATATTTGATATACCACTCAACATCAGCCAATATTATTTAATTGTTATCTATCTTATATCTATTATTATCTATATCTATTATATTGGTAATAGATATGTATGGAAACAATTTTTGTGTTAACTGCGTTATTAATTCGTATTTCTCAGGATGGGTTCCTGAGATAATCACACAGGTACTGTTGTTGGTTATTAGTTAAAACCTTGATTTAGAAATGACTTGGTGGCAACACAAATTGCGTTTCCTGTTTTCCTATGAAGTGACATGCATATGTATGCATCGCTCCTGTGGAGGACGGTCCCATATGGACAGTCGAAAGTCACACTTGGAAGACGCTCTGGACTCTTACAGTAATGCTTTTATGGCTGAGAACTGCAGTTGACTTGCTAACTTTAGGACTGCAGTTGTCATGAACAGTTTTGCACTCAAGTTTCCATCAATGAACAGTTTATAACTTCAACAAAACAGACTTCATGTTAAAACTGTTAAAATGTTATAGTCACGTTGTCTGTTATCACCCAAATGAGGATGGGTTCCCTTTTGAGTCTGGTTCCTCTCAAGGTTTCTTCCTCGTGTCGTCTGAGGGAGTTTTTCCTTGCCACCGTCGCCACAGGCTTGCTCATTGGGGATAGATTAGGGATAAAATTAGCTCATGTTCAAAGTCACTAAAATTCTGTAAAGCTGCTTTGCGACAATGTCTATTGTTAAAAGCGTTATAAAAATAAACTTGACTTGACTTGGCGTATGTCGTTTTGTGGTGAAATTTTATTGAAATGTGATCATTGCACATCTTTCATTTCATGATCATGTTGAAATGTGTTATTGTTTACCTGGCATTGTGTTGTTAGTACATTTGGTGTCCTCATGAAGCCATTTTTTGTTTTTTCATTAATAGTAACAAGAAGGTGAAAACTAAATATTCATCCTAAAGCTACCAACCCCCTCTTAAAGTTGGCAAAATCTTTTTCGGCGGGGTGGCTTCGCCCCCCCACCAGGGCTTTGCCCTGGACCTGACCACGACCCCGGCTTTCTCACTTCTTTTTTCGCTTTGGGGTTGACAGCGATAATGTGGAGAGATCTAAAACCTGTACATACAGCAAGAACTCCCTGGGGCCAACTGTGAAAAAATTCAGCAGGCCTCTCTGACCTTTCTTAGTTGTTAGAAAAAATCAAAATAAGTGTGAAAATGGCCAACTTGGCTTGTCCCACCCATCTGCAACCTTGGTTTGAATTAACAGTATTATTCCTCCACTGAAAGCCAGCAGACAAGATTACCCTCTGTGCACATCATGGAAATGAGCGTGTTGAAATAAAATACAACTAAACTTGATGCAGCTTTTAATCTTTTCAACTGCAGCTCAGCCAAAGTAGGTGTCGCACAAACTTGCGGTCAACTCTGTGACAGTGCTGAATTCAGCCTCAGTGTTGAAGTGGTTACTCGGATACAAGGTTCCAGGTTATTATAATCATGATTTGGTACAAAATCAGAAAGGTTGTGTCTTTGAGGAGCAAAGATGAGCCAAGGATCTCTAGTTTGTCAACAAATGCATGAGGAAATTATTGAAATGTTTAAAAACAATGTTCCTCAAAGAAAGATACAAAGGGATTTGGATATTTCTCCCTCTACGGTGCATAATATCATTAAATGATTTAAGGAATCTGGAGGAATTTCAGGGTGTACAGTAAAAGTTAAAGGGCACAAGCCTAATCTGAACACCCATGATCTCCGATCCCTCAGACGGCACTGCATCAAGAACCGTCATTCATCTATAGCTGATATAACCACATGGGCTCGGGATTACTTTGGCAAAACTTTGTCAAGCTCTACAACATGGAGTTATATCCACAAACATCAGTTAAAACTTTACTGTGTAAAAAGGAAGCCTTTTGTTAGCTGTGTCCAGTAGTGTCATTGATGTCTCTGGGCTCGGAGGCATCTGGGATGGACCATCACACAGTGGAAACATGTATTGTGGTCAGACGAATCAGTATTCCAGGCCTTTTTTTGGAAGAAATGGATGCCATGTTCTCCGGACCAAAGATGAAAAGGACCATCCAGACTATTACCAGGAACAAGTCCAAAAGCCAGGATGTATCATGGTATAGGGTTGTGTCAGTGCCCTTGGCAAAGGTAACTTACACTTCTGTGGTGGAGTATTAATGCAGAAAAGTACATTGAGATTTTGGAGCAACATATTCTGCCTTCAAGACGACATCTTTTCCAGGGAGATTTCAACAAGACAACGCAAAACCACATTCTGCACACATTACAAAGGTATAGCTGTGGAAGAAGAGGGTGCCTCTCCCTTCTGCTCCTAACAGAGAATGTTTGGTGAATTCTGAAATGAAAAATATGACAATGACGACCCCGTATTGTTACACACCATTCCACCATTGGATGTATTCTTTGGCATAAAATACAATATATTTTGACAACATATATAAATGGTATCACTAGATAGATAAATCTTTTAGCTTCAAAATGATATATCAAACATGATTTTTTGACAACGACAAGTATATTAATTTTGCGACCAAAGTCACCTACCCTTTTAATTTCCGCGCGTGATGTCATCGGCAGGTTCCCCTTCTTGTGTACCACGTGACGTGTGACGTGGCACATATTATCAGCAATGGCGGATAGAACGCGATAAAAATAATACCAATAAATCTAGCTAACTGAAAGATCAACTCAAAGTTTTTCGCAATTTTTTGGCCCCCATATACGAGGAGAAATTACTCTCTCCCTTTGGGGGTTTCCTGGTCTAAAAATAGACCGACACGTGGTACACAAGAAGGGGAACCTGCCGATGACATCACGTTTCACTACCGCGTGGAAATTAAAAGGGTAGGTGACTGTGGTCGCAAAATTAATATACTTGTCGTTGTCAAAAAATTATGTTTGATATATCATTTTGAAGCTAAAAGATTTCTCTGTCTAGTCTCATCTCATCTCATCTCATTATCTCTAGCCGCTTTATCCTTCTACAGGGTCGCAGGCAAGCTGGAGCCTATCCCAGCTGACTACGGGCGAAAGGCGGGGTACACCCTGGACAAGTCGCCAGGCCATCACAGGGCTGACACATAGACACAGACAACCATTCACACTCACATTCACGCCTACGGTCAATTTAGAGTCACCAGTTAACCTAACCTGCATGTCTTTGGACTGTGGGGGAAACCAGAGCACCCGGAGGAAACCCACGCGGACACGGGGAGAACATGCAAACTCCACACAGAAAGGCCCTCGCCGGCCACGGGGCTCGAACCCGGACCTTCTTGCTGTGAGGCGACAGCGCTAACCACTACACCACCGTGCCGCCCCTCTGTCTAGTCATGTTGTCATAAAATATATTGTATTTTATGCCAAAGAATACATCCAATGGTGGAATGGCACTTTAAGACCTGTTTGCGTACCTTAAATCTCTAAACATATTTTAAGTGTTGTGAGAAGGACAATAAACAAAACAGGATACAGAGATCACATAAACCCACTATTCATAAAATCACACATGTTGAAATTTATGGATCTGGTCAAATTCAGAACAGCACAAATAATGTACAAAGCGAGAAATAATCTATTGCCAAAACATATACAAGGAATGTTTAGTGAGAGAGAGGGGGGATATAATCTAAGGGGAGACCTAAATTTAAAAAAAAAACAAAGGTTCGAACAAATATGAAAAGCATGTGCGTATCGAGCTGTGGGGTGACGTTATGGAACAGACTGGAGACAGAAATAAAACAAAGTGTAAATATAAATCTGTTTAAAAAAAGGTACAAAAATATTTTTAAACAAGTACATGGAAGAGGAAGTATGTTAATGGAGGATGATGAGGGATAAATCTATAAATAGAATAGGGTTGATTGTTATATTAGAACTAACTTAGTATATGGTATATATGGTATATATGGTATATATTTATTTATGGGGATATGTATGTAGTATACAGTGGTGCTTGAAAGTTTGTTAACCCTTTAGAATTTTCTATATGTCTGCATAACAATGACCTAAAACATCATCAGATTTTCACACAAGTCCTAAAAGTAGATAAAGAGAACCCAGTTAAACAAATGAGACAAAAATATTATACTTGGTCATTTATTTATTGAGGAAAATGATCCAATATTACATCTTTGTGAGTGGCAAAAGTATGTGAACCTCTAAGATTAGCAGTTAATCTGAAGGTGAAATTAGAGTCAGGTGTTTTCAATCAATGGGATGACAATCAGGTGTGAGTGGGCACCCTGTTTTATTTAAAGAACAGGGATCTATCAAAGTCTGAGCTTCACAACACATGTTTGTGGAAGTGTATCATGGCACGAACAAAGGAGATTTCTGAGGACCTCAGAAAAAGTGTTGTTGATGCTCATCAGGCTGGAAAAGGTTACAAAACCATCTCTAAAGAGTTTGGACTCCACCAATCCACTGTCAGACAGATTGTGTACAAATAGAGGAAATTCAAGACCATTGTTACCCTCCCCAGGAGTGGTCGACCAACAAAGATCACTCCAAGAGCAAGGTGTGTAATAGTCGGCGAGGTCACAAAGGACCCCAGGGTAACTTCTAAGCAACTGAAGGCCTCTCTCACATTGGCTAATGTTAATGTTCATGAGTCCACAATCAGGAGAACACTGAACAACAATGGTGTGCATGGCAGGGTTGCAAGGAGAAAGCCACTGCTCTCCAAAAAGAACATTGCTGCACGTTTGCAGTTTGCTAAAGATCACGTGGACAAGCCAGAAGGCTATTGGAAAATGTTTTGTGGACGGATGAGACCAAAATAGAATTTTTGGTTTAAATGAGAAGCGTTATGTTTGGAGAAAGGAAAACACTGCATTCCAGCATAAGAACCTTATCCCATTTGTGAAACATGGTGGTGGTAGTATCATGGTTTGGGCCTGTTTTGCTTTATCTGGGCCAGGACAGCTTGCCATCATTGATGGAACAATGAATTCTGAATTATACCAGCAAATTCTAAAGGAAAATGTCAGGACATCTGTCCATGAACTGAGTCTCAAGATAAGCCGGGTCATGCAGCAAGACAACAATCCTAAGTGCACAGGTCGTTCTACCAAAGAATGGTTAAAGAAGAATAAAGTAAATGTTTTGGAATGGCCAAGTCAAAGTCCTGACCTTAATCCAATGGAAATGTTGTGGAAGGACCTGAAGCGAGCAGTTCATGTGAGGAAACCCACCAACATCCCAGAGTTGAAGCTGTTCTGTACGGAGGAACGGGCTAAAATTCCTCCAAGCCGGTGTGCAGGACTGATCAACAGTTACCGGAAACGTTTAGTTGCAGTTATTGCTGCACAAGGGGGTCACAGTAGATACTGAAAGCAAAGGTTCACATACTTTTGCCACTCATAGATATGTAATATTGGATCATTTTCCTCAATAAATAAATGACTAAGTATAATATTTTTGTCTCATTTGTTTAACTGGGTTCTCTTTATCTACTTTTAGGACTTGTGTGAAAATCTGATGACGTTTTAGGTCATATTTATGCAGAAATATAGAAAATTCTAAAGGGTTCACAAACTTTCAAGCACCACTGTATATTTATTTGTGTAATTATATATTTATATAGATATTTATGAAGTGTATATATGGTATGTAGTATATATTTATTTGTGTAATTATATATTTATATAGATATTCATGAAGTGTATATATGGTATATAGTTTTATAGGTGTATTAATGTAGTTTGGATTTCGGGGTAGTTAAAAAGGGGTGGGAAATTAAAAAAGTATTGTACTTCTTCCCGCTCCTTTTTCGAACAATGTGCGGTGTTTTGTAATGTCTTAGCTCTTTGTTATTTATTTTTTTTTTTTTATTTCTCGTTTTCTTTCTTTTGTATGTACAAATAGTTACATACATTTTTTTATACATGTTCGAAATAAATAAATTCATTCATTCATTCAGGCGGCACGGTGGTGTAGTGGTTAGCGCTGTCGCCTCACAGCAAGAAGGTCCGGGTTCGAGCCCGTGGCCGGCGAGGGCCTTTCTGTGCGGAGTTTGCATGTTCTCCCTGTGTCCGCGTGCTCCGGTTTCCCCCACAGTCCAAAGACATGCAGGTTAGGTTAACTGGTGACTCTAAATTGACCGTAGGTGTGAATGTGAGTGTGAATGGTTGTCTGTGTCTATGTGTCAGCCCTGTGATGACCTGGCGACTTGTCCACGGTGTACCCCGCCTTTCGCCCGTAGTCAGTTGGGATAGGCTCCAGCTTGCCTGCAACCCTGTAGAACAGGATAAAGCGGCTAGAGATAATGAGATGAGATTCATTCATTCAAGGAATGGCAACATTATAAAGTGGGAAATGCTTTACCGGCCCAACTTTTTTTGAAATATGTTACAAGAATCAAAATTGAGTGTGTACTTTGAAAAATAAAATCAGGATGTAAAACACCAAACAGTGTGGTGTTGTATTGTTTTGAGTGCGATACAGGTTGTTTTCAGGCTGAATTTCAATTTCAACATATCACCCCAGCTTTTTCTGATTTGGGATTGTATTTCAATTATGAACTCAGCGAAAGTTTTGTAACATTCAGTCATTTTAGATAATTAACTCAAAAGAAAGGTATCCAAATTAAATCCCTATCTTAAAACAAGTCTCGCCCTTCAATTACGATTAAAAAATGGTGTCAAATAAAAGGAGGAAGAGTTATTGTGTGTATCTGTTAGATCAGGGGTTTTCAAAGTGTGGGAGAGTCAGCCCCCCCTCGGAGAGCAAATAAACAACAGCGCCCCCCCTTACAATTTTTGTTGTTGCTATACTTAATGTTCCATTCGTATTTTTAAAAAATGGTTGTTGTACACATTATTTTTTTCTTTTTCACATTTTAAACGTCTGTGCTTTTTAAAACATCTTGGTTTACACATTTTAAACATCTCATAGCATCATTAGCTAGCACCTCTTGGCAGACAACACACTGTGGCAGTGGAGCATCTTCAGATCCAGTCCATGAAAATCCAAACTTTAAATAATCGTGCTCATACTTCCTTCTTTTTTCAGTCCCCCAGGATTCCGCGGGCCTTTTTTGTGATTGTTGTGGGCTAAAATGTCTGATGTTGCGGGGGGGGTTCCAAAAAAATTGCGATGAAAGTTGTGGTGTTTTTTAGGTTTTTGTTGCGATTACATTGTGGGAGGAAGTGAAAGTTGCGAGAAATTGTTGTGATTTTCTCTTTTTGTGATTAAAATTGAGTGATATGTTAAATATTATGTTATTACTGAAAACTACTGATTAAAAAAACAAAGAGAAATGGTCCTATAAACAACTTTACCAATATAAAAGATTACCAGGACTACAAAAATGCAGAAAAATAGGCTTTACTTATCCAAATGCACCTGTTGGTTCAAAAGTTAAAGTGCAGAGAACCTCACAGCACAACATGAAGTTACCTTAAAATATAATATAAATACCTCAGCTTTCATGTAAGAAAAAAAAACTATTAATACTAGTACTGTGTGCAGGCAGTCTCTCCTGAAGACTAAATTAAACAATAATTATAAACTAATAAAATAAATGGCTCAGGCTTCAGAGAAGAAAAAAACAATTTGAACGGAATCTCACAGTATGATGCTGAAGCTGCCTAAACAATGGAAAATAAAATACCATTTTGGCAAAAATGTTGGCATCCATTAACTTCTTGTATTAAGTAAAAAAAAATAAAGTGCACACAGTCCTTCACTGTAAACATAACAGACTTTCAGTGTTGCCAGATACTGCTGACGTTTTCCGATCCAAAATATGTTCAAAACCCGCCAAAATGCACTTGAAATCGTCCAATCTGGCAACACTGCGCACAGGCTGCTTCTCTTGAACACACGGAAGTAAGGCGGAAGGTAGTTTGTCGACGTCACCTCAAGACGACGCCAACGATTGGTCAAATTTGCGGGAAAGTTGTGGTGATTGGATATAATTGCAACACTGCCCTGAATTCGCGGGGATTGGTTGAATTTGCGCTGAAGTTGCAAATCGCAACATCCTGGAGGCTCTGTTTTTTTGCTTGGCCCAGACTTTGTCTCCTCACTCACTGTAGCTTTAGGTACTAAAAATCGATCCATTTTGTCTCTCACGTTGCGCCCCCCCTGAAGAACTCTGGCGCCCCCCAGGGGGGGGCGCGCCCCACACTTTGAAAAGCCCTGTGTTAGATGATGTGTTGCAATGGCTGAGCTGCATTAGTGGAAGATTGAGCGAACATCTTAACTTTGTTGATTTCCTCTCTGCAAGCTTCGCCTTTTATGGAGTTTTGTGGGCATCACTTAATGCATATGTGCTGTAAAAGCACTCAAGCACTTAAATGCCAAATAACTTACAAATTATTTATCATTTGTACGCAAATGCGGTATGAAGAAAATCAGTGTTACTGAAACTATTATAAATCTAGTGGGAATATTTAAGTTAGCTGACCCATGAAAAGATTTATATACAGTCTGACTAAAATCTTGATAAATGAGGTCTTAGAAAATTTACTGCTTGTCAGACAGTTGAAATATGAAGTTATTTCCCAGGAAGGCTCAGTTGACTCAGTTTATCAAAACACTGGAGATGGGGAGCAGCATTCCCAGTTGGTCAATAAATTGTTTTCTTATCGAGGCTCAAATTCAAAACTGTACAGATCAACAACTGGTTTTATTACATGAGAAGTTCAGTTATTTAAACAGTTCTTGGAAGAACCATAAATAGTTATATCAGAAGCACACACAAAGTCTAAGTATCACACAAATATTTGATTTCAGTAAGATTCTGTCTGGCATTTGGGTTGAAAATAATTGCTGGATGATACTGTATTCTACTGTGGTCATCTTCTTAAATACATAAATAAATTTCCATCTCAAAAGTCATACAAACAGTGGTGCTTGAAAGTTTGTGAACCCTTTAGAATTTTCTATATTTCTGCATAAATATGACCTAAAACATCATCAGATTTTCACACAAGTCCTAAAAGTAGATAAAGAGAACCCAGTTAAACAAATGAGACAAAAATATTATACTTGGTCATTTATTTACTGAGGAAAATGATCCAATATTACATAGCTGTGAGTGGCAAAAGTATGTGAACCTTTGCTTTCAGTATCTGGTGTGACCCCCTTGTGCAGCAATAACTGCAACTAAACGTTTCCGGTAACTGTTGATCAGTCCTGCACACCAGCTTGGAGGAATTTTAGCCCGTTCCTCCGTACAGAACAGCTTCAACTCTGGGATGTTGGTGGATTTCCTCACATGAACTGCTCGCTTCAGGTCCTTCCACAATATTTCCATTGGATTAAGGTCAGGATCTTGACTTGACCATTCCAAAACATTCACTTTATTCTTCTTTAACCATTCTTTGGTAGAACGACTTGTGTGCTTAGGGTCGTTGTCTTGTTGCATGACCCACATCTTAAGATTCAGTTCATGGACAGATATCCTGACATTTTTCCTTTAGAATTTGCTGGTATAATTCAGAATTCATTGTTCCATCAATGATGGCAAGCCATCCTGGCCCAGATGCAGCAAAACAGGCCAAAACCACGATACTACCACCACCATGTTTCACAGATGGGATAATGTTCTTATGCTGGAATGCAGTGTTTTCCTTTCTCCAAACATAACATTTCTCATTTTAACCAAAAAGTTCTATTTTGGTCTCATCCATCCACAAAACATTTTTCCAATAGCCTTCTGGCTTGTCCATCTGATTTTTAGCAAACTGCAGACGAGCAGCAATGTTCTTTTTGGAGAGCAGTGGCTTTCTCCTTGCAACCCTGCCATGCACACCATTGTTGTTCAGTGTTCTCCTGATGGTGGACTCATGAACATTAACATTAGCCAATGTGAGAGAGGCCTTCAGTTACATAGAAGTTACCCTGGGGTCCTTTGTGACCTCGCTGACTATTACACGCCTTGCTCTTGGAGTGATCTTTGTTGGTCGACCACTCCTGGGGAGGGTAACAATGGTCTTGAATTTCCTCCATTTGTACACGATCTGTCTGACTGTGGATTGGTGGAGTCCAAACCTGATTGTCATACCATTGATTGAAAACACCTGACTCTAATTTCACCTTCAAATTAACTGCTTATCCTAGAGGTTCACATACTTTTGCCACTCACAGATATGTAATATTGGATCATTTTCCTCAATAAATAAATGACTAAGTATAATATTTTTGTCTCATTTGTTTAACTGGGTTCTCTTTATCTACCTTTAGGACTTGTGTGAAAATCTGATGATGTTTTAGGTTATATTTATGCAGAAATATAAAATATTCTAAAGGGTTCACAAACTTTCAAGCACCACTGTAAATAAGGTTCAACATGCTGCCCAGTTATCATCCAGGATCTCTATAGTATGAACACAACATGCATTACACAAATGAACAACTTTAAAATGAAAAGTTAAGCTAAAATATCTTGTTTCAGAAACAGATAAGTGCAATCTCTTGTACTTTAGATGCTACAAATTACATTCAGAAATCATATTGAAACACATTCAAGATCATAGTGTAGACTTAATAGGTTCAAAATATCTTTCTCTCTTGAGATACATTTTATTAGTTGTATATATCCATCCATCCATTATCTATAGAAGCTTTGCACTGTTATGTGACCCCCCATAGTAACGGTATGCTGCCATGACAGGAGGGACGTGTGTAGTGCTTCATTCAGACGAGTTCGTTGTCAGTGATCGGTATGGGAAGGTTTTGCTGCATTTTTGGATGTGCAAATCATTCTGAATGAAACAAAGGCATCAGTTGTTTTTTTTTATTTCCCAAAAGTAATTCATCATCAGGGGGAAAAAGCTACAGAGATTTCTAAATTTAGAAGGGAAATCTCATCTGAATGAAGCACTACAAGCTGTCATGGTGGCCTCTATACTGTTTATCCTTCAGGGTTGCGGAGAAAGCTGGAGCCAATCCCAGCTGACTTTGCGTGGGAGTCATGGTACAACCTCGGCAGATCACCAGTCTGTTGCAGGGTTAACACAGAGACGAACAACCATTCACAATCATACTCATACCTATGGGCAGTTTAGAGTAGCCAGTTGACCTAATCTGCATGTCTTTGGACTGTTGGAGGAAACCTGAGCACCCAGAGGAAACCCACACAGGCATGGAAAGAGGAACCAGTATTTGAGCCTACAGAGTAATAAGATAGTCTGTCTGTATTTGGCTAGTATTCACACAGCTTTGTTCAGCTGTAAATATACATTTCTGTATTTAAGAGTTTTGCTCACCGGAATCTCAAAATGACTCTTCACTCAGAGAGAAACTTATCACATTAAAGTTACAAGTTATTGTCCAAACACAAATGTTGCTGATCATCTCACATTTGTGGAATTGGTATGTCCATCCATCCATTATCTGTAGCCGCTTATCCTGTCCTACAGGGTCACAGGCAAGCTGGAGCCTATCCCAGCTGACTATGGGCGAGAGGCGGGGTACACCCTGGACAAGTCGCCAGGTCATCGCAGGGCTGACACAGACACAGACAACCATTCACACTCACACCTACGGTCAATTTAGAGCCACCAATTAACCTAACCTGCATGCCTTTGGACTGTGGGGGAAACCGGAGCACCCGGAGGAAACCCACGTGGACACAGGGAGAGCATGCAAACTCCACACAGAAAGGCCCTCACTGGCCACTGGGCTCGAACCCGGACCTTCTTGCTGTGAGGCGACAGTGCTAACCACTACATCACCGTGCCACCCCGGAATTGGTTTGTATGTACTTTAAAAAGTAGACTGATGGTAGATGGTGGTTCTCCAGTGGTCTTTCCTTTCATTTTTCATGGGATAGATGGGGTTGGATGGATGGCAATAATCAGAAAATGATGTACTATATGTGGCAAGTTTACCTGATGGCCATTGAGTAAAGTAACAAGGTCAGTGGACCAAATGAACTACCAACACAGTGGATATATTGTTGTAGCTTAACATTAACCCTACATTCACCCTAAACACTGCAAGAGCATCAAAACAACCAGAAGTCATTCATTTACTATGTGAGCCTTGGTGTCCCTTGGTGGCAAGATCATTGACAGTGTGTCTTGGATGGTGAGGGCATCAGGATAAAGTTGAAATCCAGGCAAATTTGTAGTAATGAGCTATAGCATGGTTTAGAAGCAACCAATCAGATTTTGGAAGTATTCCACTCCAAAGAATCCTAGAGAACACAGTCGTGTAAATTTTGTTTCCATTTAAACTGTCCCCAAGTTACCGACCATGGAAGAGAATTTGATAATTGCGGTGGTGGGTTTCCCCATTATTACCTCACCCGGGATAGAGTCCACCAGGGGGCGAGGTATTGTTTTTGGTGGGATTTGTTTGTTTGTTTGGGTTATTTTGAGCAACCTTACAGGAAAACAGCTGGACCAGTCTTCATGAAACTTTCAAGATAGATGGGCATTGGTCCCAAATAGAACCTCCAACATTTTGAGGGTCATCCAGTCAAGGTCACCAAAAAGTTATTTTTTTTTCACGCTATCTTCCTTCATATTCATCATATTTACTTCAAACCGATTCCAAAATGTTCATCTTTCAATTCTGCTTCCATTGATATGCTACATGATGGGGTATTGCTCATAGGTTTATTAGCAGTTGGGGGCCAAATGTCGGGGGGGGGGGGGGGGGGGGGGGGGTGGGGGGGTCAAGGCCATTGCTAAAATTTGCATATTTTCCATTATAAATTAGAAATGGTTAGAGAGCGAGAGATGTTTATCATTATCAAGCTATAGGAAGTCATATATGGGCTTTCATTTGGTACCATGACCTTTGACCTTGTTTGTTTGTGTGTGTCTGTCTGTTAACAATCTAAACAATCTAGCGTCTAGACAGTTACACCGATTGACTTCAGATTTTCAGGGTAGGTGGGCAATGGTCCGTAGATTACCTGATTAAATTTTGGGGGTAATCAGGCCAAGGTGAAGTTCAAGGTAACCAGAAAAGTCAACCTTTCAGTCAAAATAACACTTTTTCCATTATAACTCAAAAATGGTTGCCGATAGACAGATGTTTACTATTATTAGCATATAAGAACTCCTATATGGTATTTCATTTGGCACCATAATCTATGACCTTGAAAGGTCAAACCCAAGGTCACGGATTTTCAGAGGGCTGTAACTTGAAAACGGTTGATGGTCGACAGATATTTATCATTATCAACTTACAGGAAGTGCCATATGGGCTTTCATTTGGCACCATGACCTTTGACCTTGAATGACTTGGAAATCTCAAACTCAAGGTCATAGATTTTGATAGGACTAACCTGACAGCTGATGATTGAGAAATATTACCATTATCAACATATAGGTATCAAATAAGTCCTGCCGGGCGAGGTTTGTTTTGCCTGGCAACACTTATTTATCATGTTTCCCTGTTTGAATATAGGGACATAAAAACAAGGCATGGAGAAAGGTGTCAGGTGTTTCAAGTGAGTTGACAAAGGGCTTAATATATTTTGTGCGGAGAGAATTGCATGCTAAGTAACACCATCACATGCAAAAGAGTGTTGGATATTTACTTACTTATGACTTGATTGACGCTGTTGAACGGGACGTATTACGAGGTGAGAGGTGTATGTTGGACATGTTAAAATGAAAGCAGTCACTTTTGATGATTTTTTTTGCAACAAGGCAAAAAAACAAGTCAAAATAAAAAAGTCTACCCAGACTCCCTAATGGTATTGTTAACCAATTTATTAAATCATTTAAATTATATATTTTTGATTATTTTTATTAAGATATAACATACTGGTTGAAATGAGTGTTTGCTTTGCACCCCTTTTAAATAAAGTTTGCAAGACGAAGCATTCTGAATGACCTTGTAATCTCCTATTTCACTGCCATCACAGAGCCTCCATGAAGTTACCAGCATCATTGGAAGGGCAGCCAAAGTGAATTTTGATGCTCTCTCCGTGTTTGGTGTGAACACCTGGTAACATTGATGCCTCAAAGCACCAAGGTCCATGATTCAATCCTGAGATCAGTTTACTGCCCACACGGATTTCCTCTGGGTTCTCACTCACTTGCTCGCTTCTTCCAGTTTGTCCCACTTATGTGTGTGGGGTCACTGTCGTGTGGACTACATTGAACGACATGTCATATTAATTGGAACATAGTTTTAGTTCCTGCCAAAACACTCCCATTTGGCTTGGGAAACTATCATTCACACATACATTCACACCAATGGGCAATTTAGCCAGTTAACCTAACTACAGTACATGTCTTTAGACTGTGGGGGAAACTGGAGTGCCTGGGGGAACCCACACAGACACGGGGAGAACATGTAAATCCCACACAGAAAGGTCCCTGCCGGCCACTGAGCTCGAACCCAGAACCTTCTTGCTGTGAGGCAAAAATGCTAACCACGACACCACTGTGCTGGGGTTTCCTGCTGGGTTCTCTGGCTTCCTAATACCTCCAAACACATGCCAGTTAGTGGACTGGCTACTGTAAGTTTCCACCAGATGTCACTGGTGTGTTTCCAACAGTTTTGAGTGGAACCATTGTAATCAAGGATACATCATCATTGGAAGGTGTTGCATAGTGTTGTAGTACTTGAGACTGGTCTTGGTCTTAAGACCAGTCTCAAGACCACTTTTTGAAGGTCACGGTCTTGTCTTGGAATCGACCACATTTTTACTTGGTCTTGTCTCATTCTCAGATGTAGAGGACTCGGGATTTTATTTCAAGACCAGTGAAGACCACAACTGTGGGGACTTCACAAATTGCCTCTGCATTGTCTGATTTATTTGTTAACATTGTTACTGTGATTGGATGTAAAATGTCCTGCTTCAAATGCGACCAATAATGTGACTCGTTGCTACTTAGAAATTTTTCTTCCTGTTAACAGCTGTCACCCCTCCCCCACTTATTCACACCCACTGGTCTGGTCCTGGTCTTGACTCGGTCTCGCCCCGCTTTGGTCTTGGTTTTGACTTGATCTCAATGCTTCAAAGTCTTGGTCTTGCCTTGGGCTTGATAAACGTTGGTCTTGGTCATGACTTGGTCTCGGTTTAGGTGGTCTTGACTACAACACTAGTGTTGCATAATGCACAGTGGAAGTAAATTGCATCTGATTAGATGCAATCTGCATTTCGTTGCCTTGTACCTGTGACGTGCAATGACTAAATAGTTGAATCTAATCTAATCTAGTCTAAATAGTCATAGCAAGATGGCAGAGCGCATTGACTACCTGTAAGCTCTTGTTCTGTTACTATCATCCAAAAAACAAGCATGGACCAACTACTTATGTTAACAAGATGTAGAAACTCTCCAAAATAATGAAACACCCACTGATGTAATGACAGGTCACACTGGAAAAACCAGCTATCTTTCGGTTCCAGCTGGGAACCAACTTTTCAGGTTCCGAACCAATTTATTTTTGGTCGATATGCTGTGAACAAAATCTCAAAATTTGGTGCACAAACCAGATGGAACTTGTTCCCTGTTGGTGGAAAAGGGGTATAGGTGCAAATGTGTCCTGTGATGAACTGCCATGCCACTTCTTCAGCTCTAAAGGGTCAGGTAAGCTTGGTGAATAAGAATTAACGGTCGACATGTCTGCAGAGATCATCGGACTCAGCGCACAGCAGCTGTGGCTCTTTAATATTGTCATTAGGAGAAGCTGTTCTGAGTGAGTGCTCTAATTCGAGAGCTCTTCAATCAACAGCTTGAGATTTTACTTTCCCTTTGTGTGTGTGTGTGTCTGTATGTGTTACTCTTACAGTGACTTGCAAAAGTATTCATCCCCCTTGGTGTTGGTCCTGTTTTGTTGCATTGCAAGTTGGAATTAAAATGGATTTTTTTTTTTTTTTTTTTTTGGGGGGGGGGTTTAGCACCATTTGATTTACATAACATGCCTACCACTTTAAAGGTGCACTTTTTTTTTTATTGTGACACAAACAATAATTAAAATGAAAAAACAGAAATCTGGAGTGTGCATAAGTCTTCACCACCTTTCGTATGAAACCCTTAAATAAGAGCTGGTCCAACCAAATCACTTCATAAGTCACATAATTAGTTGATTAAGATCCAGCTGTGTGCAATCAAATTGTCACATGATCTGTCACATGATGTCTGTATAAATCAACCTGTTCTGGAAAGACCTTGACTCTGCAACACTACTAAGCAAGCAACATGAAAACCAAGGAGCCTCCAAACAGGTCAGAGACAAGGTTGTGGAGAAGTATAGATCAGGGTTGGGTTATAAAAAATATCCCAAACTTTGAATATCCCAGGGAGCACCATAAAATCCATTATAGCAAAATGAAAAAAATATGGCACCACTACAAACCTGACAAGAGAAGGCCGCCCACCAAAACTCACAGACTGGGCAAGGAGGGCATTAATCAGAGATGCAACAAAGACACCAGAGATAACACTGAGGGAGCTGAAAAGATCCACAGTGGAGATGGGAGTATCTGTCCATAGGACCACTTTAAGCCATACACTCCACAGAGTGGGGCTTTATGGGAGAGAGGCCAGAAAAAAGTCATTGCTTAAAAAAAAATTACATTTGGAGTTTGGCCAACAACATGGGGCAGACTCCCCAAACACATGGAAGAAGATTCTCTGGTCAAATGAGACAAAAATTGAACATTTTGGCCATCATGGGAAATGCCACGTGTAGCACAAACCCAACACCCTGAGAACACCATCCCTACAATGAAGCATGGTGGTGACAGCATCATGCTGTGAGGATATTTTTCATTTGCAGGGACAGGAAAGTTGGTCAGGACTGAAGGAAAGATGGATGGCACTAAATATAGAGCAATTCTGGAGGAAAACCTGTTTGAGTCGGCCAGAGGTTTGCGACTGGGACAAAGGTTCACATTCCAGCAGGACAATGACCCTAAACATACTGCTAAAGCTACATTGGAGTGGTTTAAAGGGAAATGTTTAAATGTCTTGGAATGGCCTAGTCAAAGCCCAGACCTCAATCCAATTGTGAATCTGTGGCATAACTTGAAGACTGCTGTACACCAACACAACCCATCTAACTTGAAGGAGTTGGAGCAGTTTTGCCTTGAGGAATGGGCAAAAATCCCAGTGGCTAGATGTGCTAAGCTAATACAGACATACCCCAAGAGACTTGCAGCTTTAATTGTAGCAAAAGGTGGGGGGTTGAATACTTATGCACACTCCAGATTTCTGTTTTTTCATCTTAATTATTGTTTGTGTCACATTAAAAAAAAAAAAAAACAATGTGCACTTTTAAAGTGGTAGGCATGTTGTGTAAATTAAATGGTGCTAACCTGCCAAAAATCCATTTTAATTTCAGCTTGTAATGCAACAAAACAGGACCAACACCAAGGGGGATGAATACTTTTGCAAGGCACTGTATATCCACCATCATGGCGGACGCTCATGACGTAGCACATTTTGATCCCGTGGTTGCAAGTCATCTGTACCAGCATGGTGGTTTTAATACTTGAATACTTTTGCAAGGCACTTTATATATAAATCATATTTCATGTTGTTCTGTCAAAAACTTGACAGTCCTCTTTAATACTGATTGGGTGATGCACTTCATCCTGTTTACTTTGGCACTCTCTGATGATGGATTCGCACTTAGTCATGCAGATCCAATATTAATTACATTTGGGTCTCATATGGGTAGCTTTTGAGCTCATCCTTCAAACGATATTGCAATTAGAGTTAGAAAGCATTGTGTTACGACCCTGAAGCTGATTATTGTCTTATAAAAGCACATAATTGTTGTCTCTTTCTGATACCACAGCATTTTCACAACAGCAACAATGTTTTCTTTCTTAAATAATGAAATGTCATACTTTTTATCCATTTATGGGTATGTTTAATGTTGTTCATGTCATGAATCCACTTAGGGCACACTGATTTTCCCAGAATAGCTCATGCTCGCCTCATGGTGTGTCATTGTCATCACTTCCTGTCTCTGTCTCCACCTCTGTTTTGCACGTGTTTCCCAGGATTTCTGATTCTTTGCTGCCTCATGTTTACATTTATGGATTATCACTTTTTGACCCTACCTGCCTGTGCTTGGACTTATGATCTGAATTATGACACTGGTTCTTGGGTTGTTCCAATAAACACAATGAGTTTTTAATGCTTTGAATTCCCCTCGAGAGTGTGGACCATATTTCCCAGTACTGTTGTAGTCTCTGAGACCAGTCTTAAGACCACTTTTTGAAGGTTTTGGTCTCGTCTAGGAATCAACCACATTTTTACTCAGTCTTGTCTTGGTCTCAGACATAGAGGACTCGGGATTTTATTTCAAGACCTGTCAAGACCACAACTGTAGGGATTTCACTAAATTGCCTGTGTATTGTCTGATTTATTTGTTAACATCATTACTGTGATTGGATATAAAATGTCATGCTTCAAATGTGACCAATAACACGACTCATTACGAATTCAAAATTTTCGTTACTATTAACAGCTATCACCCCTCCCCCACCCCCCCCACCCCTTCATACACACTGGTCTGGTCCTGGTCTTGACTCGGTCTCGCCCTGCCTTGGTCTTGGTCTTGACTTAATCTGAACTGCTTAAAGTCTTGGTCTTGAGACACTTTGGTCTTGGTCACTACTTGGTCTTGGTTTAGGCAGTCTTGACCACAACACTATTTCCCAGCATGATGAGCACTGCGCTGTTTTGTTTTGACTGCATATCCTACACGTTTGTTTGTTAAGGCCAGGTGCACGTTTTGGTTTCGGTCCTGTCTCCACCCCTGTCCTTTCATTGGTGTTTCCTGACTGTTCTCAAGTGTTCTAAGTTATTGTATTCCATATTGACCTTAGGCCTTTTTCCACATTTTCAATAATGGATTATGGATTTTGTCTGTGAAGGTTCTCAGTCATCCAGGTCATTGTAAACAGTAGGTGCTAAAGAAGGCAACTGGACTTGCTTGAAATCCTCCAAAATGTTTCACCTCTCATCTGAAAGGCTTCTTCAGTTCTGTCTGATTAGTGGGGAGTTCCAGGTATTTATCCTCTAGTGGACCAAAAGCAACCCTAAGGAGAGTCGTTGAGGTTACATGGGTCGTTGACTCTCTCAGTCTTCCCACAGGTGTTAAGGCCAATTTATGCTGACAACCCAGTCCTCGCAGATGGCGTCGCAGATGGCATCTGCGAAGCCCCCCCCTTCGCAGACGCTCTGCGCGCACCTCCCAAAAATTGTGACCACCGCAGACAGCCTCGCAGACAGCATCACAGACAAGAAGGCTCTGATTGGTCCACTCTACATCCGCTGTACACGCACTTCCGCTTCCCTACTTTCCTGGTTTGGTTTGTTTTCATGACCACCATTTTTAAAAACACGAGCGAAGATGGAGCAGCACGAAGAGCAGTTGATCGAGGAAGTACGTACATCTATACGACTCCAGTTCTAGTCATTATAAGTAACCGGAGGATAAACACTCCACTAACCACACCCACCAACTACTCCTAGCGATTTCGCGACTTCACGCCCCCTTGCGTTGTGGCGGTGAATAACATCGCGCATGCCTATTACTCCCCGCTCAACGATAAATTACAACTGTTTGCGAAAAGCTATCTGCAAAAGCCTTGTCGCAAGAGCATGCAGAGGCCATTAGGGTCACTGGAGACCAGGTGTGAATGGTGTTAGCAGCCTAGAGGGTCGTTAGGGTGATCTGTGGATCGTTGGCTCTCTCTGCCATCATGTGAGTCATTGTAGTCAGCCGAGTCTTGGTGTGGATGTGTATTCAGTTTTCTGGGAAGTGTGCCAAGGACTGCATTGTAGGTGGCTGATAAGTGGTGTCTCAGACCACCTCCTCTGTTCAGTGATGGTCGTTCCAGATTGACGAAGATGGCTTATTTTACTCCTCTTTCAAATCACCAGTCTTCTCTGGCTAAAATGCATACATTGCAGTCCTGAAATGAGTGTCCTTTGTTATTGAGATGAAGAGAGACTGCAGAGTCCTGGCCTGAGGAACTGGCTCTCCTGTGTTGAGCCATGTGCTTGTGAAGCAGTTGTTTCGTTTTCCCAATGTATTGGATTATGGATTATCCTAGTTTGTGTATTGAACCCTGACATGGACACAGAGTACGGTTATTGGATTTGCCCTAATGAGTAACACCACACTGAGTATAAACACATGCATTGTGCCTTTAATCATTGAATATTACAGTGCAATCTCCATACTACACTATAGTTCTATGGTACGGTAAGAGCCTATAGGAAGTTATGTTTTTGCTTCCCTTTGTTTGTTTGCCTGTTCCCAACGTAACTCAAAAAATAGTGAACAGATTTTTATGAAATTTGGAGGAAAGGTGGGCCATGGGCCAAAGAACAGTTGCTTAGATTTTGATGCAGATCCAGATATGTATGTGGATCCAGGATTTTTTTTGTCTGTTCACAACGTAACTCAAAAAGTATTGAACAGATTTGGATGAAATTTGGTGTACAACTTTAGTATTATCCTAGGCTCAAGTGATTTGATTTTGAACTTGATAATACTGTATGTGGCTTGGTCAAGGTATGCACTTGGCCAAGTGACCTTCTAGTTTGCATTGTTTTGATTACATCACATCCAGTTGAAAATACTCTGGGAATGGGGCACCATTTAATTATCTGTAGCCTTTGCTGTGTTTTTCACAGCATGTATTGACCGAGAGTGATGTAGCAGGCAGCAACCAATAACTGGCATCAATTAATAAGATTACAGTGGCATTTTCAAAGATGTTGTTGATTTTTCCAGGGACATGGCTGACATTAAAACATTGATAGAACAATACATTGCAATTTAGTTTTACACAATATATGTATCAATACAATAATATCTGTATTAGCATTTTAAGTGTATGTTTACTTTGTCCTTCCAAGTGGAGTAATGTTTTAACCATTTAGCCATTATTAGCTCATATGGCTGATAGGTGATGAGCTTATGCCATCAGGTGTTGTCCATAGTCCATCCGGTGGCATCAACATTTCACAAAAATCGCTTCTTCTCTCTGTTCTTCACCGATTTTTATTCTTTTTGGCAGGAAGGTCGGTCTGCCTGGGGTGCATATAGCTTCTACCCAAATTTGCATAATTACAATTAATAATGAAGATATGAAGTAATTAATCAATCCCTAACAAGCAGTTTCCACACAGATCGCTTCTTCTCCCTCAATTCTTCACTGATTTTGATTCTTTCTGGCATGAAGGTAGGAAGACCTAGGGTGCATGTAACTTCTACCCCGATTTGCTTAATTACAAACCGAGAAGAGACGGAGAGGAACTGAATGAGGAGGATGCTAACTCTGTGGAGAAACAGGTGTTAGCATTCCTGCACTCCAAGGGGATTGAGGTAAAAAGCAATAACATCGAAGCATGTCACCCTCTCCCACGGAGAAGCAACACAGGTAAACCAGCTGTAATAATGAGATTTGCCAACAGAAAGCATAAGATGCAATTGTTAAAACAAGGGAAGAAACTGAAAGGCTCAGATGTGTTTTTAAATGAGCACTTAACAAAAAAAAATGCAGATATTGCAAAAAAGGCGAGACTACTAAGGAAACAGGGGAAAATCCAAAACACTTGGACACAAAACTGCAAGATTTTCATCAAGTTGAGGGGATCTCCAGAAGAGGCCAAGATCTTGGTCATCCGAGATATTGGGGAACTGGACAAATTCTGAGGGAGCCAAATAAAGCAATTTACAATCATGACACAAGGACTGGACACTGGACACTGGACACAAGAACTGGACACTTTCCATTATACTGAGCACAAAATACAAGATATGGAAAATAATATTGATCCGGAAAATAATCTTTTCAGCAACATCAATATCAGCTGCCGGTATTACACTGAATATCAATACAATGCAAAGATCAGAGACGGAAATAAGATATCAATTATTCATTTCAATATCAGAAGTCTGTATGCCAATTTCCATAAAATGAAGGAATATCTCAGTCAGTTCAATACTCCATTCAATATAATAGCCATATCAGAAACTTGGATCAACGATGAGATGGGAGTAGATTTTGAGCTGAACGGGTATGAATTAAATTATATCAATAGAAAGAACAAAAGAGGAGGGGGAGTGGCAATATATGTTGATAATAGTTTGGAATATAAAATTAATAATAAAATGACGGTAGCTGTTGATGATTGGATGGAGTGTATTACAATAGAAATATGCTGTGAAAAAATGAAAAATATAATGGTGAGCTGTATATACAGATCTCCTGGATCAAGCATAGAAGTTTTTATAGATTGGATGGAAAGTATGTTTATAAAATCAACTCAGAAGGTCATGTACATCTGTGGTGATTTTAACATCGACCTCTTAAATCATAAGAAACATAAAATGACAGAAGAGTTCATTAATTCAATGTTAAGTATGGGACTGTACCCAACTATTACCAGACCAAGCAGGATCACTTCTCACAGCACCACTTTAATAGATAATATATTTACTAATATCCTGGAAAATAATATAGAGAGCGGTCTACTATTAACAGACATCAGTGACCATCTACCTATTTTTAATGTATATTACTGTAATTATAGCAAGAAAAAGGATAATAAAAATTATAAATATATAAGAATGAAAACTGAAGAAACCATGATTGCACTAAAAAATGACTTAATAATACAGGACTGGAATGTAGTTTATAAAGAAAAAGATGTTGATAAAGCATATGAGGAATTTTTAATAATATTCAATGAACTATATAATAAAAATTGTCCTATAAAGAAATACAGTAATATACATAAATATACAAATAGTCCGTGGGTCACCAAGGGGCTACAAAATGCCTGCAAAAAGAAAAATATATTATACAGACAATTCTTAAAGCATCGAACTATAGAGGCAGAGGAAAAATATAAAAAATATAAAAATAAATTAACTAATATTATGAGGATATGTAAGAAAGACTATTATAATAAATTAGTGGAGAAAAATAAAAACAATATTAAAGGTATATGGACTGTATTGAATGGTATTGTGAGAAATGGATCCAAAACTACAAATTACCCAGAGTACTACACTGTAAATGATAAGACCATAAATAATATGGAGGATGTGGTGAATGGTTTTAATCAATTCTTTGTAAATGTGGGACCAGATTTAGTGGCAAAAATAAAGGAACCCGAAACAACACAATGTGGGGACATAGAAGATATGGGGGACAGAAATCCAAGTACAATTTTTCTAACTGCAACTGATGAGGAAGAAATTATCCAAATTGTAAGAAAATGTAAAAACAAAACTTCTGCAGACTGGAATGATATAGACATGTCAACAGTAAAGACAGTTATTGAGGGAATTGTGAAACCACTCACCCACATCTGCAATTTATCTTTTCAATCAGGTACATTTCCAGACAAAATGAAAATTGCAAAAGTGATACCATTGTTTAAAACCGGAGATAGACACCATTTCACAAACTACAGGCCTGTTTCTTTACTCCCCCAATTCTCCAAAATACTCGAAAAACTTTTTTCAGATAGACTGGACAAATTCATTGAAAAACACAACCTCCTTACAGACAGTCAATATGGATTCAGAACGGACAGATCAACATCGATGGCACTAATGGAACTAATAGAGGAAATCACAAAATGTATAGACAATAAAAAAATAGCAATTGGAGTATTTGTGGACCTAAAAAAAGCATTCGATACTATTGATCATAGTATATTATTAAGTAAACTAGAAAAGTGTGGTGTTAGGGGAGTTGGGTGGAGCTGGCTGTCGAGCTATCTAAGAAACAGGCAACAGTTTGTGCAGATAGGTGACCATAAATCTGATTTCATGAACATTACATGCGGGGTACCACAGGGGTCAATATTAGGTCCGAAATTATTCATAATATACATCAATGACATATGTACAATTTCGCAAGAATTGAAATTTGTTTTGTTTGCAGATGACACCAATATTTTTTGTTCCGGTGAGAATTTGCAGCAGACTTTAGAGATAATCACAACTGAAATAAATAAACTAAAACTATGGTTTGACAAAAATAAATTATCATTAAATCTAAGCAAAACAAAGATTATGTTGTTTGGGAGACATAAAATAGATGGTAATGTAGAATTGATAATAGACAATACTAAGATAGAAATGGTACAGGAAATTAAATTTCTTGGTGTGATTTTGGATCCTAAAGTCTGCTGGAAACCTCATGTAGGATACGTACGAGCAAAACTGGCAAAGTGCTCGGCAATTCTGTGGAAAACAAAATATATTCTTGATTGTAAATCTTTGCATACTATATATTACTCATTATTTTTGCCATATCTGACTTATTGTGTCGAAGTCTGGGGAAACACCTACAAAACCACTCTGCAGCCGATATGTACAATACAGAAAAGAGCAATAAGGACAATAAACAAAACAGGATACAGAGATCACACAAACCCACTATTCATAAAATCACACATGTTGAAATTTATGGATCTGGTCAAATTCAGAACAGCACAAATAATGTACAAAGCAAGAAATAATCTATTGCCAAAAAATATACAAGGAATGTTTAGTGAGAGAGAGGGGGGATATAATCTAAGGGGAGACCTAAATTTTAAAAAACCAAAGGTTCGAACAAATATGAAAAGCATGTGCATATCGAGCTGTGGGGTGACTTTATGGAACCGACTGGAGACAGAAATAAAACAAAGTGCAAATATAATTCTGTTTAAAAAAAGGTACAAAAAAATATTTTTAAACAAGTATATTGCAGAGGAAATATGTTAATGGAGGATGATGAGGGATAAATAGAATAGGGTTGATTGTTATATTAGAACTAGCTTAGTATATGGTATATATTTATTTATGGGGATAGATATCTTCATATTTACAGGGATAAGTATGTAGTAGATATTTTTTTTTTTTTTTGTAATTATATATTTATATAGATAGTTATGTGTATATGTATATATATGTATATGGATATGGTATGTAGTATATATTTATTTTTGTAATTATATATTTATATGGATAATCATGAAGTGTATATGTGGTATATATTTTTATAAGTGTATTAATGTAGTTTGGATTTCGGGGTAGTTAAAAAGGGGTGGGAAATTAAAAAAAGTATTGTACTTCTTCCCACTCCTTTTTCGAACAATGTGCGGTGTATTGTAATGTATTAGCTCTTTATATTATTTTATTTATTCTTTTTTTGTCACTTTTTTCATTTTCTTTCTTTTGTATGTATAAATAGTTACATACATTTTTATACATGTTCGAAATAAATAAATTCATTCATTCATTCATTCATTCACAATTATTAATGAAGTTATGGACTAATTAAGCCTTAATGAGTGAGTAGTTCAACAAAAATCACTTCTTCTCGGTCAATTCCTTGCTGTTTTGGATTCTTTCTGGCAAATAGTTTGATATCCCTAGGGTGTATATAGCTTCTATATATAGCTTGTATATAGCTCGCAACATTTATTGTGCAAGGTGGCCCACTTTAGATCGTTCCTTCTGGACTAGACGGGGCCAGAGTGAGCTATGCCGCCATTGACGGTCTCGTTAGCTTATTTATATAATCATAATAGCTCATATTAACTAATAACACACCCTGTCCCATCGTTGGTGTGTTACATGTTGTGCCCATGTGTTCCATCCATGTTAAGCATGTTAATTGCTTTAATGAGTTTATTCACTCATTTACGATTAGAACATTCACATATTCACTTCTGACCTAAATAGAAACCCATCACAAGCTCCTGTACACAGTCATTAGCCAAATTAGTTGTTTTGGTTGTGGGTTGGCACTAAATCGGGGTTGGAGTTGTTGATCATTAACCCTCATGAGCTGTTCACTAGTTGGAAATGGATGCACTCATTGACCTAAGACACATCTGTACAGTTTATTTTAAAATGGCCAATTAATCCTAAACTCGTATCTTTTATCAAGTTTCAAGTTTATTTTATAGCACTTTTAACAATAGACATTGTTGCACAGCAGCTTTACAGAACTTTAATGACTTTAACATGAGCTAATTTTATCCCTAATCTGTCCCCTAATCTATCCTCAATGAGCAAACCTGTGGCGATGGTGGCAAGGAAAAACTCCCTCAGATGACCTGAGGAAGAAACCTTGAGAGAAACCAGACTGAAAAGGGAACCCATCCTCATTTGGGTGATAAGAGACAACATGATTATAACATTTTTAACAGTTTTAACATGAAGTCTGTTTTGTCGAAGTTATAAACTGTTCATTGATGGAAACTTGAGTGAAAAACTGTTCATGACAACTGCCATCCTAAAGTTAGCAAGTAAACTGTAGTCCTCAGACATAAAAGCATTACTGTAAGTGTCCAGAGCATCCTCCAAGCGTGACTTTTAACTGTCCATATGGGGCCGTCCTCCACAGGAGCAATGTGATGAGACTCCAGCCAGACATAGGCCATCAGGATGGATCAGGCAGGTCCGAGGAGCAGAAGAGGTCAGCATCTTGATGAGTAATACAAGTTATGTTTATGAAAATAAACATATTGAAGTTCACAGTTCATATGCTTGGCTATGTTCTTGACAGACAGGACTGGAAATAAGATATGAAGGGAAAGGTTCTGTTTATACAGATATTTTATCATTTCTTTCGCCTTGTTACTCTCAGTTTAAAAGTCCTGAACATTTCTCGTTTCTCGTCTTCATCCGCTTATCCGGGGCCGGGTCGCGGAGGCAGCAGTCTGAGCATGGAAGCCCAAACTTCCCTTTCCCCAGACACCTCGGCCAGCTCCTCGGGAAGAACACCAAGGCGTTCCCAGGCCAGCCAAGAGACATAGTCCCTCCAGTGTGTCCTGGGTCTTCCCCAGGGCCTCCTCCCGGGGGGACATGCCTGGAACACCTCCCCAGGGAGGCGTCCAGGAGGCATCCAAAAGAGATGCCCGAGCCACCTCAGCTGATTCCTCTCGATGTCACCCAGTATGGTGCAGCCGGGGCCCCGCCCTGGAGTCAGGCCCGGGGTTGGGGCTCATATGCGAGCACTTGGTGGCCGGCCCTTTGCCCACAGGGCCCAGCCGGGCTCAGCCTGAAGCGGTGACATGGGCCCGACCTCCTGTGGGTTCACCACCCACAGAGGTAGCCGTAGGGGGCCGGTGCAGTGTGGATTGGGCAGCAGTCGAAGGCAGGGGCCTCAACGACCTGATCCCCGAACACAGCGGCTAGCTGTTGGGACATGGAAAGTCCTGAACATCTCCACTATAATGTGAATATTTGAATAAAGTAGTATAATGTAGCTGTGCAGTTAGGGTGAATCTGTGCCCACTGCAGCCTCAGATTCCTGTTCTTGGTCTTCTGCTGCCCAGCCTCCTCAAGGTTCGATGTACATTCTAAGATGCTTTTCTGCTCAACATGGTTGTAAAGAGTGATTGATTGGTTGGTTGTTGGGTTTTTTTGTGTGTGCAAATCCCAGAAGCTTAGCCGTTTCTGAAATACTCAAACCAGCTCACCTGGCACCAACAAACATGCCATGATTAATGCCATTGAGATCACATTTTGATGTTTGATGTGAACATGTTTACCTGAAGCTCTTGACCTGTACCTGCATGTTTTTCTGCTTTCGGCTGCTGCTACTACATGATTGGCTGATTGTATAATTGCATGAATGAGGTGTACAGGTATTTCTAAAAAACTGGCCAGTCAGTGTATATTTAAATATCCATCCATTATCTGTAGCCACTTATCCTGTCCTACAGGGTCACAGGCAAGCTGGAGCCTATCCCAGCTGACTATGGGCGAAAGGCGGGGTACACCCTGAACAAGTCGCCAGGTCATCACAGGGCTGACACATAGACACAGACAACCATTCACACTCACATTCATACCTACGGTCAATTTAGAGCCACCAAACAGCCTAACCTGCATGTCTTTGGACTGTGGGGGAAACCGGAGCACCCGGAGGAAACCCACGTGGACACGGGGAGAACATGCAAACTCCACACAGAAAGGCCCTCGTCGGCCACTGGGCTCGAACCCAGGACCTACTTGCTGTGAGGCGACAGTGCTAACCACTACACCACCGTGCCACCCTATATTTAAATATTTATTTATATATTTTATTTTGCCCCAAGTTATTGACTCATACATGTTATATGATTCTTCCTCCAAAGGTTTTTCACTTTTTTTTTCTCTCTCTCTTTTTCTGCTCTTGTTTATGATTTAAGGTGTCGTACCGGGCAAGGCAAGGGATGACCCGCAGCGCCCTGGCCAAGATGGCTGCCGTGTGGGTTCTGGCTTTCCTCTTGTACGGCCCAGCCATCTTGCTGTGGGAGGAAGTGACGGGAGAGAGCCATGTCCCTGAAGATGAGTGCTTTGCTGAGTTCTTCCACACTTGGTATTTCCTGCTCTCTGCATCCACACTCGAGTTCTTTTTTCCCTTACTCTCTGTGACTTTCTTCAACCTCAGCATATACCGCAACATCCGTGAGAGGAGGCTTCGCTACCAGCAGGACACGTGCTTGCCCAAGATCCGTAGCATGACGTCTCCCAAGCGTGAAAGGCTTCGCTTGGTCTCCTACATCTGCCGCAGCTCTCTCACAACGAAGAAGAAGCCGGAAACTGACGGTGATAATTGTTCATCTCCTACAGGACGCACTGACACAAGGAGTATACGAAGGACTCAGTGTACGCGCCTCATTCAGGACAAGAAGATCGCAAAGTCATTAGCTGTGATTGTGTGTGTGTTTGCTGTATGCTGGGCACCGTACACACTGCTGATGATCATACGTGCTGCCTGCAGGGAGCACTGTGTATCACACCACTGGTACGAAGTGACATTCTGGCTGCTGTGGCTCAACTCTGCCATCAACCCGTTCCTGTATCCTCTGTGCCACAGCAGCTTCCGTAGGGCTTTCACAAAAATCTTGTGCCCCAAGCAGCGGACCTCAGAAGTGCCATCAGATAATGCATCTAATAACCAGAGATAGTCTGGCTCACTTTAATAGTTTTGGACAAACAATGCATTCATTGGATCCTATCCAATCATTCATATCTAGTGGTAGTAATTCCTCCAACTGGCATGTTCATACTAGGAGAGGAAACCAGTCAACCCAGATGAAATGCACACCGAGAACCCAAGCCCCTGAACCTTTAAACAACCAACTCTACCTGTACCTACTTGTACAGTACAGTGAACCCCTTTCATTAAACACAAAAACGGTAATTGGTTTAGAACAGTAGCCAGGTACGACTTTTACAGGACTTAAAATTCCAATTACCTTGGAGTCCATGGGGAAGCCATGGCCTCATGGTTAGAGAAGCAGGCTTGGGACCAAAAGGTCACTTATTTGATTCCCTGAACCATCAGGAATGGCTGAATTGCCCTTGAGCAAGGTACCCAACCCCCAATTGCTCCCCAGGCTTCTCTGGGTATGTTGTATGTCGCTCTGGATAAGAGCATCTGCTAAATGCCTGTAATGTAATGTCATGAGTCCTGCAGGGTTTCTACATTTCTTATAAGGTATAAACTAATAATCTAAACTCTCCAGCTATTTAATTCATATACAATACATACTGTACTTTACTTATTTACTTACTTACTACCCGTTATGCCTCCACTCTTGTCTGTTCTGAGCCAGCTTCTGGACAGTACCCCAGGTCAGGTCTATGGTCAGGGTTCTAATTTGACCAAAATATCAGTGTAGTGGCACCAGTAATAATGGCTAGGAGTTGGGGGCCGCCTTAGGCCTCTGAAAGCTCACGGGTTCTACATGCTCGTAGATGCATTCTAGTGCATTTCCTGGCACTTGCAGGCCTCCCTGAAAGCCACTTTTTTGGTAATATATATATAAAATCTCATTATCTCTAGCCTCTTTATCCTGTTCTACAGGGTCGCAGGCAAGCTGGAGCCTATCCCAGCTGACTACGGGCAAAAGGCGGGGTACACCCTGGACAAGTCGCCAGGTCATCACAGGGCTGACCCATAGACACAGACAACCATTCACACTCACACCTATGGTCAATTTAGAGTCACCAGTTAACCTAACCTGCATGTCTTTGGACTGTGGGGGAAACTGGAGCACCCGGAGGAAACCCACACGGACACGGGGAGAACATGCAAACTCCGCACAGAAAGGCCCTCGCCGGCCACGGGGCTCAAACCCGGACCTTTTTGCTGTGAGGCGACAGCGCTAACCACTACACCACCATGCCGCCTTGATTGAAGACATATTATGATTAATATTCAACTATATTAGTGACATATTTATAAACAGGTGTTGCCAGGCAAAACAAACCTCGCCCGGCAGCACTTATTTTATACCTATATGTTGATAATGATAATATTTCTCAATCATCAGCTGTCAGGTTATAGTCCTATGAAAATCCATGACCTTGAGTTTGACATTTCAAGGTCATTCAAGGTCAAAGATCATGGTGGCAACTGAAAGCTCATATGGGACTTCTTATATGTTGATAATGGTAAACATCTGGCTATCATGAACCATTTTAGTTATAGCCCTTTGAAAACCCATGACCTTGAATTTGACCTTTCAGGGTCACTCAAGGTCAAAGGTCATGGTGCCAAATGAAAGCCCATATGGCAATTCCTATAAGTTGATAATGGTAAATATCTGTCGACCATCAACCGTTTTCAAGTTACAGCCCTCTGAAAATCTGTGACCTTGAGTTTGACCTTTCAGGGTCACTCAAGGTCAAAGATCATGGTGCCAAATGAAAGGCCATATGGGAGTTCCTATATGCTCGTAATAGTAAACATCTGTATCAGCAACCGTTTTTGAGTTATAATGGAAAATGTGTTATTTTGACCAAAAGGTTGACCTTTCTGGTGACCTTGATCTTCACCTTGACCTGATTACCCCAAAATGTAATCAAGTAATCTACAGACCATTGCCCACCTACCCTAAAAATCTGAAGTAATCGGTGCAACCGTCTAGACGCTAGATTGTTAACAGACACACAAACAAACAAGCAAACCCCACTGGTTACAGTACCTCACCCCGCTTACTCCGTCGCAGGTGAAGTAATAAGAATAAAACAACCAGCTGATGTTCACCAAGTGTCAGCTTTATTTTCAACTTCAGTCATTTGATTACAATACATGACTGTCCAGATCTAACTCGGGGACCAGCACGTATTATGCACATGGCACGAAAGTGCCTTTTAACATGGATGACACTTTACCGTGAACACAGCATAAGGAAGGAGGTAAACCGGATTAGCATGATCAGTGACGATCTCCACATGGAACTACTTGGGCAACAGCTATGCACTGGGTGCTCACGTGGATGGGGAGTGGAGTATCTCCAAATGTAGAACATTCGCATGGTGGCACGCTGTCGCCACCCCGTTGGGATAACAAGAGAAAATTAAACAAAAGACCATGTTTTCAAGATTGACAAGTCTTTTTATTAGCATAGCGGCAACTTTTACAGCCGTGCTGGCAATATTATGGACGGAGCGATAAGGAAACATTGCGTATGGGGCCAATACGCTGAAAAAGCTGAGTTAGAACCCTGCATGGTCTTCATTTCCTCCTCCACAGTGCGACACTAGGTGGTTTCGGGTCTCCCTCCAGGGCATGGCTGCTATTCTTGAGATGCTATCTTGTTCTTTCTTCAATATTTGGCCAAACCAGGTCTACCGCCTTCAGTACATACTTTTGCTTTCATAAAACAAGTCCTGGAAGACATGTCTTACTGCAACTGCACTCTATTCATATATGTTAGTGGGAAACCATTGCACAATCATCAACATGACACATATTATCTTTTCAACCTTTCTACAAGGGCACTTGGTTTTAAAAAAAAAAAAAGCACTTACGAGTATTGTCAGTGTTCCAAACTACCAAGTGCTACACTTACTGTATAAGTAATAAGTGTGGTGGCTTGGAAGTTCAAAACGCATTAACAAACCAAAACTGCAAGTGCAAATTTAGAAACACATCAACAATAACTCAAAACAGAAAGTGTACGCCATTATTACAGTTCACATGCTCTTTGGTGATTGGACACAGCATATGGATATTATAAGGAAAAAGAATGACCCTTTTTTCAATTTGTTTGCCAATTAGCGAAAATGTAATGCGAACTTGCTCAATATTAACTTACATTAATGCCGTACAAATTTGACAGCATACCTACATGTAAGCATCAGTACATTTATTTAGGCTTATACGGATCTATACTGTCTCTCAGACTGGTGCATACAGTAGCCAATCAGCAACAAGCCTGTGATGTTGAATAAGGACCTCCCCTTTCTGTTTACATGTATTTGTGAATGTAATTCTGTTTTTAGGTTCGATGTTGTGTGCAGTGTTGTAGTCGAGTCACTAAACCTCAAGTCTGAGTCCAGTCTCGAGCCCCCAGTGTTCAAGTCCGAGTCATTTAAAAAAAAAAATTCGAGTCGAGTCCAAGAACAAGACTCCAACTGCACCATTTGACGGTGGCTGTTTCAGCGCCATTAACATCAGTTTGTTCCTGAACATGACGTATGAACAGGTGAATGTGCTTCTCTTTGTCAGGGAGTGTGAAGTATTCTGTCAGAGATGGCTGGGAGACGGATGGAAGCAGAGAAGGTGTGTTTATTAATACAAGTGAAGACAGCTACGGCAGGAAAAATCGTAAAACAGTGAAACAGGCAATAGGTCGAGCGAGGCACAAACAGGCTATCGTAGACTCGGCAGAATCAAAGACAAGGAAATAAGGCTCGGTAATGTGTCAACAACACAACTCAATACTTCGCAAAGTAAGTGTGTTTTCACAGTTTTTATATAGGCGCGCTGATTGTGCCTTAACCCTGTGCAGGTGTGAGTCGTTTACGGCGCACGCGAGAGTCCGCTGTCCAGAGCGCGCCCGAGAGTCTATCTGATGCATGCGCCAAGGCGCACAGGTGTGACACTCTTGCACGAAATTAGTACAAAAATTAATGTAGATATAAATATCTCATCTCTCATCTCATTATCTGTAGCCACTTTATCCTGTTCTACAGGGTCGCAGGCAAGCTGGAGCCTATCCCAGCTGACTACGGGCGAACGGCGGGGTACACCCTGGACAAGTCGCCAGGTCATCACAGGGCTGACACAGAGACACAGACAACCATTCACACTCACATTCACACCTACGGTCAATTTAGAGTCACCAGTTAACCTAACCTGCATGTCTTTGGACTGTGGGGGAAACCGGAGCACCCGGAGGAAACCCACGCGGACACGGGGAGAACATGCAAACTCCGCACAGAAAGGCCCTCGTTGGCCACGGGGCTCGAACCCGGACCTTCTTGCTGTGAGGCAACAGCGCTAACCACTACACCACCGTGCCGCCCCTAGATATAAATATCTTATGCCAAATTATTATGGCATGTCACAAAAAATAAAGAACAAAATCCGAGTCCTCGTCTCCATTTTACGAGCCTGAACGCAGTTAATGCACGAGTCCGAGTCATCAGTGCTCAAGTCCAAGTCTAGTCACGAGTCCTTAAAATTAGGGCACGAGTCAGACTCGAGTACAACAAGCCTGGTTGTGTGTTTTTGTTTGTTGCATTTTCTGATTTGTCCTCCGTTTTTGATTTGCTTTTGTGTTGTTGTTGCGTTCTGAGATTTACTGTTGCGTTTTCTGATTTGCTCTTGTGTGTTTGGGTTTGTTCTGTTTTCTGATTTCTGTTGCATTTTCTGATCTGCTGTTGTGTTCTTAGTTTTGTTGTTATGTCTTCAGATTAGTTGTTGGGTTTTTTTTTTTTGTTAATATTTTCCACACGTACGGACCACTGTAAATAAGAGTTTCTATGTCAAGCATAAAGCAGGCCCAGTGTAAAATAATGCATAAATTACACAAACCTACTGTATATTCGCTGTCTGTAAAGTGTTTTTGGAAGAAGAGTCCTGAATGTGCTCTGTGATTATAGCGCCACCTTGTGGTCTTGTGATGTTCATGCACTGTCCTGACTCTACTCATGCTGTACAGTACATGAACCTGGATGTTCTTCTGCTATGGAAACACCATTGTACAATATCATTATGGAATTACTGTATTTACTGTATTATTTGTGCCATAAAGTCTTGTGTAGTTCTTTTGACCAGACCTTTGTTTGGCTTTTGAACGTCTTTTAGAGCTTTTAGTTGCATAGAGATAACATTGGAAGACAGGATAAATGAACGAAATGAAGAATAAAGGTGAAGTATTGGAATTTGAATTCTGGATTGAGCATTTCAGCATGGATATGTGGGTTTATTTTAACTACGACTTGAAACTAACCATTGTTCAGGGAGTTTGCTATTCAATATTTAATGCTTGCCGAGCTGAATGTTGGTGTCAGGGTCAATTTAGTGGATTGATTTGGCATGATAGGATAATCAATCAATATAGCCCTTTACAATAACCAAAAGGTACCCAAAGTGCTTTACATCAAAACCATTAAACAGAACACCAAAACACATAAAAACACAGGTTTTAACTGCGGAAGGTGCCGCCGTGCTACAGATTACCAAAAGCCTTTCAGAAGTACATGAAATAAAACAGACGAAACGAAGCACCCCTCAAAAACAAGACTCCCCTAGTCAGGATTGTATGCCAATCTAAAAAAGTAGGTCTTCAACTTTGATTTAAAAAGGCTGGGATCAATAGTGGTGCGAATGTCGGGGGGAAGATTGTTCCACAGTCTGGGAGCAGCGACAGCAAAAGAACGATCACCCCACTGTTTATATCTCGACCTTGGAACTTCTAACAGAAGCTGACCCGAAGAACGCAGCGCCCTACCATGATCACCAATAGTTAAAATCTCAGACGAGTAAGAGGGAGCCAGGCCATTGATGGCATTAAAAACAAACAACAGAAGTTTAAAATCAATTCTAAAATGGACTGGAAGCCAATGGAGTGACGACAACACAGGAGTGATGTGTTCACGTCTAGATGTGCTTGTTAAAAATCGGGCCGCAGCGTTCTGTACAAGTTGAAGATGTAAAATTGAAGACTGGCTGAGGCCAACATACAGGGCATTACAATAGTCCAGTCTCGACCTGATAAATGCATGAACTCCCTTCTCGAGATCCTGCTGACTGAGAAACAGCTTCGCTTCGCAAGAGACGAAGTTGAAAAAAGCTCGTTCTAACAACAGAACTAATGGGGATAATGGGGGGGGAGTGCAGCAGATGAATCCATCATTTTAGCTAGCATCATCTCAAATAACATAATTTGCATGTTTGTAATAAAAGTCCGGTGTTTACTGTGATGAAATATTCGAACCGCAAAGAAATAAAGGAAACCTTTGTACTTCTTGCAGGTTGTCGCCTGTGTAATACAGTGTCTGTTTATCCAGCTTCGTGTTAAGTTCAATTTGAAACACTTTTACTCAACAAAACTCTCGGTACACATGATGTAAGAATATAGTGCAGAAGGCACAATATAAGAAGCAGCTAAGGTTTTCTCCTCTTTATTCCTGGCTTCATTTTACCAATACAGCCTACTGCCCCGTGTTGGTTTGGAGAGTTATTTCTGATCACACAGACACCGATCAGCCGTAATATGATGACCACTGACAGGTGAAGTGAATAACATTTGATTTTTCTATCCACATTCATTGGATATGAGCAGTCGCTCACTCTGATTGGCTACTCTACTAGTAGGCTATCAGCTCATGTACCGCGAGTAGACAAAAACAAAATGGCGGCTTTGTTATCAAGTATTTAAAAGAAACAAAAATAGCTAAAAGAATATCGCTTTATTCCCCCCAATATCTCCTGTTCTACACTCCAGCCCAGTCAGTGGCAGTAATGCACCTTTATGTTGGTTTGCCAACCACCAAAAAACCCAAAAGAAGTAGAAGAAAATGGCGGAGCATGTTGCCGAACCAAGCGAGGGCGAAATAAAAGCTCTATTCAAAAACTAAACCACCGAAAATGCAAAAAAAAGCAACAAAATGTGAAATGAAAGTATTTGATGGTAAGAACATATCTTTTTTAATTTTTCAAGAATTATTATTATTATTATAGTATTTTTCACAAATAGCTCCTGTCATTTCGCCGGTTTGTTTACATTCGAAGCGGAAATGATTTTGTCGGACATTTTGTGTCAAGTTTTTATTTATCGAATTTGCAAAAAGAATAAATAAATAAATAAAAATGATCTGTTACTCAAAACCCAGTGAATGTCAGTAGAATAAAACAGTTATTCCACTCAATCTCGTTACACGCCTCATTGAGCTATCAGCTCATGTACGACTCGATTTTGTGGAATAACTGTTAATTTTTTTTCGTGGTCTGGTTTCCATCAAATCCTGCGCTCTGACTGGCTGGCGAGCGGGTCCGTATCCTACAGTACAGACCCCGGTTATGGACCTCTGGCGACTCGCTCGTTCACAACAACAAACATAGTAGCAAGTTTTGTCAACATTTATCTTTTTTTTTATAAGATGTATTTATAAGATTATCAAAAATCTTGTAAATGTTTGCCAGCGTTTCTCAGGAGAACAGCATTAATTTTACAGCATGGATAGCGATAACGACAGTGTTCACAGCGAAAGCGAGTTTTACTACCCTGAGGAAGAAGAAATAAAAGAAAGCATTTCAGGAGAAAGCTAAAAACCTGTAACTGTTGCTAACGCCGAGCAAAAACATGGCTGAATCCTGAATGATTCCTATTTGTATAAATAGGGGACGACATAGGCAGCAAAATGTAGTTTTTTTCCTGCCATGGAAGTGCACTTGTATACCGAGGAGGAAGCAATTTGCATTACAGCCGTGAATGAGGATTCAAAATAGCATTAATTTTACAGCATGGATAGCGATAACGACAGTGTTCACAGCGAAAGCGAGTTTTACTACCCCGAGGAAGAAGAAATAAAAGAAAACATTTCAGGAGAAAGCTAAAAACCTCTAACTTGCTAACGCCGAGCAAAAACATGGCTGAATCCTGAATGACTCAATTTTGTATAAATAGGGGACTACATAGGCAGCAAAATGTAGTTTTTTCCTGCCATGGAAGTGCACTTGTATACCGAGGAGGAAGCCATTTGCATTACAGCCGTGAATGAGGATTCAAAATGGCGGCTTGGCTCGGTTTTCCCTTTCGGGCGCTCTCGTTTTCTGTTAGAATTTGGTAAAGAGAAAAATAAATATATTATTTACCAGCTTAAGGTCGGTCCGTATGGTGAAATACCGTGACCTCGGCCCAGAGGGCCTCGCTCAGTACTTTCAAGACCTCGGTCACGGTATTTCACCATACGGACCTCCCAGCTGGTTAATAACATATATATGTCGCTCAGATCATATGAAAAAATGCGAGGTTTTCAAGACCAGAAGATAAATTTAATATCTTCAAGCCAATTTTCTTTTTATTATATCAACACATTCACAAACAAAAAGTACCCAAATTTATCAAAACAATTCACTGATTTTGTCACACGAGGTAAATATATTATTTACCAGCTTAAGGTCGGTCCATATTGTGAAATACCGTGAATGAGGTCTTGAAGGTCTCGGTAAATATTTTCAAGGCCGAGGTCACGGTATTTCACGATACGGACCGACCTTAACCTGGTAAATAATATATTTATTTTTTTCTTTACCAAATTCTAACAGAAAATTATTCAGATAGCGCCGGATACTTCTCTGCAAAGACGTGAGCCAGGACGCCTCGTACACACCGCCGTTTTTCTTTGTTGCGGACATGAAAATGTCGCACAGCAACATATTTTGTTCTTTGCCAGGTACATCTTCCACCTTTCGACCTTCATTTAGGTTTCGACAGACCTTCCCAAAGACGTTGAGGTCGTAGGTCGTCTTTTTTGTTGTATTTTCTGGCCTTCGCTCCTCAACAAACTGCTGGATTTGCTCACCGTTAGAAACAGTTACAGGTTTTCGGCTTTCTCCTGAAATGTTTTCTTTTATTTCATCTTCATCACGGTAGTAAAACTCGATTTCACCGTGAACACTGTCGTTAGCGCTAATTAATGCTATTATACTGAGAAATGTGAAAATAAATGTTGACAAAAAATTGATACTATGTTTGTTGTTGTTGTTGTTGTGAACGAGCGAGTCGCCAAAGGTCTGTAACTGGGGTCCGTATCGTAGGATTCCGGACCACTTGTGAGCCAATCGGAGCGCACGATTTGATGGAAACCGGACCGCGAAAAAAATAAAGAGATTTATGTCACAGTTTTGGTTCTCCGTGTCCCAGATGGAGCTCGGATGAACAATACGAGTGGTGTATTTCCCAGTAAAACGCTCATGTCTATATAATATAATATGATCAATATGATGCACGATACAAAAACAGCAGCAGTCATTTGTTCAGAATGAGCAGTCAACGTGTGTACGACAGCATGAAATATAGCTCATGCAGCTCTATTTTTATAAAACACCATCATGAATTGAAGTGGTACTATTACAATTTAATTAGGATTAAAGACAGGAAGTGGTCAGGTGAACGATAATATTGTAACAAATCTGTACCATGAATGAACACTGAGATTGGAATGAAAATAAAAATCAATTATATATGTGTGTGAGATGCACATGACTCAACTGTGTTCTTTTTTTTTTTTTAATTAATCATTAACTTCGTCTGTAAAATCCATTCCTTACTTTGGCTCCATTACAGCTCCATTTTTAAGATTTGATCATCTTCCGATCCTAAAATCATCCTCAGGAATGAATTTATGCATTAACTTGTGTGTTAAATGAGATTAAATTCATCACTTTGCAGTTTTGCGGCTCTCCATCCCTGACCTACAGCCTCACATGACCCCTGACCTGACCTCTACCTTCACTCCTATTTGTTTTGCTGCACTACCAGCTTTTGTCCACTAGAAGTCACTGTTCATCTTCCTGTCTGAATTGTTTACTGTAGCCCCAGTAATGTCTCTCAGACATGGACACACTGTGTGGCGTCACATTGCTGTAATCTTTGTAACTCTTATCAGCCTTGAGCGTGTCTTCAGCATGACCTTGAGCTGTTTAACAGATACCATCGACAGCTTTGCACGCTCTCGGATCATTGTTGTCTGACTTGCAAATGGAAATCTTTCACATTTTTTTCATAGAAAAAAATATTTGTATTCTTTCTACCACTAATCTTCAACAGAGGAGTTTTCTGTGTTATTCTGACCTGTGTATCATTTCACTTTCTGTAAATTCTAGGTAAACTCTCTCCTTCTCACCTTATCAGTTCAAAACGCTTCCCTTAAATCGTATTCATTCATACAAGAGGATTATTCGTGCAGCATGGACTTTTTATCGCGTCGAACTTCCACGCAAAGTTTCAGTTCGAAAAGATCTTTGTGATTTAACCAGCTGGATGAGAACGATTATTATTGATTCATATTTTTCACGCACGCATTGTTCTTACAGAAAAGTCATATGAAATGTAGGCATGTGATTGTCGACACATTACGTTTCAAACACTTTCACATGTAAAGACATGGTTTTATTTACACACGATTCACTTATGTTTTATGTAAGATTTATTTTTAAGGCTTGCCGGTCTTGTCTATTTTATTTTCTGATGTGAAATTTTTCCACATGATTCATTTGTTTTTCCACATGATTCCACTTTTCTGCATGATTCAATTCTTTTTTTTCATGATTCATTTCTTTTCCACATGATTCATTTCTTTTTTCACGATTCAGTTCTTTTCCACGATTCACTTCTTTTTCCACATGATTCATTTCTTTTTTTCACGATTCATTTGTTTTTCCAAATGATTCTTTTATCTGCATGATTCAATTCTTTTTCACATGATTCATTTGTTTTTCCACATGATTCATTTCTTTTCCACATGATTCACTTCTTTTTCCACATGATTCATTTGTTTTTCCAAATGATTCTTTTTTCTGCATGATTCAATTCTTTTTCACATGATTTATTTGTTTTTCCACATGATTCATTTCTTTTCCACATGAGTCACTTCTTTTTCCACATGATTCATTTCTTTTTTCACATGATTCATTTGTTTTTCCAAATGATTCTTTTTTCTGCATGATTCATTTCTTTTTTCACATGATTCATTTCTTTTTCCCCCAATTCATTTATTTTCTACATGATTGATTTCTTTTTCACATGATTTGTTTTTCCACATGATTCATTTCTTTTTCCACATGATTCATTTAGTTTTTCACTTGATCCATTTGTTTTTCCACGATTCATTTATTTTCGACACGATTCATTTCTTTTTCACATGATTGATTTCTTTTTCCACATGATTCATTTGTTTTTCCACAATTCGTTTATTTTCTACATGATTCATTTCTTTTTCACATGATTTATTTCTTTTTTTCACATGATTCAATTCTTTTCCACATGATTCATTTCTTTTTCACATGATTCATTTGTTTTTCCAAATGATTCATTTTTTCTGCATGATTCATTTCTTTTTTCACATGATTCATTTGTTTTTCCACATGATTTATTTTTCTGCATGATTCATTTCTTTTTTCACATGATTCATTTCTTTTTCACATGATTCATTTCTTTTACAACATGATTCATTTATTTTCCACATGATTCATTTCTTTTTCACATGATTAATTTATTTTTCACACGATTCATTTCTTTTTCCACACGATTCATTTCTTTTTCCACACGATTCATTTCTTTTTCACATGATTCATTTCTTTTTCCACATGATTCATTTCTTTTTCACATGCTTCAATTCTTTTCCCCATGAGTCATTTCTTTTCCACATGATTTATTTTTTCTGCATGATTAATTTCTTTTTTCACATGATTCATTTCTTTTTCACATGATTGATTTCTTTTTCCACATGATTCATTTGTTTTTCTACAATTCATTTATTTTCTACATGATTCATTTCTTTTTCACATGATTTATTTCTTTTTTTCACATGATTCAATTCTTTTCCACATGATTCATTTCTTTTTCACATGATTCATTTGTTTTTCCAAATGATGCATTTTTTCTGCATGATTCATTTCTTTTTTCACATGATTCATTTGTTTTTCCACATGATTTATTTTTTCTGCATGATTCATTTCTTTTTTTCACATGATTCATTTCTTTTTCACATGATTCATTTCTTTTACAACATGATTCATTTCTTTTTCCACACGATTCATTTCTTTTTCCACACGATTCATTTCTTTTTCCACATGATTCATTTCTTTTTCACATGAGTCATTTCTTTTTCCACACGATTCATTTCTTTTTCCACACAATTAATTTCTTTTTGCACATGATTCATTCCACGTGATTCATTTCTTTTTTCACATTTCATTTAATTTCACATTTTTTCCACATCATTAATTTATTTTCATATGTGCTTTCTTTTCACTTGATTCATTAATTTTGTTCATTTATGATTTTTCACTTGTAGGGCATGTCTTTTTATTTCCATATGTGATTTCTTTTTCAAACGATTCATTTCTTTTTTCCACATGATTCATTCCTTTTCATATGATTCATTGCTGCTCACATGGATTCTTCTTCACATTTAATGTGGGTTTCATTTTATTTTTGCATTTTATGTTTATTTTTTACACATGATTCATTTGAAATGTGAATTTTCTTTCAAATCATTATTTTCACTTGCATTTTTTTTTTCATTTCCACATAAGTTTTCACTGGTAGGTCATGTGCTTGTATTTTTCACATGCGATTTTCTCACAGGATTAATTCAGTTTCACTTGTGATCACATATTATGCACATCATCATGTGTGAAGAACATATGATCACATGTTGGCCATAATGAGTAAACTGCATGTTGAGAGATCGGACGTCGTTAACAGCTGATGTAGATGATCTGATTGGTTTTTGTGGATTTTTTCCCTGATATACAGGTTTTCCACGTGTTACATTACATTACAGCTGTGTTATAGCTCTTCCACACTGACCTCAAACCTATCATTAGTCGATGTAAGTGGCCACTTACTGGTCATCAATCCTGCTAACATATTCAGCTGGACAAGCCTTCGCTAATTCTCAATCCTCAAACCATCCTGAAGTCCATGCCGCCAAGGTGAACAGTCCTGGTGCATTGTGGGTCATCATTTACTCCATAGTACTTGTTTATTTCTCTTTTCCTTTCTATAAGTAAGGTTTGATCAAATTTCTTGCAAATTCTGAACAAGAAGACATTATGAGCAAAAGAGCTTCAGGCAAACACACGCAGTGATGGATTTATTAATTACGATCTGTGATGATTTATTAATTATTATCTAATCTCGTTCTATCTTTAAGCATTCTGTTTTATTCTTACTTTTTGTTCCCTTGTTGTTCGGGGTTATACAGAGCAATTGAAATAATTTTGACTTGCCAAAGTCAAATTTTATTTATTTATTTATTTATTTACTTACCTTTTTATTTATTTTTTAAAACAACCAAATGCATAGTGTTTTATAGATGTAAGTATTAATATTTGCGCATGGTGGCTGTTCTGACTCAGTGGATAAGGTTTTGGGCTTTGAGCTCAGGTCCCACCACTGAAGCTGCCACTGTTTGACCTTTAACCCTCACCTGTATAATTGAGTCCTGTCTCAACTGTAAGCTGCTTTTATTAAACTGTCAGCGAAATTAACAGCTAAATTAATTCATTCATTCACATTAAATTAGTGTATCAGTGTTTCTGCCTCACACCTCTAGTGTCCACAGATCGATCTGGAGCACAGGTGACTGTCTGTGTGAAGTTTCTGTGCATGTGTGGGTTTCCTCTGGGCTCTCTGGTTTCCTCTTAAAAACATCCATGTCGGTGGACTGATGAGTCTAAATTATCACTGTCTGAATGCATGTGTGCTTGATACCATGTGATGGAAGCAATGGGCGTCCATTTTACAGTATATTTCCACCTCACAGCCACTGTTTCTGGGATAAACTCTGGATCCATCATTACCCTGAGCAGCATCGATGGATAGATGGATAGCAGGACGGATGAATGAATTGATGAATGGATGAATTCATGAATAGATGAATGAATGAATTGATGAATGGATGAATTAATTGATGAGTGAATGAATTGATGAATGGATGGATGAGTGAATGAATGGGTGAATTAATTAATGGATGGATGGATAAATGAACTGATGAATGGATGGCTTCATTGATGAATGAAATGGGTGGATGGATGAATGGATGGGTGAATGAATGAATCAATTGATGGATGAGTGAATGAATGAACGAATGAATGAGTTGATGAATGGCTGGATGACTGGATGAGTGAATTAATGGATGACTGAATGAATGAATGAACTGATGAACAGATGAATAAATGGATGGATTAATTGATTAATTGATGGATGGATGAACTGATGAATAGATGGCTTAATTAATGAATGGATGGACAGATTAATTGATGAATGGATGGATGAATGAACTGATGAATGGATGTATTAATTGATGAATGGATGGGTGGATGGATGAATGAATGAATGGATGGATGCATGAATGAATGAATTGATGGATGGATGAATGAATCAATTAATGAACTGATGAACAGATGGATGGATGGATGGATGGATGGATGAATGAATTGATGGATGAATTAATTAATTGAATGGATGAATGAATTAATGAACTGATGAATTAATTGATGAATGGATAGATGAATTGATGAATGAATTAATTATGGATGAATGGAATGAATCAATGGATGGATGGATTAATGTAGAAATAGTCCAATGTACTAATATTGGATTCATATTAAATAAACAAAACAGACCACTTGTACTGAACCCACTCAGGCATCATTGTTCTTTATTTATCTTCATATAATCTTTATTTATATCAATAAAAATAATAATAGGAAATTTAGGTGAACTTTAAAGGCACTTTAAAATAAACTGCTTCTTTTATAAAGTGTGTATTACTTTGTGAATACTACAATATATTTGGTCATAATATAATATAATATAATATAATATAATATAATATTTGGTGTATGTTTAAAAGCTCTATTTCTACCCCTTAACCTCTCAGCTTATTCTGTTATTCAGCTAAAAGCACAGTATTCAGTATCAACATGACAAAACAAGACATTTTAGCAAGTTAATACCTTGGATCGATTCAAATCGATCCAGTTATTATTATTATTAATATTATTATATTACAATAAACCAAACAGAAGCTCGTGAAACCTATTTCTAGACATTTTTACTCATTTCATGCTTGAAATGAAGTGTCTTGTTTTATGGCCAGATAATGGAACTAATTTCAAGCATTTATTTCTAGAAAGAAGCTAAATTACCTGCCAATACAATGAAAAATGCGTAATGCTTGAAAATCTAGAAATATGTTTAACAAGCTAATATTTGATTTGCGATAAACTTATAATCGGAAATACTAAATTAATGTGCCTGTATTCTCTAAGATATTTGCACTTGCTAAAATATCATTTTCCAGTAAAGCTGAATATATGTATTTATGAGAGTTAGGAGTGTAATTTTATGGCTTTCATGAGGTTAATACATTCTTTACTCCTCATTTAGATGGCCCTCGTGGACAGGAGCTCAGAACTCTGCTGTAGATGAGCTCGCCTACACTTGACACTCCATGTTCCACAGATGTAGCCAGCACAGCTACACACCATACACCGTTAAGAAAATCACTCTCACGTGTGTATGTGTGTATGTGTATCCCCGCGAGGGCTGTCTGGAGCCGTGACCCCTTCTGGTGCACACCTGTGCCCTCGAAGTTTATAGAACCCATTAAGCAAGAAGTAAAACACAGCAGTAACGAAGGAGAAACTGGGTCTAAACATCCCCTCAAGTGCTCAAGTCGAACACATCATTTTGTTTCTGCATTTTTGTTTTTTGTCTATAAGAAGTCAAAATCAGAGAAAGCAAAGAGCTGAAGACCTCCTGGTAGGATGCTAGCTGAGTCGAGGTTTCAGTTAGTGTGAGCAAAAACTGCTGGGCTGCTCAATCCCTCAGCCATCAGCAAGCTGAAACCAAAATCGATAGCTTCAGTACAAACCCACACGCTTCACGTAGGCATGTATGACCCTGAGCAAACACCAGCAGCAGTCGAACACGTGCGTGAGCTTTTTTTCACCTCATCCTGTGGGATTTTGAATTTGTGTATAAAGAAACTGGAATGGAAATATGAGAGAATTGAAGAAAGAAAGTCTTTGGAGGTTTAAAAGTGGATATATAGAAGAATAGAAGGTTTTTTTCCCCCTTGAAACGAAGTAGTAAATACGTACATCGTCCAGTTTCACCAAGACTGGGTGTGTTGGGTGTTGCGCTTTTGGTGATGTCATCATGCTGTGCCACTCAAAGAATACTCACAAGAAATGAATTATTTAATTAATTCTTTTGAATGGGAAATTAATTGTTGGTTAATTTTAATTTGTTGCTCATTAATACAATTTCGTGTGAATATAAATTCACCAATAAATCAACGACTTAATTATTTATTTTTATTATGTGTATTTGTGGGCGGCACGGTGGTGTAGTGGTTAGCGCTGTCGCCTCACAGCAAGAAGGTCCGGGTTCGAGCCCCGTGGCCGGCGAGGGCCTTTCTGTGCGGAGTTTGCATGTTCTCCCCGTGTCCACGTGGGTTTCCTCCGGGTGCTCCGGTTTCCCCCACAGTCCAAAGACATGCAGGTTAGGTTAACTGGTGACTCTAAATTGACTGTAGGTGTGAATGTGAGTGTGAATGGTTGTCTGTGTCTATGTGTCAGCCCTGTGATGACCTGGCGACTTGTCCAGGGTGTACCCCGCCTTTCGCCCGTAGTCAGCTGGGATAGGCTCCAGCTTGCCTGCGACCCTGTAGAACAGGATAAAGCGGCTAGAGATAATGAGATGAGATGTGTATTTGTTTACTTACTTAAGTTTCCTGATTCAGGAATCCCTTTCGGGATAGATAGATAGATAGATAGATAGATCGATCGATCATCATCGTCATGCAATCCCACTGGTTATATGTTCCAAACTCCCAAACCAGAGATAAACCAGGCTCAGAAGAGAACTCATCACAAAACTTCCATCTAATCTTCCCTTCTCCAATCTTCCCTTGTTAGCTGGGTTATTGCTGATTTTGCGATTGTACATCAAAAAAAATGCAACCCTGGGTCTGAACATATTGGATTAGAGAAGCTAAAACAGCAAAACAACTAATTAAAATCGAACCACCGTTAAAATCAATTGAAATGAAAATTAGGCAGCCCTCTGACCCTCTTCGGCTTCCAGACGTGGTGCGTAGACACAGCTCTACTGTACGCATCTCTTCTGGATCAGTTTCTCTCTATCTTCATCACTCTGTCTATCTTCTCCCTATATGTGCTTCTTTCAAACTTAAATACCTCCAGAGGAATCCTCTCGGGACAGGTTCCAGCATTTTTTCATTTAAACAATTATGTTTTCTCATTAAGGGGTCCAGTGCTGAGAGTTACCCTCATTTCATCTTGCAAATTAGAGTCACTTCAGCTTTCAGAGTCTGAGGGTTCGTGCCGAGCGAATAATGCGGAGTGGCCGCTTCACGACAAAGAGTAATGAGATGCAAACGAGAATGCAAAGACAATTGAAAAGTGCTAATACGCTCAGGAAGGCAAAGTTCAGCGTTTCAGTCGGCTGGAGCGAAAGTGTTAGTGAGGATGAGGAGGCAGGATCGAGGAAGCAGAGACACCACTGGTTTACGATTGTTTCAGAAGGTGCATGTTATGAATGACTTACCAGATCTACTTCAATTTTGTGATGTAACTTTATATGCTGATGATACTGTTCTCTAAATCTATTTCTGACATTGAATCTAAGTTAAATTCTGATCTTAGGCGGGTCTGTATTTGGATGCGGGATAACCAACTCACATTAAATGTTAAGAAATCAAAATTCATGTTACTTGGCAGTAATGCACGCCTATGTAAAGTAGACTCAATCGAGATTCTTGCTAATGATTGCACCTTGGATGAAGTTCAATCTTTCATACTGTATATCTAGGAATAGTTATCAATAAGAACCTCACATGGGGTGATCACTTAGAGCATATCCGTAGTAAGATTAATAAGAAACTGGGTCGTTTAAGGCACATCAAATCATATTTACCTTTTAATGCTAGAATGACGTTTTTTAATCGCAACAGTGGATATAAAAAGTCTACACACCCTGTTAAAATGATCGGTTTTTCTGATGTAAAAAAAATGAGACCATGATAAATGATTTCTAAACTTTTCCCACCTTTAATGTGACCTATAACCTGTACAATTCAACTGAAAAACAAACAAATCTGTTAAGGGGGAAAAAAACATTTTAAAAAAATGTACACTAAGCTGGTTGCGTAAGTGTTCACACCCTTAAGCTAATACTTTGTTGAAGCACCTGCCATCAATTAAAATGACTCTGATTAACCCCAAATAAAGTTCGGAGATTTACTCAGTTGCCTCCTCCAGCAAAAGCCAGGGTTCACAGAGAGCTTACAAAGCATCACAGGGATCTCATTGTTGAAAGGTATCAGTCAGGAGAAGGGTACAAAAACATTTCCACGGCATTAGATATACCATGGAGCACAGTGAAGACCGTCATCAAGAAGTGGAGAAAATATGGGACAACAGTGACATTACCGAGAACTGGACGTCCCTCCAAAATTGATGAAAAGACAAGACGAAAACTGGTCAGGGAGGCTGCCGAGAGGCCTACAGCAACACTGAAGGAGCTGCAGGAATTTCTGGCAAGTACTGGTTGTGTGCTACATGTGGCAACAATCTCCCGTATTCTCCATATGTCTGGACTATGAGGTAGGGTCAAAGAAAAACATCCAGGCCTGGCTAAATTTTGCAAAAAAAAAACAAATAAACCATCAATTCTCCCAAAAGCGTGTGGGAAAATGTGTTATGATCTGATGAAACCAATGTTGAATTTTTTGGCCACAATTCCAAAAGGTATGTTTGGTGCAAAAACAACACTGCGCATCACCAAAAGAACCCCATACCCACGGTGAAGCATGGTGGTGGCAGCATCATGTTTTGGGGTTGTTTTTCTTCAGCTGGAACAGGGGCTTTGGTCAAGGTGGAGGGAATTATGACCAGTTCTAAATACCAGTCAATTTTGGCCCAAAACCTTCAGGTGTCTGCTAGAAAGCTGAAGAGGAAGAGGAATTTCATCTTTCAGCACAACAATGACCCCAACAAAGTTTTGGAACGGCCCAGCCAGAGCCCAGACCTAAATCTAATTGAAAATCTGTGGGGTGACCTGAAGAGGGCTGTGCACAAGAGACGCCCTCGCAATCTGACAGATTTGGAGCGCTTTTACAAGGAAGAGTGGGCAAATATTGCCAAGTCTAGATGTGGCAGGCTGATAGACTCCGACCCAAAAAGACTGAATGCTGTAATTAAATCAAAAGGTGCTTCAACAAAGTATTAGTTTAAGGGTGTGCACACTTACGCAACCAGCTTAGTGTACTTTTTTAAAAAATGTTTTTTCCCCTAACAGATTTGTTTGTTTTTCAACTGAATTGTACAGGTTATAGGTCACATTAAAGGTGGGAAAAGTTTTGAAACTTTTTTCAAAAAAGTTGAAAGGTCTCATTTTTTTACATCAGAAAAAAAACGATCATTTTAATGGGGTGTGTACACTTTTTATATCCACTGTATGTGTTGCCAATTTTTGATTATGGAGATATTATTTGGCACGACCGAAGGAACGGAATTTTAATGGCTGAGCTGCAAACTCTACATAATAAGGCTGCATGATTTATCTTAGATCTCCCCCCATGTGCCTCTGCCAGCAATGCACTTGGGAAGCTTCACTGGAAGCCATTACAGTGTCGTTGGGCTGAACACCGTGCCACTTTTGTTTACAAGTCAATTAGCAATTGTTTTTTACACCCCTTTCAGTGCTCATTTAATAAGAATTTTCATAATTATAATACTAGATCCAGAAATAACATCCGTAAAACCACTGCTAATAGGAGATGGGGACGTTGGTCTACCATTACGCTTTGCTGCCGATGGCTGAAACTCCTTCGACCTCTCTCTTAGAGAAGAGTCTACTTTAGCAGCTTTCAAACGTGGCCTAGCTAGAGCTTCAAGTTAATGCATCAATACAATAAGTATACTTAAGGTCATTGCTGTTGTATTATTCATGTCGACAGAGTCCTTTTTAGTTTATCTTTTACGATGAGCTGGAAGGGATTCTGGTTATCGTGATTGTGGTGGTGTAGTATGATGGCAGCAATCTTACTTTACTTTTGGGTAAGTAAGATAAAATTTAATATAGAATCAAGTTATCTCATCTCATCATCTCTAGCCACTTTATCCTGTTCTACAGGGTCGCAGGCAAGCTGGAGCCTATCCCAGCTGACTACGGGCGAGAGGCGGGGTACACCCTGGACAAGTCGCCAGGTCATCACAGGGCTGACACATAGACACAGACAACCATTCACACTCACATTCACACCTACGGTCAATTTAGAGTCAAAAACATTTTTAAAAATTCAAATGACTTTGCAGTCAGCATCTTTAAACTTGTGAGAGCACTGTTGCTAGGCAACAGTGAAATACCGAACGCTTTGGAGGGAACCTACAATTTAGCTAGCTACCACAGAGCCATGACGTCTTTCATACAAACAATTTAAGTTTACTTTAAATTAATTTAAATAAATTAAGTTTGTAAAGTGACCTTGGGTTGGTGAAAGGCACGATATAAATTAAATGTGTTGTTGTTGTTAGGGCCCCACCAGAGGGCGCTGCACCAAGATGCAAGGCCCTATTGTTTTCTTAAGGATTCCTCTTATTATCTCATCTCATCTCATTATCTCTAGCCACTTTATCCTGTTCAAAGGGGCACAGGCAAGCTGGAGCCTATCCCAGCTGACTATGGGCGAAAGGCGGGGTACACCCTGGACAAGTCGCCAGGTCATCACAGGGCTGACACATAGACACAGACAACCATTCACACTCACATTCACACCTACGGTCAATTTAGAGTCACCAGTTAACCTAACCTGCATGTCTTTGGACTGTGGGGGAAACCGGAGCACCCGGAGGAAACCCACGCGGACACGGGGAGAACATGCAAACTCCGCACAGAAAGGCCCTCGCCGGCCGCTGGGCTCGAACCCGGACCTTCTTGCTGTGAGGCGACAGCGCTAACCACTACACCACCGTGCCGCCCTGTTATTATTTATATCATATATTTATATTATTTATATGTTTATTTTGGAGGACCTATCTGTGACGTTGGCTTCCTCAATAAAAATTATTTATTATGTTAGTAATCGCAATACGATATACTCTGTTATTACATCCACCAACATTGTTGGAGGAGGTTATGTTTTCACCTCCATTTGTCTGTTTTTCCCAATGTAACTCAAAAAGTAGTGGACAGATTTGGATGAAATTTGGAGGGAAGGTAAGCCATGGGCCAAGGAACAATTGATTAGATTTTGATGTAAATCTGGATATGTATATGGATCCAGGATTTTTTGGCTCTTCCCAATGTAACTCAAAAACTAGTAAACGGACTTGGATGAAAATTGGAGCAAAGGTGGGTCATGGATCAAAGAACAATTGATTAGATTTTGATGCAAATCTGGATATGTATGCAGATCCAGGATCCAGATATGTATATGGATCTAGGATTTTTTCCCCCAATGTAACTCAAAAAGTAGTGAACGGATTTAGATGAAATTTGGAGGAAAGGTGAGCCACTGGCCAAAAAAACAGTTGCTTCAGTTTTGATACAAATCTGGATATGTATGTCAATCCAGGATTTTTTTTTTGTCTGTTCCCAACGTAACTCAAAAAGTAGTGAACAGATTTGGATGAAATTTGGAGGAAAGGTGAACCATGGGTGAAGGAACAATTGATTAGATTATGATGCAAATCTGAATATGTGGCTTGGCGGAGGTATGCACTCTACCAAATCTCCTTCTATTTCAAGCATGCAGCTATTAAGAAACTAATATGGTAGGCAGTAAAATTTACACATTTGTTAGTCCAGATCATCAGTTTAGCTGTAGCTTTTGAATATTGAACATCATACACAATCACAAATTCAAAATAACTTCATACCATATCTCTTTTGAAACCTTTAATTTGTCTATCCATCCATTATCTGTAGCTGCTTATCCTGTGCAGGTTCGCGGGCAAGCTGGAACCGATCCCAGCTGACTCTGGGCAAGAGGTGGGGTACACCCTGGACAAGTCACCAGATCATCGCAGGGCTGACACATCGAGATAAACAACCATTCACACCTACGGTCAATTTAGAGTCACCAGTTAACCTAACCTGCATGTCTTTGGACTGTGGGGGAAACCGGAGCACCCGGAGGAAACCCACGGAGAGAACATGCAGACTCCACACAGGAAGGCCTCCGTCAGCCACTGGGCTCGAACCCAGAACTTTCTTGCTGTGAGGCGACAATGCTATCCACTACACCACCGTATTGCCCCTTTAATCTCACTAGTGTTGATTAATTTTATATAACTGCATTTCCAACAGTAGTGTCAGCTTCAAGACTAATCACAGGGTTATATTAATGCACTTATTCCAATATGTTATTGTTTCTATAGGAGCTGAATGCTATGATGGACACTATTATTTGACGAATCAAAATGTATAATCAGTGATAGTGTTCTGTGAAAAGACTTTTTTATGGTGTTTTTAGAAGGAGTCTCCAAGGTCAGTGCTTTATTCAGAGGTAAAAAAAAATAAAAGAAACTTTTGTGGTTTCTTGGTAAGGAGACAAACTGCATTGTTTGTCTTATTTACTTAAAAGAGAGAGAAATAGAGAGACTGGTGAAGTAGCTGTTCAGTGACAGCAACTAACTTGTTTCACAGTAGAGCCCTGCACTCCCGCGGGAGTCCCACAGGACCCGCCGCAAAGCAGTGCGGTGCGGGACAAATTTTGAAAGCTCATTGCGGGCGCGGGCGGGACCAGAAGTGCACATATGCGGCGCGGGCGGGAGTGCACATATGCGGCATGGGCGGGAGTGCACATATGCGGCGCGGGCGGGAGTGCACATAGGCGGTGCGGGCGGGAGTGCACATATGCGGTGCGGGCGGGAGCAGGAGTGCACATATGCGGCGCGGGCGGGAGCGGTGATAAGCTGCAGTCCCGCTAACTAAAAACGTGTTTGAAATAAAATTTATAAATTATTAATTTATGTCTATCATATATAACTTGTGCTGGATATTTTATTTGACATTAATTTTAAGATGCCTAAATTTGCAGAGAGAGTCAGATTGTCAGAGGAATGACATCTTAAATTTGCCATTGATCACTCTAACAGGAAATTCTTTGATCACTCTAATGACTCACCGTTCACACCCAGCTAGCAAGAGAACCATGAGTGAAGTGATGTACTGCTTGAGTTAGTCTACAACTCTAATCAGAGAGACAGGTTACACAGTGACGGTAGGCTTGACTCAATGCTATCCCAGAAATCCTTCCTGTAATATGCAAATTTGGCTGTCCAATCAGAGGTGGCCAAATTTGCATATTACAGGAAGGATTTCTGGGATAGCATTGAGTCAAGCCTACCGGCACTGTGTAACCTGTCTCTCTGATTAGAGTTGTTCACTCATGGTTCTCTTGCTAGCTCTGCTTTGCAATAAAAAAAAAAACATTAGTACAAAGCAAGCCCATTCACTTTTTTATGCTGATCAGAGAATTACAATGGTTTCTCATGTGATAAAAATGTGTGATTTGCTATTAAATATTTTAATCGCTTGACAGCACTAAATATTATTATTATTAGAGACACTACATGCTGAATTCAGAAACAAGGTAAATAATAACAAACGTGAACGTGAGCTGTAGATATTTATGCTCAAATCCACTCAAAGTAGGGGGCGGAGCACCATCACGCTGTGTCAAGACAAGAACTTTCCTGAGAAATAACGCGAAAGTCTGCATCATGCAGGATTTGCGGGTGGGAGCAGGACAAAAAATGGCAGGCGCAGGCGGGAGCGGGACTGAAAATCATAATTCTTTGCGGGCGCGGGCGGGAGCGGGACTGAAAAATCCGACCCGCGCAGACCTCTATTTCACAGAACACTAAATGTAACTGTAAATGGAAAAAAATAATTGTTGGCAAACTGCTGTAAAAAAAAAAAAGAGGACCCAAGCACGTCAGGATGCGCTGTTACAGGAAACTAATCAACTTCAGGGTGGTAACAAACATCACACAAACATGTGATAGATATTTATGCAATAACAACACGTCTGCAAGTGTTTTCTTTGTGACTTATTTCATGCTGAAAGGAGTGATGAAGCCATGCTGAAAAAGTCCACCAGTCCCCGAGGAAGACAGAAGGGCCACCTCCTGCTGTGCAGCGTCTCTCAGCTGGTGAAGTGGGCAGTTGCTTTTCCGTTGAATCGGATGGCACGAGGCACAGCTGGGAATCAATCCCAGTTCGAAAGCACAGTGTGTTTAATGTTCTCGCTTCACACAGTCTCGCTTTTTCAAGTTTCTTTGTTACAAGATATTTGCTACAGTATCTACCACTTTTTTTCTTTTCAAGGCTGACAGATAAAACCTATTACTTGTTTCCGCAGAGTGCGGATTCATTAGTCTTTCTACCTTACGACACACGAACACTGAACATTCAGATTTATCCACGATGGTTAATTTGGCAATGTTTGTGATAGAAATATGTTCATCTGCGGTTTAATCCCTCCTTTCTGTCCCATCCACACTGCTGTGTCTTCCAGGATCTTTGCTTCCTTGTAATAACGGGTAATAACGGTCTTTTCTAATGACATTCCCCTAGAGGATCCCCGGGAAGCGTCTCGACAAAAAGTGATAATTACATGAAATATACATAGAGAATAAAAGGAGTGTGTTTACATAACGCATCCCGTAAATATCTGACTGGGAAGACATTGTTCTCTGGCTCCTTTTAAGCCCATCTCCAAGGGATGCCATTTTAATGACATGATGGTTTAAAGAGATGCCTCTCCGCTTCGCTCCATATTTAATTAACTTCTCCTTTTCTTTGCTGGAAAAAAGGGGGAATAAAGAGACAAACACTCGATAGCTCTGAGACAATAACAAATAACTGGGAAGAACAAGTGTGTGTGGGGGGGGGGAGATGTTTGGGAGGGGGACCACGGGGTGAGACCTTGTCACGCTTTTGTGAGCTGTTTACAATGCACAATAAATATGAAGATGGAGAGAGAGAGAGAGAGAGAGAGAGACTCATTTTGAAAGCAAGCTATGCAAAAACATAGTAGAAGATAAAACTAATACAGTAAATAGAAACCAGGATGAGACTAAAGATTATATGGAGTAAGAAACACACACACACACAGAGGGAAAGAGGAACAGAGTACAGTTAAAGTCTTATGAGAAGAGGGAATTCTCATAAGCACACAAGAGAAAAGAACGAGGTGGAAGGGAAGGAGAGAAAGAGACGGCGGAAGAGAGGGAGACATGTGGCGTTCCCAGGAGACTGCTTTCTGCAGTATTGCCTGCTTCTCCACTATGCAGGAGGGAAAGAGCGAGAGATGACACACTACCATTAGAGAGAGTTAAAGTAACCTGGCACGCCTGCTCCGACTGAGAAAAACGAGACGAAAATTAAAGAACCTCACAAGTGTTTTAGGGGGAAAAAAGCCAAATGGGCCTTTTTTTCCCCCCTCACTGACAGTTTTCGTTTTTCTGTTCCTGATGTACAAGTGAGTTAAAGCAAACAAAAAGATCAGTGATGTTTCAATGAAATGTTTCAACGTTAAAAAAATAATACTATAAACAGTAAGCAGTAACCCATAATAACTGAAATAAAGTCGATATTTGGTGTCGGACGACCCTTTGCTTTAAAAAAAAAAATAGTACAGTGGGCGGCACGGTGGTGTAGTGGTTAGCGCTGTCGCCTCACAGCAAGAAGGTCCGGGTTTGAGCCCCGTGGCCGGCGAGGGCCTTTCTGTGCAGAGTTTGCATGTTCTCCCCATGTCCGCGTGGGTTTCCTCCGGGTGCTCCGGTTTCCCCCACAGTCCAAAGACATGCAGGTTAGGTTAACTGGTGACTCTAAATTGACCGTAGGTGTGAATGTGAGTGTGAATGGTTGTCTGTGTCTATGTGTCAGCCCTGTGATGACCTGGCGACTTGTCCAGGGTGTACCCCGCCTTTCGCCCGTAGTCAGCTGGGATAGGCTCCAGCTTGCCTGCGACCCTGTAGAACAGGATAAAGCGGCTAGAGATAATGAGATGAGATGAGATAATAGTACAGTGAGTGCAGTTTGATAAAGAAATGAGCTGTAGGTTTTACTGAGCATCTTCCAGAACCAGCCACAGTTCTTCTGGACACTTTGTCTTGCTCTTCATTTTGCACCAAAACCCAGTAGCCTTCATTATGGTTTCTTTTTTAAATCTGAAAAGTGCTCTGTTATGTAATATGCTGCTCGGATACAAACTTTTTTTTTTTCCTGTAATATTTAATTTTGTGCTGGAAAATGAAATGAACATTTGGAACTCTAAAATGAAAGACATGAAAGTCTAAAATGAAAGGAATGAAAGAATTTTCAATTTTTTTAAAATATTTTTGTTAGTGGGCGGCACGGTGGTGTAGTGGTTAGCGCTGTCGCCTCACAGCAAGAAGGTCCGGGTTCGTGGCCGGCAAGGGCCTTTCTGTGTGGAGTTTGCATGTTCTCCCTGTGTCTGCGTGGGTTTCCTCCGGGTGCTCCGGTTTCCCCCACAGTCCAAAGACATGCAGGTTAGGTTAACTGGTGACTCTAAATTGACCGTAGGTGTGAATGTGAGTGTGAATGGTTGTCTGTGTCTATGTGTCAGCCCTGTGATGACCTGGCGACTTGTCCAGGGTGTACCCCGCCTTTCACCCGTAGTCAGCTGGGATAGGCTCCAGCTTGCCTGCGACCCTGTAGAACAGGATAAAGCGGCTACAGATAATGAGATGAGATATTTTTGTTAGTTTTTAGGAAATGTTGTAATAATGCAACTTTGGGCCGAGCTGGGAGCAGAACTTCTGTATTTGTACTCACACTGTACTGTACTTTACCCATTACACTGAAGTCATACAATACGGTCTGGTTAACCTATTATGTTCTCTACTTACCATACTAAAAGGATTACATGCAACCCCCAGACCACTTATACCCCCCCATTCAAGAACATTATCAGCTGTTTGGAAAGCAAAGTTAATGCTGGCTAAAACAGAAGCATGCCAGCAGTAACTTTTTCAGCAGTTTGTGGTACAGTAGCTCTTCTGTGAGATTGGACCATATGGGCTAGCTTTTGTGCTCCATGCGAATCAATGAACCTTTGACACCCATGACCCTGTCGCCGGTTCACCGGTTGTCCTTTGGATCCTTGGACCACTTTTGGTAGGTACTAACCACTGTATACCGGGAACACCCCACAAGATGTGCCATTTTGGAGATGCTCAGTCAGACCCAGTCATCTAGCATCACAATTTGTCAAAGTCACTCAGATCCTTACGTTTGCCCATTTTTCCTGCTTCCAACACATCAACATAAAGAACTGACTGTTCTCGTTCTTGCTGCCTGATATATCCCACCTCTTGACAGGTGCCAGTGGAATGAGATAATCACTGTTATTCACGTCTTCACCTGTCAGTGGTTTTAATGTTATGGCTGATCGGTGTATACAGTGTATATAATTTTATAGTTTGATAACTACAAAGCGAGATATAATATATATTTCCTTATGTTTAGTTACTACAATCATAAGCCTTTGGTTTAACCAAAAGTGAACGCCAGACAGTTACTTAACTAGCTATTGATGTTTAGCTAACATACATCAATGATGGTCACTTGCTGCACTTAACTCATTATTTTTTAAACATAAAAACACTTTCTTAAGTCGTCCATTCTTCTGCATCAAACTGTTTTCCAGATGATCGGGTATACTTGGGTTATGATGTATACATGTACGCTTCCGGGTACATATTTAAATCTTCCAGTATGACTGAACAAATGAATGAATGAATTTATGGCTATGATTTTTAGCTGCACAAGGAATACATACACAAAGTCAACAGCCATCTGCATTGAAAATTCATTCCTGTGATGATGGACTACATAGTTATATCCCAAAGTAACAGGAAATGGTATATATTTATGTCGCACTATCAGTGATTTCCATCTATCCATCCATCCATTATCCATAACCGCTTATCCTGTGCAGGGTCACGGGCAAGCTGGAGCCTATCCTAGCTGACTATGGGTGAGAGGCGGGGTACACCCTGGACAAGTCACCAGATCATTGCGGGGCTGACACATAGAGACAAACAACCATTCACACCTATGGTCAATTTAGAGCCACCAATTAACCTAACCTGCATGTCTTTGGACTGTGGGGGAAACCGGAGCATCCGGAGGAAACCCACGTGGACACGGGGAGAACATGCAAACTCCACACAGAAAGGCCCTCGCCGGCCACGGGGCTCGAACCCAGGACCTTCTTGCTGTTAGGCAACAGTGCTAACCACTTCACCACCATGCCGCCTATCAATTATTTTAATACTCCAGTTCATTTTATTGAGTTCTTCTACCAAGATTGTCTATTTGAGGCTTTTTTGGCAAAAGGTTTCTCCAATTGTTTGAGCTGAAAATTTGAATAATTGTGTGTCATTTATCATTTCTTTGAGTACTTTCGCTGTCTACAGCTCCTTACCTCGCTCTGTTTCTTACTCTACTCACACTGCCAACTCTAATGGGATTTCAAGTAGGTTTTACCCTGACAAGTAGGAATCGCATTCCATCACTTCCTGCTAGATTCGGTATAGGGATGGGGAGAAAATACACCTGTTCAGGAGTTCGAGACTCCTGGATGGTGTGATGGTGAGAGACCGAGAAGCTGACGCTCGAGGGCAACTCACCCCTCAGGCATCGTAGGTCACTTGAGGAAAGATAATTAGCCGTCCGGGCAGAACCCAGAGGCTTAAAAGTGGTCGGCATCAGAGAAAGAATGCGAGAACAATGTGATCCAGAGGCATTCAAAGTTTGGCAGTGTACAGTGCATTTGCTGCACATTGCATGTGAAACACAGTGTACTTGTTATGTGGTGTATTTGTAGTAATGCGTGGGGGTGGATGTGCTCACCACTGCCAAGTTTCTCTGAAACTCCTCCAGGACCTGAAGGCGATATTCACAGTTCTGGGCTTTTTTTTCCCTCCAATTATCACCTGAAACTTATTCTTGTGTTTCTTTTCTATGCCTGCTGAGGAAATTCCACTACACTTAAACCTCTGCAGAACTTCTGTATGGCCTTGCAGAGTTTAGGCCCAGGTTCTGATCTGTGCCTGTGGTGATGAGCGATGGAATCACAGTGTTGGGGGGAAAAAACCCAACAACTGAAAGGCTTCTGTCTCAATTCATTTTTAACGTCCGATATTGTCATGAAGCAGCTTTACAGAAATCCAGATGTAGATTTCAGTCCCGTCTGGAGTCAACCAGATGTGACCGTGAAAAGGAAAAACTTAGGGAAAGCTTGAGAGGAACCACACTCACACTCACAATGGAGCCCATTCTCTTCTGGGTGACCCCGGATAGTGGGATACTAAATCATTACTATTCTGCTACTATATACTAAGTCAGGCAGTACTAAGTGGGTTGAAAGGATGTTCAGTATGAGTGTGTTGTGAATAAGGATCCTGGAATGACCACAGGACATTGTTTATGATTACAGCAGGTACATCACGCCTACAGTTTAATTAACAATGCTAGTTACTCGCCAATATGTAATACTCATAAGGGTTATTCATATTGTTCCTTTAAAGGTTCTATGTAGGATTATATAAGTTAGTGTTTTCCTCTCAGAGACTGTTCCGAGAGTGTACTTCTCAATGCCAAAAAACAATTTGATTATGTAATCATTCATTCACCATATCAATAGTCCATTAGTACATGGGTCATTCTAGAATTCAGGGTACATTTCACGTCTCTGAGATAAACCTTTTGTTATTTTCCACAAAATAAATCTTTACTGAATCAGTTTTGAACAATAATGCCAATTACGACAAACTTTCTCCAATAGCAATGCTTGGTGTCCATTTTAGACCCAATTTATCCATAAAAAATGAACTAAATGACTCCCATCCTTCCCCCCACATTACTGGCTGTCTTCGACTCCTGATTCATCCATTCAACTCAAATAAACAGGAAGTGATTCAGTCTAACAATCTGTTTTTTAGTGCTTATTCTATTAACTGTTATAAAATCAGTTGCATAGAAAGTATATTTTCTGTATTATGTGAACTTTCAGTCATATATATATTTTTTAATCCATCCCAATGTTCTTGTCAACTCTGTTAGCTCTGTTATAAAACCTCATAAAATCCACAAAGACTTTTAATAATACGCACGACACCTGCACCGAGAGACATCACTTCCTCTGGTGGGAAACTTCAGAAAGGCAGTGAGGTATGTTACATTTCTTCTCTCATTAATTTGAACAAAATGACGAGGATTTTACACCAACAGTAGTCATCAAATCTGTTATTATGATACTGGAGTTCACTCATTCTCTCACTCATTTTTTTATAAAACGATAACATGATTAAAATCCATACCATTCTGTTTTTATACATGCCGTGTCGGAGCTAGTTTGAGGTTAGTATGTGGAGTTAAGACACAAAATGGTGGGAAGTGTCAACTCTGTTAATGGATTGCCCAGTTTAACGATAACAGAGTTGACGATGACTAGCAAAGTCAACACTTGAAATGTACCCGCAATTATAGAATGGGCCACATGCAAGTGCAAAGATTTTGCTAGTTTTAGCAGTTTATTCACTGTTTAGCTGATCAACTGAAACATAGCATTAGCTGCGTTATTATCTCATCTGGCCGACAGGCGACAAGTTTATGCCATCATGTGTTGTCTGTTGTCCGTCCGGCGGCATCCACATTTCACAAAAATCGCTTCTTCTCTCTCAATTCTTCACCGATTTTTATTCTTTTTGGCAGGAAGGTCAGTCTGCTTGGGGTGCATATAGGTAGCTTCTACCCAAATTTGCATAATTGCAATTAATAATGAAGATATGGAGTAATTAATAAATCCCTAATGAGCAGTTTCCACACAATTCACTTCTTCTCCTTCAATTCTTCACCAATTTTGATTCTTTCTGGCATGAAGGTAGGGGTACCTAGGGTGCATATAACTCCTACCCAGATTTGCTTAATTACAATTATTAATGAAGTTATGGACTAATTCAACCTTAATGAACAGTTCAAACAAAAATCGCTTCTTCTCAGTCAATTCCTTGCTGTTTTGGATTCTTTCTGGCAAATAGGTCAGAATTCCTCGAGTGTATATAGCTTCTATATATAACTTGCATATAGTGTATATAGCTTGCAACATTTATTGTGCAAGGTGGCCTACTTTAGATTGTTGCTTCTGGACTAGACGGGGCCGGAGTGAGCTATGCCATCATTGACAGTCTCGTTTACCTATTGTTGCAGTTGCTTGTAAAACAGTTGTGTTCTTCTTGTAGGTCATGAACTTACGGTACCTTACTGGAGTTATTATCATGGTGATTCCACCACACCCAAGCCTCTAATGGTACTCATCCTTGTTTCCAGATCAGCAGAATTTTGGTTCTAGAACCAGTTCAATTGTGCTGATTCAAAAGCCACTGCAATGTTTTCATATGTATTTAATGGTGGTTAAGCATTCAGCTCTGAAACTGGACAAAAAGTACACCAGTACAGATTCCAGGACAATGGAAAAAAAAATGCCTTTAGTGATTTTGTTTTAAAGATGAATAACAGTCTTATTTAAAAAGGACCCATCTACCACCCCTTTCATTTGGCCAACCACAGGGGGAACCCTTAAGAATTCTCCATAGATAACCTAAAACGTGTTTCCCTAACAGAGAGGATTTTACTCAGAACCCTAGCGAAACCCTTCTTACTATGACATTATAATGATTATACCTAAGAATACAACCTCTATGGAAGTGTTATGAATCGTGTTTTTGATAACCAACTGTCATCTTTTATTGGATCCCTGATGAACAGACAAATGTCATGGATGAATGAGTCAATAAATTCAATCTTCACTGACAGTCATGCTCACGTTTTCTCCTTGTCTGTCTCTCTAATCATGATAGAGATCTCATTAGCCTTCAAAAGGAATTTCAATGACATTCAGGTAAGTCTGTAGGGCATCGCAACTACCCAAATTTGGCGTGAGCCATGGATGCTAGCTGTCCATGCTTTCTGCCTCCAGCTTTTGATTTGTAGATCTGTTCAGATGCTTCTCTGCAGGCTGACATGGCCCTATGTGATGGCATGTGCCAGAAAATCCCCCACAAACTCTTTGTTTTTGGGAAGCAGCGAGACAGGCCGCTGTCTCCCATGCACATGCTCAGGCGACAGACATTGCAACGGTCCTGCTCTCGCCTCCACAAGCGCATTTAATTAAATCACAAACACGAGCAGGAGGCCACCACCCGCTTTAATGGAATGGATGAAGTGGGCCAGGATGCCGTTGGCAAACACGAAGAGCTGGATGCCTCTGAATACCCTTGAAGCTTATTAAAAGTGCCTGGCAACGTTAGTCGCTAACTATGTCACTGCCAAACGCACATTCAGTTTAATGGTTAAACTGGGAGAGATGGACTGTAACATTTTCGATGTGTGCTCAGGCATTCGGCTAACTTCAAACAGATTGTATGCATCACAGATGTGCAGCAAGCTCTGCGAGGTATCTAATGCCTCTTTACCTCTTTATTTCAGAGAGACGCTTTCCATTTAGCTACAATTGGTTGATGAGTAGTGACAAGTAATCTCTGCAGGGCCAGTATCAATAGACCAGTGCATCAGTAGTTACCAGCAAAGGCAGACTTTGAAAACTGAGATGCTCAATTTCTCCGAACACAATGAGTGGCACAACTGGGTGCCAAAGCAGTTTTACCCTCCAAAACACCCTATATATTTTATTTAACATCATCTGCACTACATTTCCAGTAGTCTCTTGTCGATATATATTGGATGTTGAATGTTAATTTGTACCTGAAGTAGCCAAATCCATGCTTTATACTGTACACCAGTGTCTATGCAGAATGAAAATAAAGCAAATCCCATATCAATCCCAAACAGAAAGGAAACAGCTGGCATTCCCAGATTGTCTTGAGTTTTAGCTGTGCTGATGCCATCCATAACCACTGGGATTGAGCACAGAGGGACTAAATGAAGTGATAGACTGTCAGGAAACTGCACCATAATGCAGTGGAATAGAATTACAATGCTAGCATTAATGGAAGATGGTCTAGTAGGCTGGAACATTATGTACAATTTATGGCATTATATATTCTGGTATTAATCATATTGGTTTGTAACTTCATGCATCAAAATTGGGGCGTTAAGTAATTCATAACAGTGCAGAAGCTGTGCAAGTATTGTGAGTAAAGTCAATTTGTAATGTCTGGGCAATTAACATTTAAATAGAGCTTGTATTGAAGAAACAATTTTAAATGATCCACTGTAAGATTGGGAATAAAAGTTCTCTTGTAAATGGTGTGATTGTTACAATCCTAGAAACCCTGCAGAACTGAGAAAATGTGAGATGAACTGACATGAAGGACTGTCACAACCGACTGATAACCACGTTTAGCCTGATACCCTTTAGTGAGTTTTGGACAGAGATGATTCCTGCAGTTCTACAACCTTCCCAAGAACCAGACCCCCAGAGGCCGACTATTTCTACCTAGCCTCATTCTATCTTCCTAGGCTTACTGGCGGACAGTCCTGTGGGAGTGGTTCTGCCAACCAGGACTGACATAGGAAATTCCCTGCAGCTAGTTGGAGACTTTTTGGCAAGTTGTCTGAAATTTTCCCAAGTGCCCCAAGCGCTTGGAACCCTTGACTGGATACTGTCTTCTTAAACACTGACGTAAAAGTAGAGCGAAGTGTTTTAATATACCTTATGTTGTCCACTGTGCTGAGAGCACAAGTCTAAGTTTAATGAAGAGAAATAAGGCTTGCTCTAGCAGCCCAAACACCTGAATCTTGCGCCCCCATTCCCTTAACAAACAGTGTACTGCAAGGGTGTGAAAACCCATAATTGAAGACACACATGTTAGCATGGAATCCTTCCACTTGACCGCAGTGAACAAGTCAGACACAGCATGAATTCCTCTGTGACCCAGACAAAGTACACCAACAATGCTTTGAGGGACTGGCCAAAGAACAGACTAAGGATTGCAAGGCTGTGCAACTTTTCCTGCACAAACTATGCAACAAATCATCCTGATAAAGAACATTTTATCAGTTTAGCATGATTTGCATGTGCTCATGGAATGTTGGCATGGCCAGAGAGGTAGTAGGTGGTTTGGCTGTTACCCCTGCTATCAAAGTAAACCCATATCACAACCTGCAGATGCAGAGAGCCTGATGAAAGTTGGTTGGACAGACCCCTGAGGAACACCATAGTGTTTCTGGACCCTGTTGCTCAGTCAGGTTGGCCAACTATTTGCTGATGTGAAGCAGTGTTGAGGGTGATTTTCAAAATGAAGTGGTGCTGGAGCAGTTCATTGGAGGAACATCTCATAATGAGTCAGAGGAATTCACCTATGAATTAAGATGAAGTAAATGAGCTTTCCATTGTTTGGGTTGCACCATTTTTCACCCTTCTTTCTTACTTGTTAGGGACCTTGGCCATGTTTTGGAGACTCAAGAGAAGACACCAACAGTTGCAGATTGCCTCTGCGAAACCCAAGTTTAAAAAAGAAGAGAGGTAGTTTTGAGAGTGTTTCTCTGTTATCATAGGTTCATGCCTAATAATTCAGACATTGCCATCTCCCATCCTTATTCTGTCCAAACCCATCTGTGTGATACAGCTGGGTATGTTTGTGCTTTAAACAGTAAGTTACAAAATAAAATCTGCAACATCTCAAGTCTGTCACACCTAGAAATACTGTTTTCTTGTGTTGTAGTACTTGAGATTGGTCTTGGTCTCAAGACTGGTCTTGAAACCACTTTTTGAAGGTCTTGTCTTGGAATTGACCACATTTTTACTTGGTCTTGTCTCACTCTCAGAATTTTATTTCAAGACCAGTCAAGACCACAACTGTGGAGATATTACTAAATTGCCTGTGTATGGTCTGATTTGTTTGTTAGCAGCGTTACTGTGATTGGATGTAAAACTGCCTGCTTCAAATGCAACCAATAACATGACTCATTGTTAATTTGAAATTTTTCTTCTTGTTAATGGTGCTCATCCCCATCCGCCCCCCTTCACATGCACTGGCCTGGTCCTGAGCTTGACTTAGTCTCACACTGCCTTGGTCTTGACTTGGTCTCACACTGCCTTGGTCTTGACTTGGTCTCACACTGCCTTGGTCTTGACTTGGTCTCACACTGCCTTGGTCTTGACTTGGTCTCACCATGCCTTGGTCTTGACTTGATCTCAAACTGCCTTGGCCTTGATTTGGTCTCACCCTGCCTTGGTCTTGACTTGGTCTCACCACGCCTTGGTCTTGACTTGATCTCACACTGCCTTGGCCTTGATTTGGTCCGATCCCCTCAAAGACTTCGTCTTTTCTTTGGGCTCAGTACACTCAGGTCTTGGTCAAGACTTGGTTTTGCTTTTGGTGGGGTTGACAACAACACTACTATTTTCTGCACTGTCAGTGGTAGAACAGTGTTCTGTATATTGGCATATCATTATACCACTTCGTTAATTATCAAATTAGGCATTGTGTAAATATGTTTGGTGCAAGAAGAGAAATTATACATTGTTCATTGCATTCAGTGAGAGTATATAGTTGGGAAACATTTTTGCTCCTTCACCTCCTACTCTCAGAAAAGCAAATGCTATCTAAGATGAGTCCTCCCACGTTTTACACATTGCTTTTCAATGATTCCCATAAGGCCAATATTTTCACTGCCTTACTAGCAGGAGGCATTGAATTGAATAGAATTGCACTGAATTGGATTGTGCAATTTATTTATTTTTTCTCACAGATTATTGAAACATCTGGACATGACCTAATTCTGGAAGTATGAAAAAAGTGTAATAGATGAGAAAATGCAGTAATTACTTGAAGGAAAGTAATTATGTTTTGACACTTTGCCTTTCTTTATCGCACATAGACACAGAAATTCACACTATGACAGTTATCGTCATACAATTTTAATGTTTTTTTTAATGTTTTCATCACATGAGAACACAAAAAAGAGGTCTAGCAAATTCAGACCCCAGTTAATATTTGTATATAACATTTTCCCCACCCCTTAACACCAGAAGTTGTCACCCTTGTTAAAAGTTTGATTTCCCAAAGTCTTGTGGCTGAATTGACAGTCACTTGTCAAGCGCCTTTCGAACATGAACATCCATGAAAGTATGGAGTGTTACAAAAGTGCATTTCAGGTTCGACTAATTCCAAACTGGCATATACCAGAGATCCATGAGAATACTGTACAGATTACCATGTCTCACAGCATGAATAGAACAATAGCATAGCGACAGAAATGACTCGGCTCGGCTTACTCATGGACAAAGGGTAGAAATACATTTTTGTTTTTCGTCTTTTTTTTTTTTTCCTGACCAGAACCTCACCATATAATCAAATGATAGCAGCCAGAACAGACCCGAAACAGAGGATACATTTATTCCCCATTGCATGTCTGACAAAAAGGAAAAAAAGAAAGGACAATTTCAGTCATATCCAGCCTTCGGTGAGGGGTAAACATTAATAACAGAAATGTACACGTGTGGAGAGCAGTTTCTCATCCGGACGGAGGGAGAATGAGGAATGGGTCCCATCAGTGAATTCCTGCCAACCCAAAGAGTCCTTCAATATTTCTTTGAACACAAAACTGTTTTTTGCATATATCAAGTATCCCGTCTATTGTTTTTTTCTGTTTGCTTTCAGAACATTTCTGATACACAATGTACTCCACATATTTCAGCTGAGGTGTGTAGATTTTGTAAAAAGTTTTGCTCAGGCCATGCTGGTGATCAGGCATTTCATCCCACGGCTCGAGAGGGTGCATCACAGACAACCGAACGTGTCTCAGCCATTAAAAATTGTCCACCTGACGTCAAAGGTCTCTGGCTGATGATTCGTCCATTTGTAACGGTTTAAACAAAATGTAATACTTTTTTTTTCCCCCTCAACAAACAGTATTTACAATGGCAACTGCAAGAACGCATAAGAGCTGATGAACAGCAAGACAGAAAGAACAGTATTTACAAACGTGTCGGATTAACAACACGTCAACATCGAATTTCACAAGGACATGTCCTGCGTCTGGCTCTCGATTGATATTTTTTTTTCTTTTGTTAACTGAAATGAAAATTTCAGTGCAAAATTGACAAAGAGCACAATGATGGGTAGACTGGAGTCCAGATTTGTTGACGAGACTCTTTATGTTGAGCTGATCTTCCTTGTTAGCTGTTGCTGTGTTGGCTCAGAGTGTGATTCTGCAAAACAGAAAAAAAAAAACATTAGATATCAGTCAATGTAAAGTGATGTCCATGGACATCATAACTTATTTAACTTTTAATCATTGTTTCCCTTGACTCTGTCTGAAATTAACTGGATATTACTTTTTTTAATCATAGCATGTTGGCACAAGTCTGTACAGTATGTCACATCAGTCTCATATATAGAGGATATTACACAGTCGCGTGAAGATATGAAGTTCATCTTCGAGTGGTGAATGTACGGTATATTTATCAACACAAGAAGATAAACTTCATGTCTTCATGCCACCATGTAATGTTCTTTATATTATATGGACACGTCTACCAAAAAAAAAAAAAAAATGCGCGTCCAGTCAGCGGGAAAACACTGGGAGTGACATCATCGGAGTGAAAGATCAGGAATTATTATACATACAGGACACTTTCTCCATGGAATAAAAACGTGTTCTATTCCCTTCTAGTAGGTTTCATTAATTTGGTTTGATAGCATGCAATATTGCTAGCATATCGCTTATCCTACGTGTAGTACGTCACTCTACCCAATGGAGAATGAGCGTTGAATATGGTTTACGATATTGCATGGTTGTCAAGACAACATGACGTCACACATCGGAGATGTAAAACTTCCTCGCTGTAAAAATGTGTAAACAAACATGGCCGTCAAGTTCGCTTCGTTAAATACGGAAGATTTTGAGATAATTTTGAAAGACAAAGACGCGTCGAACACCTGAAAGGAATGTGAATGTAAAATAATAATAATATTGGCTGGATTTTTTCATGGTGTATCAGATATATTCCATTCAGCTACTCGTGTTCGACTCGTTCAAGATCATGCTAGCTGAATGGAATGTATCTGATAGACCACTCAATGCCAGCCAATATTATTTAAATCTGTCACTCAGATCCACGACGTATTTTGTATGAAAAATGCGTTTTACACAAGAAGATAAACTTCATATCTTCAAGCCAACGTGTGATTTTCTTTTTATTTTATCGACATATTCACAACCAAAAAGTCCCCAAATTTATCAAAACAATTCATCGATTTCCTCACGACTGACACACAGAGATTTATGTCACGGTTTTGGTTCTCCATGTCCCGGATGGAGCTCGGATGAAAAATACGAGTGGCGTATTTCCCAGTAAAAAAACTCATATCTATATAACATATTGGATTATGTATGTTTCTCCTCCAAAAGGCTTTACGCTTCATAATTCATTCATGCCGTGTTATTTTCCTGTCAAATGACACATCCGCCGTCTATAAAACAATCAGGAAATGCATGCACGCCATCCAGCCGGATTCATTAATTCGAAGGAACAATGGCGAATGAGAAAATGTGTCTGATGGACATGTTTGGCGTTTCCATTATCCAAATCCAATTAGGAGAGAATGGAGATGAATTTGCATGGGGATCGATAGAGCTCGGCCCTGCGCGCCAGCAGGTATGGTAGAAAGCACAGAGACATCGCAGGTGACGTGCTAGAGCTGTCAAACCCCCTCAAACCACGACGTCTCAATCCAAACGCAAGCGCCCAGGGATCGATGGCTGTGGCCATGACAACCAGCCAGGAGCTTGTCTTTCTCATACGAGCAGAATGAGGTGAATAACATCATAATTTCTTGGTTTTATTTTCAGACAATGCCACTTTAAGATCACTGTTAATTAATACGTCCAATCCGAGTCGAATCCTTACATGCTTTCGGTGAACCAGTGGCGTTGATAAACACTGTTTTGAATGTATACACTATATATATATATATTTAATCCAAGCAGTGACTATAATGCTGAGTCGAAATGCTCTGAAAAACTGTGAACTCTGAAAATGAAAAATCGATACGAATTGAACAATAAAGGCTCAGTCATTTGTTACCTCTAAATGATTTGGCTCTTACTGTTCATTTCTCATTGATTTTTCTCCCCTCCCAGCTTTCTCCTTTGTATCAGATACAGTAACTATTAATATGCACAACCAAAGCAAAATTTCAATTTGATGTGAAAAATAACACAAACAAACAAACAGCAAAAACCCTTCAGATTTATCAGCAGAGATAACTGCATGCAAATTACAAGTGTTTTGTTTACCCTTGGATCTAGTCGAAATTATCGAGGCATGAAATCAAATGGTTGGGGGAAAATCAAAAGCGGTAAAACGCAAGGAAACGATCTTCAGAGATAACACACCGATACTGAATAAGTGTACACACAAAGACACACAAACAGCAAAAAAAAAAAGAACACATATACACCTGTGTGCACTAACAAAAGCACATGCACACAGAGGAGCGGTGGGCAGTGGCAAGGGAGTCATGCAAGAGAAGTGTGGACTGGGGGGAGTGCAGTGGAACTGGTGTCCCTGGTGGGCCGAATCCAGGTCATCTTTTGAAGTGACTGCTAATCCCTTTAATGCAAACTACATGCCCCACTTGCTGTGCTCGCTCTAAAACGTGACCTTGGTTGCCTCAAACTGGCACGGATTAAGTACACCTGTCACAAGGTTGCCTTATTAGTCACAAATAAAATACAAAAACAACAACAACAACACTGAAGACTAAACAGCGGTGCAAATATATGTCAAAGTATTTTCACGAAGGTGGACTACGGTTGCTGTTCAAATAGTTACAACCCCAATTCCAAAAAGTTGGGACGCTGTCTAAACTGCAAATAAAAACAATGCGATGATTTGCAAATCCTGGAAATCCTATATTTCATTGAAAATAGTACCAAAGACAACATTTCAAGTGTTGAAACTGATACATTTTTTTGGTTTTTAAAAAAAAATATATATATATGCTCATTTTTAATTTGATGTCAGCAACACGTTTCAAAAAAGTTGAGACAGGGGCATGTTTACCACTGTGTTGCATCAGGTCTACTTTTAACAACACTCTGTAAACGTTTGGGAACTGAGGAGATCAATTGCTGTAGTTTTGAAAGATAAATGTTGTCCCATTCTTGCCTGATTTCAGCAATTTCAGTTGCTCAATAGTTCGGGGTTTCCTTTGTCGTATTTTGCGCTTCATAATGCGCCAAATGTTTTAAATGGGAGACAGGTCTGGACTGCAGGCAGGCCAGTTTAGCACCTGGACTCTTACTATGGAGCGATGCAGTTTTAATATGCGCAGAAAGCGGTTTGGCATTGTCTTGCTGAAAGAAGGAAGGCCTTCTCTGAAAAAGATTTTGTCCGGATGCTCTGAAACGTGTACCAGTATATATCGTTCAGCATTAATGATGCCTTCCCAGATGTACAAGCTCCCCATGTCATGTGCACTAATGCACCCTCATACCATCACAGATGCTGGATTTTGAACTGTGCACTGATAACAAGCCGGATGGTCCCTCTCCTCTTCAGCCTGGAGGACGTGATGTCATTCCTCCTTTCACAAGTCTAAGATTACACTAAAAGACACACAGCATGTCGTCATTGGCAGTAGCGCAAGTTCGCATATCCAAATCCTCCTTAATTGGCCAATGCTCCTGGAGTGGTATACAGTAAGCAGTGACGGCGATGCTTCAGACCCAGATAAGAGCGGAAGAGTCAAGGACAATGCGGGCAAGGAATCTGTGCAGGCTGTGGATCCTGAAGACATTCCTTCCTTCATTGCCGTCTCTTCTTGTTGTTCTGTTTTCAGTCTTCTTCCATTGCTGATGATCTTTTTCCAGGTCAGGCAGTCTGAAGCTGAATGTTCCCAGGTCTTGTGGTAATGCCACAGAGGGCCAGGGTCTTCTTCAGTTGGTCATGGTAGCGACATTTTGCTGTTCCTCTAAGCCTTGTTCCATGTTCCAATCCACTGAAAAGGATGATCTTGGGAAGTCGGGTGTCCTACGTACAGCAGACATGTCCCATCTATCGCAGCTGGTGCTTGGCAATGGTTGCTTCAATGCTAGCAAATCTGGTTCTTCGTAACACCTCATTGTTGCTAACCCAATCCTCTTACTTGACTTTCAGGATGCTTCTCAGTGTTCTTTGCTGGAATTGTTCAAACTTCTTCAAGTGTTGCTGGTACAGAATCCATGTTTCACAAGTGTACAGAAGGGTAGATATCATAACAGCTGGGAAGACCATGATCTTCATATGCAAGGTGAGATTGTGAATGCCAAACACTCTATGGTAGAGCTTAAAAAAGCGATGTGGGCAAACCTGATACATAACATACTCACTACTTAAATGGTTAAACCTCTAAGAATGCTGTTGTTATGCAACTGGATGCAAATGTGGCTGCAGAGAACAGAAGCTACAATTTAGCTAGCTGGCATAGCGCTATTATTTCTTTTATACAAACATTTTAAACGCAGACGGAAAATAGAAACAAGACACAAAGCAATGTAGCAGGTTAACGTTTCCCTCAGATGTGCTGCTAAGGTTAACGTCACTAAAAGCGCATAATATGTTCACTACTCAAGTGGTTAAAGGTTCTGACTGCAAAGTTGAATTCTGGGCAAAATGGTCTATTTCTATTGCTGTTGAAGTTTCGAGATGTTTCGCTGCTGCACACACCGTGTATCCTATGTGTAAATGTTTTGCCGAGATAAAAAGTCTCCCAAATTTTATGAGTCCGGAGATCACCAAAGCAAGTGAGCAACAATATCACATGACCACCGTGGGGCGTGTTTGATCTACTTTTAACCAAAACAAGTTAGCATGGGCAAATATGGCGGCCTCTGCTCGCTAAAGTGAGTGCAACTGCAAGATAGACCAAGGTTAGAGGACATGTCATTTTTCCAGACAGACAACTAAATCATTCTAGCTAGCGCTTAGCTATCTTAGTTTTAGAATGCATGGGTTTGACTCCACAGTAGCAAGTATGGATTTATACACGGAATGTTTTGATCTTACAGAGAAGGAAACAAGAACACAAAAGCAATAACAGAGAAAAGATATATTCGTCTTTTGTTTCACGGATCTATTCGTGAATGTCAAGCACAAATTACATCCCTGCGATTCAAAACTCTCTGAGGGCGATGCAGAGTTACGATGTTTTCCACACGTCGCCATCTTGGTGTGACACAGTTCCACAGTTATGCTAATTAGTTCAAGCTCCTTGCATTCGTCTGTTTCCGTAGGGCCGTACTGTTTACCAAAAGAGGGAGGGAAGCGGTCCCAAAACGAAGAAAAGCAACCCTCAGCAGAATAAAATGATCACACCTCGTATGCATGATACTGTTCTTGTGAGACATAGGAAAATGCTATGCACAATGAAAACATTTTTAAAAATTCAAATGACTTTGCAGTCAGCATCTTTAAACTTGTGAGAGCACTGTTGCTAGGCAACAGTGAAATACCGAACGCTTTGGAGGGAACCTACAATTTAGCTAGCTACCACAGAGCCATGACGTCTTTCATACAAACAATTTAAGTTTACTTTAAATTAATTTAAATAAATTAAGTTTGTAAAGTGACCTTGGGTTGGTGAAAGGCACTATATAAATTAAATGTGTTGTTGTTGTTAGGGCCCCACCAGAGGGCGCTGCACCAAGATGCAAGGCCCTATTGTTTTCTTAAGGATTCCTCTTATTATCTCATCTCATCTCATTATCTCTAGCCACTTTATCCTGTTCTACAGGGTCGCAGGCAAGCTGGAGCCTATCCCAGCTGACTACGGGCGAAAGGCGGGGTACACCCTGGACAAGTCGCCAGGTCATCACAGGGCTGACACATAGACACAGACAACCATTCACACTCACATTCACACCTACGGTCAATTTAGAGTCACCAGTTAACCTAACCTGCATGTCTTTGGACTGTGGGGGAAACCGGAGCACCCGGAGGAAACCCACGCGGACACGGGGAGAACATGCAAACTCCACACAGAAAGGCCCTCGCCGGCCGCTGGGCTCGAACCCGGACCTTCTTGCTGTGAGGCGACAGCGCTAACCACTACACCACCGTGCCGCCATTATTATTATTATTTTTTTCTTCAAGACTTGGCCATTTCTGAGGTGGTTCCCATGAGTGAAAACTCATGAAATTTGGTACACACATCAGTCCTGGCCACCGCCACTCAGCAATAGATGCTTGGCCCCAGCTGTGTCCGGGGGACTCCATAGCGCCCCCACATGTCATTGAGACTTTTGCCCGGTATATAGTTTAACCTATTTGTGTCAAATTTGGTAGGTGTGTCAGGTGCCCCAAGACGCACAAAATTGTAATGTACATTGTATTAGCCATACTCAACAGGAAGGGAGTTATTTTTGGTTTTGTGCATTTTGACACGTGTTACATTTTGACATTTTCCTCCTAGGCAGTTTGTTGGATTCATGCCAGATTTGGTGTACCAGAGGTACTCAGGCCCTTCATCACTGCTTGCGGCTATAATTGTTCTGTTGTTGTTGCTGTTGTTAAGGGCAGAGTGACAGTGGAAATGAGACAAAGGAATGTACAAGATCAACATTTCCTTCAGATTTGTTGGTAAATTGCTAAGAAAATACTATATACTCGAGAAATTACAGTAAAAGTACACAATATGCTCACTATTTAATTAAAGCCTAGGTCACAACCGGACGTACGATTTTTTGGCCGTGCGATTTTTGGCGTTTCCCAAATTGCTGCGTTTTTTCTTGTTCGTGAAGAAAGATGCACGTTGGCCGGAAATTTGTCTTGCAACCTGAAAAAAACGTAAGCGCCCGTAGAGTTTGTTTGACATGACAAAGAACCTCTGCGGCCGGTCTGCGGCTAGTCTACGGCTCAAAAATCAGCACGTCACATGCGCGCCCTCCGTGCGTTTCTTGCATTTTTTGCACGTAGACCGCCCGTAGGAGCACGTACGGCCGGTTGTGACCGAGGCATAAGTAGTTAAATTAGTCAGAACACTGTTGCCATGCAACATGTACCATGAAGAGAAGCTACATATTAGCTAGCTAGCATAGATCTGCTATGTCTTTTATACAGACAATTTAACAATATGGAAACAAAACAAAACAATACAGGATATTAACATTTACCTCAGATTTTGTTGGAAAAATGACTCATTACTGACTTGTATAGCTTAAATTATACCTTATAGCACTGACTGCGGGCGGCACGGTGGTGTAGTGGTTAGCGCTGTCGCCTCACAGCAAGAAGGTCCGGGTTCGAGCCCCGGGGCCGGCGAGGGCCTTTCTGTGTGGAGTTTGCATGTTCTCCCCGTGTCCGCGTGGGTTTCCTCCGGGTGCTCCGGTTTCCCCCACAGTCCAAAGACATGCAGGTTAGGTTAACTGGTGACTCTAAATTGAGCGTAGGTGTGAATGTGAGTGTGAATGGTTGTCTGTGTCTATGTGTCAGCCCTGTGATGACCTGGCGACTTGTCCAGGGTGTACCCCGCCTTTCGCCCGTAGTCAGCTGGGATAGGCTCCAGCTTGCCTGCGACCCTGTAGAACAGGATAAAGCGGCTACAGATAATGAGATGAGATGAGATGAGCACTGACTGCTAACTGAATGCTCATGGTTTGTATTGGTTTATACTGAGAAACATCAACATTGAGCCACAACTTGTGGACTCTGAGTTGACAAGATGATTTTTATCTCTGAAGTTCATATGATATCATTTGTTTAACATGAAATAGTTTATGTAAGTCTTCGTTTTTTTTAATGAATGTATAAGACAAATTAATTGTTCACATATCTATAAATACAAATACTTTTTTTTTCTTTTTCTTTCTTCTTTTCCCATATCTCATCTCATTATGTGTAGCCGCTTTATCCTGTTCTACAGGGTCGCAGGCAAGCTGGAGCCTATCCCAGCTGACTACGGGCGAAAGGCGGGGTACACCCTGGACAAGTCGCCAGGTCATCACAGGGCTGACACATAGACACAGACAACCATTCACACTCACATTCACACCTACGCTCAATTTAGAGTCACCAGTTAACCTAACCTGCATGTCTTTGGACTGTGGGGGAAACCGGAGCACCCGGAGGAAACCCACGTGGACACGGGGAGAACATGCAAACTCCACACAGAAAGGCCCTCGCCGGCCACGGGGCTCGAACCCGGACCTTCTTGCTGTGAGGCGACAGCGCTAGTCCCATATCTCATTCTTTTTTTTAATTTTGTATATGTAAATACTTAATTTAATTTAATGTATCTAGAAGTTTTCTCTATTTCTTTTCTCTGTTTATCTGTAATGATGCTGCTGGAATTTTAATTTCCCTGAGGGAACCCTCCCAAAGGGATCAATAAAGTTCTATCTAATCTAATCTACTCTAATCAAAGTTAGAAATTATTGCCGTGTCTATTGAGAAAAAAAAAAAACTTGAAATTTGATGTCATTTAACTGGACATACGTGGATTCTGGAATTCGATTAAGTACGTAAAGCCTAATGTGGCTTTCACCTTTATGGTCGCTTCAGCTTTGGGTTGTCACGAGCAATCCAGGTTTATTCACCTTCATCCCTAAATCCACCTACACGTCCATTTTCCCTTGCTGATGTTAAAAAAAAGCATGTATGCAGGACTCGATGATGCGAGGACAGGCAGGGTAATAAAAAGTTTTGACACCGGGGGCAGGGGCAAGGGGGAAAAAAGTCAGTGTGTGAACGTGGCTGCGTTCAAACTCTCACTTTCATCCCACTCCGAGTGACTGAGGCAGCCATTTACCGACAGAGGCAGTGAGAAAACGAGGGAGGGAGGAAGAGGGTTTCTCCTGAGACACCCCCCCAACCCTCCAAACCTCCTCCTCCTCCTTCACCTCCTCCCTTGGTGGAAGAAGGAAGGAGCAGAGCTGCAGCTTCCTTAATGAATGCGGTCCATTACCCATCAGCCCCGCTTGTCGGCAGCTCCCCAGCCTCAGCGGCCTGGGGCTTCAAATGGCAGGATATTGACACGCGGCGCCGCAAAGTGACTGAGCGAGTGTGCGCCGAGGTGTTTGTGGCATGTGAGGGGGAGAGGGAAGGAATGTGTGTGTGTGTGTGTGTGTGAGAGAGAGAAAGAAAGAAAAAGAGAGATCGAAAGGGGAGGGACAAAGAGAGAGAAAAAGAGTGTGTGTAGGTGTGTGAGTGTCTGCCTGCATTATTGTGTACAGGCATTTGTTGCTGTGTGCGTATGTGTGTGTGTGTGTGCGCGCGCATACTCAAGTGCATGCCGAGACCCCAAAGGGATGCGGCTCCTTGGATATAATGTAGGGCTCGCAACAGCTATTAAAGGGGAAAATAAAGCCTCATGGGGGAGCAGTGGTCTACCTCTTCCTTTAAACATGTGACTCTCTCTCTCTCTCTCTCTCTCTCACTCTTCAGGCATTCTCAAGGACAGTGTTAAACGACTTCAGTGGCAGCCATGCAGGCTGGAGAGAAGGAGAAAAAAAAGAAAACAGAGGAAGAAAGACAAAAGGGAAAAGACAAAGCCTGCCTCTGCGTCGAAGGCTACCCAGTGTGTTTTGGCGAGATCGAACGACAGCGCCGGTCTCGCTCCGAGCATCTCAATTATTATCTGTATTAAAAATCTAAATACCGGAGTGTGTGTTGCGCCCATTCCGTCAGCTGTTCTCATAATGAATATACGGCAAGTGTGTAAACATGGCGGATTCAATTCAGAAGAGCGCATTATTACACCCACTCTAAATTACTATCTACAGAGACACGGCACGGCCTAGAGACAGAAACAAATCAATACCGCGGCGAGAACGCTAACACAATGAAAGCTGCGTGGTCCTTGCATATGCATTCGAATCTACACAAGCTCTGGTAACTCACAGTGCAGTTTCCAACGGCAACTCATCACTTCATATTAAACAATAATCTCGTATTTACATGTTATATTAAAAGACACACAGTTTCATATGGACTTATGGGTTTGTTCCAAAGACTTGGTCGTGTGTGTGTGAGAAATGTGAGCTTGTTACAGAAAGGCTTTCCAAAAAAAAAAATTAATGAAATCTGTGTCATTGTGGACTTTTCAAAATAATCACACAAGGTCAGTGACTGAATTCTAGCAGGATATAATGACTACAAAAAAGTCACTATGTTCTCCATCACTGTGTTTTCTCATACCGTGTTCTCCCTTACTGTATTCTCCATCACCATGTTCTCCCTCACTGTGTTCCCCATCATCATATACTTCCTCCATACATTCTCCACCAGTGTATTCTCTCATACTGTGTTCTCCATTACTACGTTCTCCATCACCATGTTCTCTCTCACTGTGTTCTTCATCACCATGTTCTCGCTCACTGTATTCTCCATCACCATGTTCTCCCTCACTGTATTCTCCATCATCATGTTCTCCCTCACTGTATTCTCCATCACCATGTTCTCCCTCACTGTATTCTCCATCACCATGTTCTCCCTCACTGTGTTCTCCATCACCATGTTCTGCCTCACTGTATTCTCCATCTCCATGTTCTCCCTCACTGTGTTCTCCATCACCATGTTCTCCCTCACTGTATTCTCCATCACCATGTTCTCCCTCACTGTGTTCTTCATCACCATGTTCTCCCTCACTGTGTTCTTCATCACCATGTTCTCCCTCACTGTGTTCCCCATCATCATATACTTCCTCCATACATTCTCCACCAGTGTATTCTCTCATACTGTTCTCCATTACTACGTTCTCCATCACCATGTTCTCTCTCACTGTGTTCTTCATCACCATGTTCTCGCTCACTGCATTCTCCATCACCATGTTCTCCCTCACTGTATTCTCCATCACCATGTTCTCCCTCACTGTGTTCTCCATCACCATGTTCTCCCTCACTGTATTCTCCATCACCATGTTCTCCCTCACTGTATTCTCCATCACCATGTTCTCCCTCACTGTGTTCCCCATCATCATATACTTCCTCCATGCATTCTCCACCAGTGTATTCTCTCATACTGTGTTCTCCATTACTACGTTCTCCATCACCATGTTCTCTCTCACTGTGTTCTTCATCACCATGTTCTTGCTCACTGTGTTCTTCATCACCATGTTCTCGCTCACTGTATTCTCCATCATGTTCTCCCTCACTGTGTTCTCCATCACCAGGTTCTGCCTCACTGTATTCTCCATCTCCATGCTCTCCCTCACTGTGTTCTCCATCACCATGTTCTCCCTCACTGTATTCTCCATCACCATGTTCTCCCTCACTGTATTCTCCACCACCATGTTCTCCCTCACTGTGTTCCCCATCATCATATACTTCCTCCATACATTCTCCACCAGTGTATTCTCTCATACTGTGTTCTCCATTACTACGTTCTCCATCACCATGTTCTCTCTCACTGTGTTCTTCATCACCATGTTCTCGCTCACTGTATTCTCCATCACCATGTTCTCCCTCACTGTATTCTCCATCATCATATTCTCCCTCACTGTATTCTCCATCACCATGTTCTCCCTCACTGTGTTCTCCATCACCATGTTCTCCCTCACTGTGTTCTCCATCACCATGTTCTGCCTCACTGTATTCTCCATCTCCATGCTCTCCCTCACTGTGTTCTCCATCACCATGTTCTCCCTCACTGTATTCTCCATCACCATGTTCTCCCTCACTGTGTTCTTCATCACCATGTTCTCCCTCACTGTGTTCCCCATCATCATATACTTCCTCCATACATTCTCCACCAGTGTATTCTCTCATACTGTGTTCTCCATTACTACGTTCTCCATCACCATGTTCTCTCTCACTGTGTTCTTCATCACCATGTTCTCGCTCACTGTATTCTCCATCACCATGTTCTCCCTCACTGTATTCTCCATCACCATGTTCTCCCTCACTGTATTCTCCATCATCATGTTCTCCCACACTGTATTCTCCATCACCATGCTCTCCCTCACTGTATTTTCCATCACCATGTTCTTGCTCACTGTGTTCTCCATCACCATGTTCTCCCTCACTGTATTCTCCATCACCATGTTCTCCCTCACTGTGTTCTTCATCACCATGTTCTCCCTCACTGTGTTCCCCATCATCATATACTTCCTCCATACATTCTCCACCAGGGTATTCTCTCATACTGTGTTCTCCATTACTACGTTCTCCATCACCATGTTCTCTCTCACTGTGTTCTTCATCACCATGTTCTCGCTCACTGTATTCTCCATCACCATGTTCTCCCTCACTGTATTCTCCATCACCATGTTCTCCCTCACTGTATTCTCCATCATCATGTTCTCCCACACTGTATTCTCCATCACCATGCTCTCCCTCACTGTATTTTCCATCACCATGTTCTTGCTCACTGTGTTCTCCATCACCAAGTTCTCCCTCTCTGTATTCTCCATCACCAAGTTCTTCCTCACTGTGTTCCCCATCATCATATACTTCCTCTATACATTCTCCCCAATGTATTCTCTCATACTGTATTCTCCCTCACTGCACTCTCCATCGCCTTGTACTTCCTCACTGCGCTCTCCAGCACTGTGTTCTCCCTCACTGTGTTCTCCATCACCATGTACTACCTCACTGCATTCTCTATCACCATGTAGTTCCTCACTGTGTTCTCCATCATCACATTTTCTCCTCACTGTTTTCTCTCAGCCCATAGTCAGCTGGGATAGGCTCCAGCTTGTCTGCGACCCTGTAGAACAGGATCAGCGGCTAGAGATAATGGATGGATGTTTTCTCTCACTGCATTCTCCCTTGTTGCATTCTCCCTCAATGCTTTTTACTGCACCATGTTCTCCCTCTCCATGTTCTTCTTCACCATGTTCTCCCTCACCCTGCTCTCCCTCATCATAATCTCATGTTCTTCCTCGCAATGTTCTCCCATACCCTATTCTCCCTTGCCATACTCTCCATCACTGCTATGACTCAGAAATTATGACTGGGTTGAGTGTCTCCTTTTGTGATACGAGCTCTCCAAAGTCCATTTCCTGTTCCTTCCTCATCCCCTTCTCAGATTTTTTTTAATCTGATATTGGTGAGCTACACTCCAGTTCACGTCTCCCCATCTCCACATCAACTCCACTACTCTCTTTAACACTCCTGTTGTGCTTTCCTGTTTCTTTCCTTCTCCTCCAATCTTCCTCAGTCAATGCCTTCCTTTTGTTCCATTACATCATTTTATTCCAGCATGCCGATGTGTTTGGCATTTGGGGGTCGTGGATGGAGGTTTGGATGGAGAAAAAAACAACTGCAGAATGCTGGAAAACTTATCAGTGGTTCACTGTAATGGGCACAATTTATCTGAAGTGTGTTAGGACTTGGCTGAGGGATGTGTAAGAGAGAGATAGAGAGAGAGAGAGAGAGAGAGAGAGAATGCATGCCTGGGAAGCTGCTCTTGATTTATTAAGAGATCGTTAGTTTTGGCGGCTCCTATTTCTCTGGCGCTTATCGATACGGTTGGGCAATGGATCGGCCGGCTGGGTTTATAGGACACGGTGAGAGGTGGATGTTTTGCTTCTTAGCCACCTGGGAGAGGCCGAAAATGAGCTCGAGGCTATCTTTAAGTTTTTCTTTTCTTGTGAAACTGTTGAGAACTTTTCTGCCATAGAGTTAAAAACAGAAAGAACAAGATCAACTGTGAGCTACTGCTCACTTACGTATCCCCCCCGCTCTCGCTTATATCAGAATGCAAGCAATCGAAGGAATAGGACACTTATTAAGAATGTTGACTTCAACAAATAATTAACCCTGAAACAAGTAAGTAAAGAGCAGTGTCTCTCCTCAGGGATTTCAAATATCATCCTGGAAAGTCATTTTGAAATAGCATTTTGCTTCTTGAAATAGCGTCAAAATCCATGCTATATGTTTTGTAAATACATTCAGTCGGTAAACAGGAAGTTGATGTGCGACAGACCTGAAAATGGTAAACACGGTATAAAGCCCCAAGCTGAAGCTCGGTACCAAATATCAAGCAGTTGTGATTTGTAGTTGCTGAGAAAAGTGTTACGAAAATTTTGTAAATCCACGCTATATGTTTCGTAAATACATTCAGTCGGTAAACAGGAAGTCGATGTGCGACAGACCTGAAAACGGTATACACGGTATAGAACCCCAAGCTGAAGCTTGTTACCAAGTACCAAGTGGCTATAATTTGTGGTTGCTGAGAAAAAGGGTGCTTCAGACAGACGGCGATATGGACAGGAGGAGATACGGATGGACAGAGGTAAATAAACCAATATACCCCCCTCCTTCATAGTAGGGGTATAAAAATAAAAGTCACAGAACTTTCAACATAGAACTAATCTGACTTGCCTTAGCATCGACAACAGACGGACATCACAATACAGAGGGTCCCAGAAGTTTAACAGGTGATTAATGACTGTTGGATGATAGGTGCGTTTGGGGAGTTTAATAGGATGTCCTACAGGAGCCTGATGGCCTCTGATGGCATCTGAGCAACGGCTGTTGAATTCTCCAATCTGATTGATTATAAGGTGTTGATTAATTTTCTATTCCAGCAGCTCCAACAGGGGCAGCACGGTGGTGTAGTGGTTAGCACTGTCGTCTCACAGAAAGGAGGTTCTGGGTTCGAGCCCAGTGGCCGACGGGGGCCTTTCTGTGTGGAGTTTGCATGTTTTCCCTGTGTCTGCGTGGGCATCCTCCAGGTGCTCTGGTTTATCCCACAGTCCAAACACATACAGCCAGGCTAACTGGCTACTCTAACTTGTTCATTGATCAAGCTTGGAAAGGGATGGGCTCTGCCAAGTTTAAAATATCCTAGACTGTTAAAATGGTGCCCCGTGACCCTTGCTGGCTAAGGGATAAAGAAGCTCCAAAAGCTGTTGTAGCTGTAAAAAGTACAGTTTTTATATCAAACCCGTTTCCCAGGCAACCCTGATGGATATGCGACATATACAGTGTGGGAAATAAGGAATTTTCAGCAGACTGTCACAGGATAGACAATTCTGAAATGTTGTCTTGTCTGTCCGTCCAAGTTCCAGCCCGTCTGAATGACGGGCCAAAGGAGCAATGTGGCCGGGGGTCCGGGGCCCTAAGCTGAAGGGCTTTAGATGCCTGGAGATGGCTTCTCAGCTATTTCCAGGTACATTTTTGTGGTCTTCAAAGGCCAAATTACACGAGACATTAGTTGCTAATTACATGACAAATTGAATATAATTTACAAGAAAATGTCAGAAGATTCAAGAAAAAAACATGCTTAAAGTTCTACCCAAGAAAACAGTAGTCCAGTACACACATTTCAGTTCCATGTCTAAATGTATAGGGGGCCCAAGGATGTTCCAGTTGGTTACAACTTACTGGTCCTCATATATAGGTACTATAATAACATTCATGAAACATTACCGTATGTCTACAATGACTGTTTTTATACTATGTTTATCATAACTCTATAAGAAATTTCATAATTTCACACACAAACATTCTTACATAACAGTTAAAATTTTGAATCTGAGATTCCAAGTAACTCTAACAAAATGACTTTTAAAATATGACGGAAAAAACACTTTGTCAGGGTCCAAAACCTGTAGTAGTCTATTTTATTTTAACGTTAGTGGTAAACCTATCCAGCTGATAACAGCGTCACATGGTGTCATGTCAGAATGCAGTCCTACTCGGTGATGAGAGGCGACCTGTTCTTCATCGAGAGCGTCCACGATTGGCCAATCACAGGCCGTGTTACGACATAATGTATTCACCCAGTGTAACATTTGGAAGAAAATTAGAAGTAGATTAGACCCTTGATATCTTTACAGTTTTTCATGGACCATCCTGTTTGATGCTTTTGAAATACAGACGGACAAATGCGAAAATTACCAGTAAATGTCCACCAGTCCGGCCTTATTTCCCACACTGTATAGATAATGGATGGATGGATGGATGGATATGAAACCCAATCGTTCTAATATGTTAACATCATAATATGTTAACATAACATTTTATCATAACAACTCACTCATTCATATGGACTTGTGTGAAGGACACCCCATATAAACATGTTTTAAAATGATTAAAATCATATGTACCTGTTGATATGAGGAGGATTTGTGTAAGGAGATATTTATTTAACTTTAATGGAAGGAGTCTCCAGTGTCAGGTTTTGTAACAGTCAGACATAAAGCTGTAACTTTTCCATTATGGGGGAAAGTCTTCATTTCATGACAACATGACAAGCTGTTTCTATTTTATTTATTTAGTCATGCTACCTTTAAGAGACAGGTTGCTGAGGGAATTAGTAGTTAAAGCATCTATAACATACAGTGGTGCTTGAAAGTTTGTGAACCCTTTAGAATTTTCTATATTTCTGCATAAATATGACCTAAAACATCATCAGATTTTCACACAAGTCTTAAAAGTAGATAAAGAGAACCCAGTTAAACAAACGAGACAAAAATATTATACTTGGTCATTTATTTATTGAGAAAAATGATCCAATATTACATATCTGTGAGTGGCAAAAGTATGTGAACCTCTAGGAGTAGCAGTTAATTTGAAGGTGAAATTAGAGTCAGGCGTTTTCAATCAATGGGATGACAATCAGGTGTGAGTGGGCACCCTGTTTTATTTAAAGAACAGGGATCTATCAAAGTCTGATCTTCACAACACATGTTTGTGGAAGTGTATCATGGCACAAACAAAAGAGATTTCTGAGGATCTCAGAAAAAGTGTTGCTGATGCTCATCAGGCTGGAAAAGGTTACAAAACCATCTCTAAAGAGTTTGGACTCCACCAATTCACAGTCAGACAGATTGTGTACAAATGGAGGAAATTCAAGACCATTGTTACCCTCCCCAGGAGTGGTCGACCAACAAAGATCACTCCAAGAGCAAGGCGTGTAATAGTCGGCGAGGTTACAAAGGACCACAGGGTAACTTCTAAGCAACTGAAGGCTTCTCTCACATTGGCTAATGTTCATGTTCATGAGTCCACCATCAGGAGAACACTGAACAACAATGGTGTGTATGGCAGGGTTGCAAGGAGAAAGACGCTGCTCTCCAAAAAGAACATTGCTGCTCGTCTGCAGTTTGCTAAAGATCACGCAGACAAGCCAGAAGGCTATTGGAAAAATGTTTTGTGGACGGATGAGACCAAAATAGAACTTTTTGGTTTAAATGAGAAGCGTTTGGAGAAAGGAAAACACTGCATTCCAGCATAAGAACCTTATCCCATCTGTGAAACATGGTGGTGGTAGTATCATGGTTTGGGCCTGTTTTGCTGCATCTGGGCCAGGACGGCTTGCCATCATTGATGGAACAATGAATTCTGAATTATACCAGCGAATTCTAATGGAAAATGTCAGGACATCTGTCCATGAACTGAATCTCATGAGAAGGTGGGTCATGCAGCATGACAACGACCCTAAGCACACAAGTTGTTCTACCAAAGAATGGTTAAAGAAGAATAAAGTTAATGTTTTGGAATGGCCAAGTCAAAGTCCTGACCTTAATCCAATCGAAATGTTCTGGAAGGACCTGAAGCGAGCAGTTCATGTGAGGAAACCCACCAACATCCCAGAGTTGAAGCTGTTCTGTACGGAGGAACGGGCTAAAATTCCTCCAAGCCGGTGTGCAGGACTGATCAACAGTTACCGCAAACGTTTAGTTGCAGTTATTGCTGCACAAGGGGGTCACACCAGATACTGAAAGCAAAGGTTCACATACTTTTGCCACTCACAGATATGTAATATTGGATCATTTTCCTCAATAAATAAATGACCAAGTATAATATTTTTGTCTCATTTGTTTAACTGGGTTCTCTTTATCTACTTTTAGGACTTGTGTAAAAATCTGAGGAATAAAACACTCCAGAACGTGCAGCTATTATTGGATAATAATCAATTTATTTTATCTGTGTTTTATAATAAATAACAAGTAAATAATGAATATAATAATTAACGCAGCCACTGGGGTTGCACAAGTCAGTGCATTCTTCGAGTCGGTCCCAAACCCGGATAGATTGGGGAGGGTTGTGTCAGGAAGGGCATCTGTTGTAAAACCTATGCCACATCAAATACGCGGATCATAAATCGGATTTCCATACTGGAGGATGAGATGCAAGCGGATGATTCGCTGTAGCGACCGCTAACAGGAGCAGACGAAAGAAGAAGAAGGAATGTAATAAATATTTCAGAGTTATTCCACGAAATCGAGACATACATGAGCTGATAGCAAGTTGGCTATAATCCATGTACGACCAGATTGAGTGGAATAACTGTTTTATTCTATCCGCATTCACTGGATTTTGAGAAATGGAGCATTTTTATTTAAATTTTTTGCAAAGTCGATAAATAAAAAATTTATACAAAACGTCCGACAAAATCATTTCTGCTTAGAATGTAAACAAACCGGCGAAATGACAGGAGCAATTTGTGAAAAATAAAAAAAGATACGTTCTTACCATCAAATACTTTTATTCCATATTTTGCAGATTTTTTGTTGTATAATTTGCGGTTTTGTTTTCGAGTAGTTTTTATTTCGTCCTCGGTTGGTTCAGCAACACGCTCCGCCATTTTGTTTTTCTCTACTCACGGTATATGAGCTGATATCCTAGTAGTAGAGTAGCCAATCAGAGCACATGATTGCTCATATCCAGTGAATGTGGATAGAATAATTCCCGTTAACTCCATTTCATGCTAAATCCCACCTGATTTTTTTTTTTTTTAATCGCTGATTATTTTCCCATAACAGCATGCCCTGATGTGGTTTACTCCTTACTTAATGGGCCTAATGTTTGTGACATTGTTCATAGTTGATAATAATTTTACATTTTAAGCTCTGCAAGGAAAGACATGTCCTGCACTAAGACACAACATCTAACTAGTGACGCACTGAATTTCCTGTGACTCTGTCACTTAAACCTTTAAATCCATTGCATACTGATGGAAACGTGTGCCATGTAAAATATTCAGTACAGTGGAGCGCCATTATAATATGGATCACTAATTTAAATTTAACTTTATGCAGCCGCATTTGAGAACTCAATCGTCTCAGACTGGGAAGAAGAATTACCTGAAATGCGTTAAGATGGTTTGAATGCAGCGATACTTCCGCGCCGAACGTCACGCATCTACGAAACGTGCTTCATTTCGTCCGACTCCAGGCCCGCACGAGATTTCAACAAAGGAAAGTTACAGACTTTTTCAGTCAAACCAAGAACCAAAATGTGCTGTGTTTTGCCTGAACTGTGCTTGTTGCACGATAATCATCATTCTATTCTTTGAACACTTCTCATTTACTTGTTATTACATGCAGGTAATTATTACACGATTGTCCATATTCTTCTCGCTGCTACCGTAATTTTATAATGACTTGTAATTAACTCAGTGGTGCTACTACACTGTATAGAATTACACTCATAATTGTTCAGAGCAGGCCGAAACTTGCATTTTTAATACCTTGCAATGCAAACAGAGGATGTCACTATAGAAAAGGGAAAAAAAAAACGACTTTTGTAAAGAATACATTTGTTTGATATATGCATATGAGTCATTCTAGAATTCGGGTACATTTCGCGTCTCTGAGATAAACCTTTCGTTATTTTCCACAAAATAAATCTTTATGGAATCAGTTTTGAACAATAATGCCAATTATGACAAACTTTCTCCAATAGCAATGCTTGGTGTCCATTTTAGACCCAATTTATCCATAAAACATTAACTAAATGACTCCCATCCTTCCCCCCACATTACTGGCTGTCTTCGACTCCTGATTCATCCATTCAACTCGAATAAACAGGAAGTGATTCAGTCTAACAATCTGTTTTTTGGTGCTTATTCTATTAACTGTTATAAAATCAAGTGCATAGAAAAATCTATTTTCTGTATTATGTGAAATTTCAGTCATGAAAAAAAAAAATTTTAATCCGTCCCAATGTTCTTGTCAACTCTGTTAACTCTGTCATAAAACCGCATGAAATCCACAAACACCTGCGCCGAGAGACGAAAAACGTCACTTCCTCTGGCGGGAAACTTCAGAAAGGCGGCGAGGCATGTTCTGTTTCTTCTTTCATTAATTTGAACAAAGTGTCGAGGATTTTACACCAACAGTAATAATAATAATAATAATAATAATAATAATAATAATAAGTTAAATTTATATAGCGCCTTTTAAGAAACCCAAGGACGCTTTACAATTATAGACAAGGAAAAAAAGTAAATAAATAAAAAATAACAAAAAAATAAAATAAAATAAATAAATTAAAAAATAATAAAAAAGTCCACCAAGTAGGGGTCAGGATGTAATTCCAGTGGTGTAGCAGCCACAGTCCCACCAAAAGGCGCACGAAAACGAGTCCCACATCTCCAGCACCGCCGCCGTGACGCCGTCAGCAACATCGCTCGAACACCACGCCATGGATCCACAAAGCAAGCAGAGAAGCTCCGCCATGCAAAGCGCTGGTATGTCCAAATCGCCTGCACAGCCGCCGTGACACCACCGAGCAACATCGCTCAGAACATCACGCCAAGCATTAAAGCACAGAGCGCTGGACAACCACGATGTAAAATGAGCAACGAGTTCACTGCAGTCCACAGCTGGGAGCACAGGCATCACCCACAGCGAACCAAGGCCTGGAGGGAACCGACGCCCAAAACTGGGTCCGGAGCTACACCACAACCGGCGGACAAAACACTCAAACAAACATCAAACTACACAAACACACAGAAAAAATAAATAAATAAAATGAAAATAGAAAAAGAAAGAAAAATAAAAATAAAATAAAAAAGCTCTGGTGAGAAGCGGCAGCCAGAACACGCACGGCGTACTCTCAACCGGAAACGGAAAAAGTAGATTCACTGTAACAGTAGAAAACAGCAGATTCGTCGAATCTGTTACTGTGATATTGGAGTGAATCTCTCACTCATTAAAAAAAAAAAAAAGATTAAACTCCACAATATTCTGTTTTTATGCATGCCGTGTCAGACCTAGTTTGAGGTTAGCATGTGGAGTTAAGACACAAAATGTTGGGGAGAAGGTCAACTCTGTTGTCGCCGATAACAGAGTTGACGATGGCGGACAGTTGAGTCGACGCTTGAACCGTGCCCGTGATGACAGAATGGGCCGTATACGTGTTAAATAACATCCACTGCTCTAATCCGGGACGGGTGCATGTCATCAGTGTTTGAGGTGCGTGCTGCTCAGAGCGCGAGTGAGAATTCAAAGCGCACGGGCGTAAATGCACGTGGATGTGACAGGCAGCAAAATATTTTATTACATATTATTTGTTACGTTGACAGTCAACATTAACTCTTTGATGCAAAACCCCTTCTAATGCACAACATGGGTCAAAAATGACCCGCATTCATTTTCCAGGTTATTTCATGCTGACTGAGTTTTTCTTTGCTCTATCTTTTGAAATCAATTTATTTTATGATTGAATATTCCAAGTATTCTTTAAATATCTTGTTTTTAATTACCACAAATCATTAATTTAATTTTTTTCTTTCCTACTTTATGAACAAAAATACTTTTTATATTACTACGCATGGGTCATCCAAGTGTGATTTAAAATTAAATGTCTTAATACTATAATAATAATTTGTTTCAAGTAATTACTTTAGCAGTGAATGGGGCCAGTTATTTATTTATTAACTATGTAGTTAGCTAAGCCAACTACAATAAAATTAGCTAACTAAAGTAGAATATGTCAACAGCTCGGTAGCTAATAGTAATTACTTGTAACTTTCTGACAAGTTCGACTCACTCTCAAGGGAACCTAAACATCATCCATTTTTTTTCTAAGGTAATGTTAGAACAATTGAAAAACATTACTTGCATGTATTAGATGGGCAAAGGGCGCTGTGCTGAGCTGTGAAATGTCTGACACAAGCACAATTCACAGTTCCCACCAAACGGTGTAGTAAATGCATGCGGGTCATTTCTGACCCATGTGTGTAAACTTGATGTAGAATTACAGCCCCGATTCCAAAAAAGTTGGGACAAAGTACAAATTGTAAATAAAAACGGAATGCAATAATTTACAAATCTCAAAAACTGATATTGTATTCACAATAGAACATAGACAACATATCAAATGTCGAAAGTGAGACATTTTGAAATTTCATGCCAAATATTGGCTCATTTGAACAACACAGCAACACATCTCAAAAAGGTTGGGACAGGGGCAATAAGAGGCTGGAAAAGTTAAAGGTACAAAAAAGGAACAGCTGGAGGACCAAATTGCAACTCATTAGGTCAGTTGGCAATAGGTCATTAACATGACTGGGTATAAAAAGAGCATCTTGGAGTGGCAGCGGCTCTCAGAAGTAAAGATGGGAAGAGGATCACCAATCCCCCTAATTCTGCACCGACAAACAGTGGAGCAATATCAGAAAGGAGTTCGACAGTGTAAAATTGCAAAGAGTTTGAACATATCATCATCTACAGTGCATAATATCATCAAAAGATTCAGAGAATCTGGAAGAATCTCTGTGCATAAGGGTCAAGGCCGGAAAACCATACTGGGTACCCGTGATCTTCGGGCCCTTAGACGGCACTGCATCACATACAGGCGTGCTTCTGTATTGGAAATCACAAAATGGGCTCAGGAATATTTCCAGAGAACATTATCTGTGAACACAATTCACCGTGCCATCCGCCGTTGCCAGCTAAAACTCTATAGTTCAAAGAAGAAGCCGTATCTAAACATGATCCAGAAGCGCAGACGTCTTCTCTGGGCCAAGGCTCATTTAAAATGGACTGTGGCAAAGTGGAAAACTGTTCTGTGGTCAGACAAATCAAAATTTGAAGTTCTTTATGGAAATCAGGGACGCCGTGTCATTCGGACTAAAGAGGGGAAGGACGACCCAAGTTGTTATCAGCGCTCAGTTCAGAAGCCTGCATCTCTGATGGTATGGGGTTGCATTAGTGCGTGTGGCATGGGCAGCTTACACATCTGGAAAGACACCATCAATGCTGAAAGGTATATCCAGGTTCTAGAGCAACATATGCTCCCATCCAGACGACGTCTCTTTCAGGGAAGACCTTGCATTTTCCAACATGACAATGCCAAACCACATACTGCATCAATTACAGCATCATGGCTGCGTAGAAGAAGGGTCCGGGTACTGAACTGGCCAGCCTGCAGTCCAGATCTTTCACCCATAGAAAACATTTGGCGCATCATAAAACGGAAGATACGACAAAAAAGACCTAAGACAGTTGAGCAACTAGAATCCTACATTAGACAAGAATGGGTTAACATTCCTATCCCTAAACTTGAGCAACTTGTCTCCTCAGTCCCCAGACGTTTACAGACTGTTGTAAAGAGAAAAGGGGATGTCTCACAGTGGTAAACATGGCCTTGTCCCAACTTTTTTGAGATGTGTTGTTGTCATGAAATTTAAAATCACCTAATTTTTCTCTTTAAATGATACATTTTCTCAGTTTAAACATTTGATGTCATCTATGTTCTATTCTGAATAAAATGTGGAATTTTGAAACTTCCACATCATTGCATTCCGTTTTTATTTACAATTTGCACTTTGTCCCAACTTTTTTGGAATCGGGGTTATACAAAAGCTGTGCTTGTTCATAACTTAAGAAAGGAAAAATAAAAATGATGATTTGTGCGAAACAAAAACAAGATATTTACTGCATATTTGGAAAAGTAAATGACAAAATGAATTTATTTCAAAAGTATATCATAGAAACACTCAGCCATACATGAAATAACCTGGAAAACGAATGCAGGTCGTTTTTGACCCATGTTGTGCATTAGAATGGTAGTGATACAAAAAGGGTTTTTATTCAAAAAGTAAGAAAGGAAAAAATAAAATAAGGATGTATGATGATCAAAAACAAGTTAATTGAGGAATACCTTGAATACCGAATGATGGAATTAATTTATTGCAAAGATATAGAAGATAAAAACTCAGCCGGGTCACTTTTGACCCATGTTTTGCATCAAAGGGTTAAAAGGAAAAAAAAAAAAAGAGAGAGAGTTATCAGTACGGTAAAACGATCGTAGTTCTTTTAATTCCATCATCGGAAATCTTCAGGGAACTGTTTATCTGAAAAATAAAGCTCAAAGAATGTTTTGCCAGATTTTCCATACCGTTCCAACACGATCAGATTCTTTGGATCCCAGCTACCGTGTTATAACTGCGCTCCAGTGTATTCCAATTTGTAATTGGAATTTCTATTAGGATGTGAAAGAATATCTCAATGTTGACCTCACACAAAAAAAAAGAAAAAGATGATTTGCTGATTTATTTTAAGTCATATGTTTCCGTTATCAGCGCTTCAAACCAGAAACAGCGATACACCAGTGCTGTCTTTTCGCTCTCCTCCATGTTCGGGCCTAAAGCAGTCAGTCATTTTGAATCATGTGCAGTTCCCCTTAAGGCTTTTAGAGGGCTTTCCTGTGTAGTCTGAGCCTCAGGACTGGCCAGAGAGAAAGGCCTCTTAGCACACTGTCTCATGGGGCTCTGGGAAAAGGAAAAGGAGGCAGGAGACGACGGCTGAGAGATCGGGAAGAACAGCACTCAGACAAAGAGACAGGCGTACAGAATACAGCTCAGCATTCAGACCACTCATGTTAGCTACGGGCAAAGTAAAACTGCTAGCACGCAGACCACGAGCACGCTAGCACGTCGAAAAATCCCAAAGAGAGTGCCACACGGCTAGCCCACAGCCTTTGTTTTTCCGGATTTCTGATGCTCGATATAATATGAGCTGGACTAAAATGCATGAACATGACATCGCCCACAGTTTCCTATTGTCACAGAGTCCCGCGAGGACTTTCGCTTGTCTGTGTGCAAGTTTGGAGCTTCAGTGCCATCTGTAAGAGTGCTGGAGTTAAACTCACTCCAGCTCAACACTTATAATTCAGACATGATGATGCCAATCTTAAACCAACAGCAGACACAGGAAGTCTCAGCAACTGTCGGGAAGGTATACTGCTTTTATTAGGACCACGCAGATATAAAAATAGAGAGATATGGAAAGCGTGTTCATGTCCAGTGCTCGTGTGTTTAATGGATTTAAGCCTTCTTTTTCATTTCAGCAAAGTTTATAAGACTTATAAGACTCAATGACAAGGTGGTGGTGGTGGGGGGGTTGCTACCAAATTCACTTATGTACACATGCATAATTAACAGTTATTCCACGAAATAAAGCCGTGTACGACGAGATTGAGTGGAGTAACTGTTTTATTCTATCCACATTAACTGGATTTTGAGAAACGGAGCATTTTTATTTTTGTTTTTTTGCAAATTCGATAAATACAAACTTTATACAAAACGTCCGACAAAATAATTTCCGCTTAGAATGTCAACAAACCGTCGAAACGACAGGAGCAATTTGTGAAAAATGCGATGATGATAATAATAATAATTCTTGAAAAATAAATTTTTTAAAAAGATACGTTCTTGGGGCGGCACGGTGGTGTAGTGGTTAGCACTGTTGCCTCACAGCAAGAAGGTCCTGGTTCGAGCCCCGTGGCCGGCGAGGGCCTTTCTGTGCGGAGTTTGCATGTTCTCCCCGTGTCCGCGTGGGTTTCCTCCGGGTGCTCCGGTTTCCCCCACAGTCCAAAGACATGCAGGTTAGGTTAACTGGTGGCTCTAAATTGACCGTAGGTGTGAATGTGAGTGTGAATGGTTGTCTGTGTCTATGTGTCAGCCCTGTGATGACCTGGCGACTTGTCCAGGGTGTACCCCGCCTTTCGCCCGTAGTCAGCTGGGATAGGCTCCAGCTTGCCTGCGACCCTGTAGGACAGGATAAAGCGGCTAGAGATAATGAGATGAGATGAGATGAGATACGTTCTTACCATCAAATACTTTCAGTCCATATTTTGTTGCTCTTTTGTATTTTTTTAGGGTTTTGTTTTCGAGTAGAGTTTTTATTTCGTCCTCAGTTGGTTCAGCAACACGTTCTGCCATTTCGTTTTTCTCTACTCACGATATATGAGCTGATATCCTAGTAGTAGAGTAGCCAATCAGAGCGTGCGATTGCTCATATCCGGTGAATGTGGATAGAATAATTAACAATTATATGCAAGTGAGAAATAGTTTTAAATATGTTAAAAATATAGCAAGAAGGTCTGGGTTCGAGCCCCGTGGCCGGCGAGGGCCTTTCTGTGCGGAGTTTGCATGTTCTCCCCATGTCCGCGTGGGTTTCCTCCGGGTGCTCCGGTTTCCCCCACAGTCCAAAGACATGCAGGTTAGGTTAACTGGTGACTCTAAATTGACCGTAGGTGTGAATGTGAGTGTGAATGGTTGTCTGTGTCTATTGGCCCTTTTCCACTACCCTTTTTCAGCTCACTTCAGCTCGCTTCAGCTCACTTCAGCCCGACACGGCTCGCGTTTCGACTACCAAAAACCAGCACGACTCAGCTCGTTTCAGCCCTACTTAGCCCCTAAAACTCGAACCGTTTTGGAGTGGGGCTGAAGCGAGCCAAACCGTGCCGAGTGAGGTTGGGGGCGTGAGCAGACACTCCCCTGTGCACTGATTGGTGAGGAGGAGTGTCCTCACATGCCCACACACGCCCCGCGAGCGCGCTGGGATCTGTAAACACCGCAAACCCGGAAGAAGAATAATTATGAATTACGAGAATTATGAAGCCTTATGCGCCTCGCCTCATCTATACGCTCTTGCCAGTATCTGTTGGCGTTGTCGGTGACAACAAGCCACAGCACCAAGACCAGCAACACTAACGACTCCATGTCCTCCATGTTTATTGTTTACTATTCGGGTCGTGAGACTACCGCTGAAAAGCTCACTGAATCAGTGACATACAGAGCATCGTGGACGAGTTCGCGGAGCGCAAGGCTCGCCGTATGCCCTTCAAATAATGCGCGCAGTAGGCTATTGATGTTTTATTATGAGCCATGTACAGTATGTCGCCTAATGTTTTTTTGTTTCTGAGTTACATGTTCGTTTGAAGGACTTAATGTACAAAATAACATAGTTGCACCCCGTAGTGTTGAAATTGGTAAACACAGTGCATTCAGTGAGGTTTGCACCGCCCTCCTTTTATTTCTGACTCTTCCTGTCACCACTCTGAGCGCTCATTCGTATGCCCTTCAAATAATGTGCGCAGTATAGGCTATTGATGTTTTATTATGAGCCATGTACAGTATCCTAATGTTTTTTTGTTTCTGAGTTACATGTTCGTTTGAAGGACTTGATGTACTAAATAACATAGTTGCACCCGGTAGTGTTGAAATTGGTAAACACCGCAGTTGCGGACATTTTGTAGCCTAAAATGATGTTATGATAAGCTTTAATAAAGGGCCCGGTCATTTGCCCCGCCCCCGGCCCGGCTCTGACTTGTTCCGCCACTGTCACTGATGTCACTGTTTGCGCTGCTTAACGACATCACGTGACGTCCACCCACTTTCGCTAACTCCACCCAATGTGTCCACCCACTTCCAGCCAGCACGGTTCAGCGCGGTTGTAGTCGAAATGCAACTCCAACAGCCCCGCTCAGCTCGACTCAGCTCGACTCGGCACGGCACGGCTCAGCCGCGTTTGTAGTGGAAAAGCGGCATATGTGTCAGCCCTGTGATGACCTGGCGACTTGTCCAGGGTGTACCCCGCCTTTCGCCCGTAGTCAGCTGGGATAGGCTCCAGCTTGCCTGCGACCCTGTAGAACAGGATAAAGTGGCTAGAGATAATGAGATGAGATGAGATGAGATGAGAAAAGTATATAATTCCAAATAACATAACACTGCATTTATAACATCGGCATAAAAAAAATCGCAATAAAAGTAAAAATTAATCTGTTTGGCGTGTTTGTATTTACTATCCCTCACGACTACTTCTATTATTATTACACTGCAACCCTGCAATAACGAACTCCTTTACTACAGACTTTCTCATATCACAAACTAAGTTTGTGTCCTCTGAGTTTCCGGACAATGAGTCAGAGTCTTAAAAAAAAAAAAAGAAACATCACTGTGTTACGTCCAAACATGTTGGTGCATTCGGACTAATTACTATGCACCTGTTCTGGATTAGAGTGCAATCACAGCGTGCACTCTTAAAGAACACAGACTTGGTGAAGTATACGCACTGTACCTGGTGTCTCACATTACCAAGCCTTATATATGTGTCTTGCCTTTCTGGTTTTGACTTTGTTTTGTGTCTTCCTTTCATCTTTGCCTCCACCATTCTATTTGTGCCTCACGTGACCTTTGCCCGTTTCACGACCCTGACTTTGTCTTACCTTTTAGAACTGTTTGTAAATAAACACTCTTCCTGCAATTATATCCATCATTCGCCTGCTTACATGACACACTGAGCCATGCGCTCCTCTTCCCACCAGAAACAAACAATCAGTAATCAAATCTGTAGTCAAGTTAATGATATGTCTTCATGCCATAAAACAAAGGCTCAACAAGCCTCGCTTCGGTGTCGATCACTAACAATTATTGAGAACGGTGATCAAAGGATCAATAAAAGGACGAAATGACTGCTGATACCACTAAACTTAACACCTAGTTAAAGCGTACCTGCGGCGTTTTTTTTTTTTTTTATACCCTCCGCCCTGCCCCGCCCTGCGGCACAACATAAATGACATCATCTGTGATTTGCGACACATGAATGAACAGAATGGTGAAGATTTAGAAGACAGAGCGAGTCAGTGTTTGGACATTGACATCGATACACCGGTAACCTCCATCGTTTCCATAACAGACAAAGAAATCAATCATCGCCTCTGTTTGTGATCCTTTAACTCAGTCAGTGAACTGCGATCGTGACTTGGAAGGAAAAAATCATGATCAGAAGAATGTGCTGAAAATTGCATGTACACTACCGTTCAAAAGTTTGGGGTCACATTGAAATGTCCTTATTTTTGAAAGAAAAGCACTGTTCTTTTCAATGAAGATCACTTTAAACTAATCAGAAATCCACTCTATACATTGCTAATGTGGTAAATGACTATTCTAGCTGCAAATGTCTGGTTTTTGGTGCAATATCTCCATAGGTGTATAGAGGCCCATTTCCAGCAACTATCACTCCAGTGTTCTAATGGTACAATGTGTTTGCTCATTGCCTCAGAAGGCTAATGGATGATTAGAAAACCCTTGTACAATCATGTTAGCACAGCTGAAAACAGTTGAGCTCTTTAGAGAAGCTATAAAACTGACCTTCCTTTGAGCAGATTGAGTTTCTGGAGCATCACATTTGTGGGGTCGATTAAATGCTCAAAATGGCCAGAAAAATGTCTCGACTATATTTTCTATTCATTTTACAACTTATGGTGGTAAATAAAAGTGTGACTTTTCATGGAAAACACAAAATTGTCTGGGTGACCCCAAACTTTTGAACGGTAGTGTATAATGTGAGCGTTTGGTTTGACAAACGGGTCCATTTCAGTATTACGAACTTGTCAGTATAATGAATGATTTGGACATCACCCAAGGAGTCTGTTTTAACAGGGCTGGAGTGTATTATTATTATTATTATTATTATTATTATTAGTAGTAGTAGTAGTAGTAGTAACAGCATCCACACTTCACCAATCTCATCAAATTAATGGCTAAAGTGGCCCATAGTCTCATAAATAAATAAATAAAATAAGAAAATGGCCTAAAAGTCCTTTTCCAACCTTCTCTGTCTGATTAAATGCATCTATTTCAGAATCTTCAGTACCCGCTTTATCCTGATCAGGTCGGAGCCTATCCCGGGAACACTGTGTGTGAGCCAGGAATACACTCTGACTGGGACACCAGTCCATCACAGGACACCATGCAGACACTCATTCACACACCTCGGGGTAATTTAAATGGGCCAAACCATCTGAGAGGGAAGAAACACAAAGGGCCCAGAGGAAACTCAAAGGAAACACAGGAAGAACGTGTGAAGTGAAGACAGATTAAAAACTATAGAAATGAAATTAATTCTGTGATCATCAATATAAACATGTTGACAGAAATGGAGAGGTTTCAGGTTTCCCAGTGTGTTACTTCACAGCGTTCTGATCAGAGCAGCAGTTTGGTACTAAACTGACACTCATACGGTAGATTGTTCATCGATTTCTTCCTTGATTAAAAAAAAGATCTTTCAGAAGGACACTGCCTTGAAAAATATCTGATTAGTCGAACAATTCGGGCCAGCTTTCCCAGCAACAGTTTCAGAGTCAGAGCTGAACTCAACAGATCTCTTCTCCACACTGGACCATGTCCAGTTTTTCCTCATGCCTGGATTTGGTTCCAATAAAAACAGAAATATATGAATAAATCTATATAAACAACACGAAGTGGGCACTCTGTACAATAATAAACACATCTCAGGCCAACTGCAGATTTGACCTCGTCCTCTGACCGTGGTCGGCTCAATCTCCTTGGAAACCAATTATCTTGTGAATTTAATGTGTGTGTGTGAGGGAGTGCGCTTTCAGGCGAGAGAAAGTCCAGACCATGAGCTGTGATACTTTAACATTTATCAAAACGTGATTTTGTCAGACTTATTTACAGGAGAAATGAAATCAGTGTGAGTCATTAGAACGTAAGAAGAATTAAATTAGAACACTGTAAATAAATTGGGTATGAACACGACGTCATAAAAACAGTCATTTGCCCAGAACAAGAACAACTCAAAACATGATCATCCTTAACTCTTTCAAAAACCTGAAATTTCTCTTATTGGTTAATATCCTGATGGGTTACCTACAAACTCTTAAATATGTCTGGATTAACATCACGTCTCACATGGTTTTATTCCGTGTATCATTTTAAACGCTTGATACAGTACAGGTTATAATGTCACATAGCTCCAGCTAATAGATGAATGAACTAGAAGAGCACTCAGTAGAGTCCATACCGCCGCCAAGCCACGTATTAGAATGTCCACAAAAAATTCCTGGGTCCACATTAGGGCTGCACGATTATGGGAAAAATTATAATCACGATTATCTTGATCAAAATTGTAATCACGATTATTAATCACGATTATTCTTGATGTTAGGGAAATCACTTAAATTTTATTTCACTATATTCAAACAAACAATATGAACAGCTTTCAGTGCAGAATGAAATTTAAAAGAGAAATTCTGATTTCCAAATGACAAATAAATGAAATTTATCCAAGAAATTACCAAAGGATGAAGGAACTGAAAACTCAATTGCAACAATTACATAGCATTATACTGAGGCCTACAAGTTTTTAGCTAGAAAGAGCAGCCTATCAACATGCTCTGGCTTTAAACATGAGCGAAGGCAGGTCACAACATTGCCTCCAGTGCTAAATACGCTCAATCTAATACCTACTCTCACGCTATCACCCCTTGAAGAAGATACCGCCAGTGTTGCCAGACACTGCTGACGTTTTCCAGCCCAAAATATGTTCAAATCCGCCAAAATGCACTTAAAACCGCCCAATCTGGCAACACTGGATACCGCTGCTTTGAAGCTCTGCGCACTTGGCTTGCTTGCTTATTTAGGCGGAGTAATGAAACCTTACATGCGTCGGTTCGCCCCCTAATGGTTTGGCGGAGTACTGGTCAAAAAGTGCTTGATCAGATATGCAGCAGAGCTCGCATTTTAAATGGAAATAATTCGCGATTTTCATTTAATTTAATCGTGGCAGCCAAAATCGCGATTTTCGATTAAATTCGATTAATTGTGCAGCCCTAGTCCACATAGATATCCAGATCTACATCAAAATCTAAGCAATTGTTCCTCGGTCCATGGTTCACCTTTCCTCCAAATTTCATTCAAATCTGTTCACTACTTTTTGAGTTACATTGGGAACAGACAAACAAGCAAATAAATGGAGGCGAAAGTAGAAGGGCACATGGTAGAGTCCATACCTCCAGCAAGCCACATATCAACATGAAACTCAAATCACTTAAACCTAGGATAATACTAAAGCTGTGCACCAAATTTCATCCAAATCCGTTCACTACTTTTTGAGTTATGTTGAGAACAGACTAAAAAAAAATCCTGGATCTGCATACATATCTGGATTTGCATCAAACTCTAATCAGTTGTTCCTTGGCCCATGTCCCACCTTTCCTCCAAATTTCATCAAAATCCATTCATTACTCTTTGAGTTATGTTGAGAACAGACAAACACACAAATAAACGGAGGCGAAGCTTGAAGGGCACTTAGTAGAGTCCATACCTCCACCAAGCCAGATATTAGAATGTCCACAAAAAATTCCTGGGTCCACATAAACATTCAGATTTGCATTAAAATCTAATCAATTGTTCCTTGGCCCATGGCTTACCTTTCCTCCAAATTTCATCAATTTCACTACTTCAAAAAGTTCACTACTTTTTGAGTTATGTTGGGAAAAGACAAACAAACAAATAAATGGAGGTGAAGCTAGAAGGGGACTTGGCAGAGTCCATACCTCCACCAAGCCACATGTTATCAACATCAAAATTAAACCACTTGGACCTAGGATAATACTAAAGCTGTCCACCAAATTTCATCCAAGTCTGTTCATGACTTTTTGAGTTACGTTGGGGACAGACAAAAAAATAAAAATCCTGGATCCACACAGATTTGCATCAAATTTGAATCAACTATTCCTTGGCCCATGGCTCACCTTTCCTCCAAATTTCATCCAAATCTGTTCACTACTTTTTGAGTCATGTTGGGAACAGCAAACAAACAAATGAATGGAGGTAAAAAAAAAATAACCTCCTCCAACAAAGTTGGTGGAGGTAATGAAGAAGGTAAATTAACTTACTACGAAATACACTTACTTTATATAGCTTACCGTTAAACACTGATTCAACCTGAAACATCATTATAGTAAAATACACATTCAAAAACCAAAATAACACATCATACCGTAAATTATGCTAGTTATGAAAATGATGCTAGCTAACATAGTTTATCTAGCTAGCATTTTTCAACTACGCATTTTTATATAGCTGGTTTTGCTAAATGTTGATATGTAACATTAATTAAATTTGGACAGAAATCGATAAAAATGAACACCGGTAAAATTATCGTGAGCTGTTTTATACAGTAGCTATATGTTTGAGTGTTTTTCGAGCTTGATGAGGACAAAATGTCTCCCCAAGAATAGGAATATCTGAGAGTTTTAAACTCATGGGGACATTTGGCTGGTCCAGACAAAGAATAACAGTTCTACAACTTTAATTTAAATTAATCAATCAATCAATCAATCAATAAAAGTAAAAACGTTTCCTTTGGGTTACCGAGGTTTAGGTGTCGCATAGCATTAATTAGCTGCATTTAACAGTTATTCCACGAAATCGAGTCATAGATGAGCTGATAGCAAATGAGGTGCATAGCACTGAGTTGGCTATAATCCATGTACGACGAGATTGAGTGGAATAACTGTTTTATTCTATCCACATTCACTGGATTTTGAGAAACAGAGCATTTTTATTTTTATTTTTTGCAAACTCAATAAATAAAAACTTTATACAAAACATCCAACAAAATCATTTCTGCTTAGAATGTAAACAAACTGGTGAAATGACAGGAGCAATTTGTGAAAAATGCGATGATAATAATAATTATTGAAAAAAAAGATACGTTCTTACCATCAAATACTTTCATTCCATATTTTGTTGCTTTTTTATTTTTTGGGGTTTTGTTTTCGAGTACAGTTTTTATTTCATCCTCGGTTGGTTCAGCAACACACTCCAGCCTTTTGTTTTTTCTACTCACGGTATATGAGCTGATATCCTAGTAGTAGAGTACCCAACCAGAGCATGCGATTGCTCATATCCAGTGAATGTGGATAGAATAATAGTAATTATGTCAATGGCAGGTCCTTATTAGGATTGTAAGACAAACATGTGAGTGTGTCATAAATGTCTGTAAAATCTTGCATAAAAATGTTGCATAAGTTTCCTAAATAGATAAAATACATACAGTCCTGTGCAAAAGTCTCGGCACCCTATTGTGTTTTTTTCCCCCTCATACAGACTTTGTTATAAATTTCTGTTTTATGATTTCTACATTATCGAGTCGGTACAGAAACATTTTAGAGTCCAAACGTTCGTTTTCCAGCATGAAATTAAATGTTACAGGGAAAAAAAGTTTGTATCTGAGCAGCATATTACATAACAGATTAAAAAAGAAAACATAATGAAGGCTGCTGGAAAATTTTTGGTGCAAAATGAAGAAGCGAGTGAGACAAAGTGTCCAGAAGAACTGTGGCTGGTTCTGTAAGATGCTCAGTAAAACCTACAGCTCATTTCCGCATAAAACTGCACTCATTGGACCTCAGACTACTATTTTTTTTTAAAGCAAAGGGTCGTCTCAGACCAAATATTGACTTTGTTTCATTTATTATGTTGTTTACAGTTTTTTTTTTTTGAATAAATTTTTAGGTCATTTTTGGTCGACAGCATTTCCTTACATGTGCCTCAGACTTTTGCACAGTACTGTACGGTATATTATCTTAGTATTTCAAACTAACAAGTACTAAAAATTAAGAGTTTTACGCCAGCTTTGGAACGCTTTTTTTTCATCTACGGTTAGTCATTGTATTTATTTTTTGCTCCAACATTGCTTAAAAATTCGATCATCTCCACCTCCACACTGGATCTCTCCTTACCCCTTACACCCCACTCCAAAGCGCCGTATTCACCTAACGTCCCCCTCGAGCTTCTGTGAACAGTTTCGTGTAGGATCCTATAGAGGGAGCTACTGTACACACACGCTGAAGCGCTGAAGGTCTGCGCGACGACACTAGGAGAGGTTTGAAGTATGACTGCAGCGGCAAACAGCCATCGTTTAACAGCTTTGTTGCTCCAAATGACACTCATTACCCTGTCGAAGGAGTGCAAGCAAACGCTCCAGCAAACTCGCAGTGCAGCCATCCCGCTGTTTGACAGAGGAAGCAAAACAACTGCACAACTGCTGTGTTATTATGGGGCCTCATTAAGGGAGAAAGATAGGGGAGGTAGAGAGAGAGAGAGAGAGAGAGAGTAGGAAAGATCAGAAGAAAGACGCCATCACAGAGGCAACGTAAAGTTCTCATATAGCTCGCTTAATCAGGGTCTGATGCATGTTAAAGAAGAACGATATAAAACATCACACATAAAGACAAAAATGGAAAAAAAAAGGAAAAAAGCCAGAGCGTCAGCCTGATGATCAAGAACCTCAGCACGCAATCACGAAAAATAACACATGCATGGATAATCTGGACTTCTTGGGATATAAACCCATCGAGATTAAGTGAGAAAAGGAATTGTAATTGAATTTACAAGAAAAAAAAACGCACTGCACCTAATATTTTATAAAGGAATTAGGCAAGAAACGAGGGAAAGTTCAGCAGTGACATCTAAAAAGTGCACTTTTCCTGAGAAATGAGAGTGTAACCGAGAGAGGAAGGCAAAACCCAGAGACAGGCTGCGTTAAGGAAGACACATGGATGAAGAATTCTGACATTATCACAGCCTGAGGTAAGACGACAGAAATCTGAGTCTACACGGAGATGGCTTGCTTTACTGTAGAATAACAGATATGATTAAAACTCGGATTACGAGCTTTGAGGCTGGAGAAGAAAAAAAAGAAAAGTGACTACTGATATCGCAAAGCTTTGTGATACAAAAATAAAAGAGAAGGCTTTTATAAATCCTAAGGTGATGTCAGTGCACATGTCTTTCACACACACATTATATATATATATATATATATATATATATATATATATATATATACACACAAACCCTAAAAATGAAGGCTAGGACTTAAGAGCCCAATTAAATGCTTTCTTTAGGGAGTGATGGTGGGAGGGAGGGTGGTCTTCCTGGGCCGTGAGCCCTGGGCTACATCCTCTAATTAGACAGAGGCAGGGAGGATCTCTGCCTGTCACTGGAAGGGAGATGAAGTCCGCAGGGCTCTGAAACACACTCGCGTCCTGCCACAACACAACACAACACACTCCGGCTGTAAAAGTATGTGCACTTGCTATTTTACTAGAACATTTGATTTAAAAAAATCTGCTGAAAAGTTTCCAAAACCACTCATTTCTAAATTAAAATGGAGCGATTTTAGCTCATCTGACTGTCGGCTTAAGCGATCATGTGTCGTCCATTGCCGTCGTCGTCCACAATTTACAAAAATCATTACTCCTCCGACAGGAGTGATCAGATTTCAATCAAACTCGCACACAATGTTCCCCAAGTGGGTGTGCATAAAAGTTGTCAAGACACGGGCGCTGCCTGTCATATTTACGATTTCATGGGCGTCTGAAACTTTGGGGTGACTCGTCACATTAAACACGACTCTTCGTAAACTGCTGTGATGGTTTCACCGAAACTCACCCAGAAGACTCTAAAGACATATTTCAACAAGAATTGTTCACCAGGTGGCGCCACCTGCCATGGATGCGGCTACACAGGGGTCGCGTGCAAGTTCATGAAAATCGCTACTCCTCCTACAGGAGTGATCAGATTTTGATCAAACTCATATGGAACGTTCCCCAGGTTGGTATGGTTGGTAAAAGTTGTCAAGACAGTGGTGCCACCTGTCATATTTATGATTTTATGGGCGGTTGAAAATTTTGGGTGACTCGTCACATCAAACACTACTGTTTGTAAACTGGTAGGATGTTTTCACTGAAACTCACCCAGAAGACTCTAAAGACATATTCCAACAAGAGTCGTTCACCAGGTGGCGCCACCTGGTATGGATGCAGCTACACAGGGGTCACGCAATTTCACGAAAATCACTACTCCTCCTACAGGATTGATCGGATTTCAAACTCACACACAACAGCAGTGGCTGGTCTGAGCTACAGCCTCACTGAGGCCTTTATTTATTTTTTTTATGAAACAAGTTCACCAACCGAAAACAGGGAAGTTCTGAGAAATTTTCAATCGAAATATATTTTCGAATGCTGCTACAATGCTAGTCAAAAATCCACCAACAGGATGATGAATTTTAAGATATTACACAAACCTTATGAGACGGCTACATACTGTACAGTCACAACAATACCGTATTTGTATTTGAAATGTAAAAAATAAAACATGCTAATGAACTGAGAAAAAAAAAACCCTGAACTTCACTTTGAACAATGTTTCTGTTCACGCGAGCCTGTTTTCTCCACAAATCCGAACTGATTGTAATCAAAAATTAAGTAATTTTCTTTAATTGGACGCCTATTGTTACAGGAGCTTCATCATAAAGCCTGACATAGAGCGCATGTTATGTTCCAGCGTGTCATCCATTTCATTCAAGAACAAATTCATTCATTCATTGATATCATTTCATACAAATGATAATGGTAAATAATTGCAGAAATCGCACAGTTATATTACATAAACATGTTGGTGATATACTCATGGTCACGTTTAGTTGTGTTCTCAAACCTGCAGACGTTCCTGAACTCCTGTCTCACATACAAGTAACGTTTTGGCATTTTAAAGCCAAGATAAAAGTAAAAACTGTGAAAATTGGACAGAATTTTTTTTTCAGTCTAATTCCATTGAATGACGTCGGACCTACCGCTACATTTATAAAATAACCCACGCCTGGAAAAACAACGCTACAGCCTAACTTTAAAGAGTAAAACATTTTCAATCTGTTTTCATGCTAATGTCAGTGAGGAAACAATCGCTGATTTATTCGGATTTCCGATTCACTCCATTCCATTCAAGAAACTTCTTGTTATTACCTCCACCATCTTTGTTGGAGAAGGTTACTTTTTTGCCTTCATTTGTTTGTTTGTTCACAACATAACTCAAAAAGTAGTGAATGGATTTGGGGGAAATTTGGAGGAAAGGTGAGGCACGGGCCAAGGAACAATTTAGTAAATTTTGATGCAAATCCAGATATCAATGTGGATTCAGGATTTTTTAAAAATCTTTTCCCAATGTAACTCAGAAAGTAGTGAATGGATTTGGGTGAAATTTGGTGGACAGCTTTGGCATTATCCTCGGTTCAAATGCTCTGATTTTGATGTTGATAACATGCGGCTTGGCGGAGATATGCACTCTACTGAGTGCTCTTCTAGTTTTGTCTGTTCTCAACATACTTGTAACTCAAAAAGTATTTCATGGATTTTGATGTGCAAAAAACAATATTGCACGTTTACCATGTGCGATATTGTTTTTCCCCAACATCGTGTGCAATATTTACTTTTACCATCAGGTTAGTCTCTGACATAACTTTATTTCTATTGTTAGAATGCTAACTATCTCAGCAGTGGTTTTTCCATTTCCTATTTCCATCTTATTTTTTAGTTTAGCCCCTTATGTAACCTACAGTATTTCTATTGTTATTTTATTGCTGTTCTATTATGCACTGTTTTTAGGCATTTATTTCTTGCACAGTTTTATTTAACACAGTTTATTTTCAGCTTGTACTGTTGTATTTTAACATACTGTATTGTTATGGAGCAATTTCTGGCACAAGCATTTCCTTTGGGATTAATAAAGTTTTATCTTATGAAATTTGGAGGAAAGGAGAGCCATGAGCCAAGGAACAATTGATTAGATTTTGATGCAAATCTAGATATGTTTGTGGATCCAGGATTTTTTTTTTTTTGTCTGTTCTCAATGTAACTCAAAAAGTAGTGAACGGATTTGGGTGATATTTGGTGGACAGCTTCAGTATTATCCTCAGCTCAAGTGCTCCAATTTTGATGATGATAACATGTGGCTTGGCAAAGGTATGCACACTACTCTACCAAGTGTCCTTCTAGTTAAGTTATTTAAACATTCTAAGACTCTGTACAATCATCTGTACAGTGTATGTTAGCATTCTTCTACATTTTGATCATGATGTACTGGCAGGCATTGTGACAGCTGGTACCTGATCACAAACTGAACCGTAGGTGTTAAAGAAGGCAACTGGACTTGCTGGAAATCCTTGAAGATGTTTCAGTCTCATCCAAAAGGCTTCCTCAGTTCTGTCTGACTAGTAGGGAGTTCCAGGTATTTATCCTCTAGTGGATCAAAAGCAACCCTAAGGAGAATCGTTGAGATCACACAGGCCGTTGACCCTCTTAGCCATCCTGTAGGTTGTTAGAGTCACTGGAGGCCGGGTGTGAACGGTGTTAGCAGCCTAGAGGGTTGTTATGGTGATCCGTGGGTCATTGGCTCTCTCTGCCATCATGTGATTCATTGAAGTCAGCTGAGTCTTGGTGTGGATGTGTATTCAGTTTTCTGGGAAGTGTGCCAAGGACTGTATTGTAGGTGGCTGATAAGTGGTATCTCTGTTCAGTGATGGTCATTCCAGGCTGACGAAAATGGCTTCTTTTACTCCTCTTTCAAGCCACTGGTCTTCTCTAGCTAAAATGTGTACATTGCAGTCCTGAAACGAGTGTCCTTTGTTATTGAGATGAAGACCGACTGCAGAGTCCTGGCCTGAGGAACTGGCTCTCCTGTGTTGAGCCATGTGCTTGTGAAGTGGTTGTTTCATTTCCCCAATGTACAGGTCTGTGCATTCTTCAATGCACTGACAGGATGGCTGAGAGCGTCAATGACCCATGTGACCTCAATGACTCTCCTTAGGGTTGCTTTTGGTCCACTAGCAGATAAATACCTGGAACTCCCCACTAGTCAGACAGAACGGATGAGAGGTGAAACATCTTCAAGAATTTCAAGCAAGTCCAGTTGCCTTCTTTAACACCTACGGTTTACGAAGACCTGGATGACTGAGAACCTTCACAGACATATCACAAACTGAACTGATCAGACTTGTATCTGTTTTGATAGGTCATGCAACTATCCATCAAGTTGATCAAATAATCAGACAACTACATATAGCTGTCAAGGTTTCAGATATATTTAAGCAGACCTTTATAGCAGAATAGCCAAAACTCATCTCATTATCTCTAGCCGCTTTATCCTGTTCTACAGGGTTGCAGGCAAGCTGGAGCCTATCCCAGCTGACTACAGGCGAAAGGCGGGGTACACCCTGGACAAGTCGCCAGGTCATCACAGGGCAGTCTAAATAATAATAATTTCCATTTTGTTTTGGTCAGATTTGTTTTCTAAAAGTCGAGGTGCAACAATTATTTATGCTCCAGTTCATTTATTTTGTGTGCACAAAACAACAAAATTAACCTAATCAACAAGCAACTGCGCATTGAGCTTCCCTGGGGTTTTAAATGTTCTTATTTGATTGATTAATCAACTGATTTAAATGCTTTAACAACAACAACAACAACAACAACAACAACATAACTTAATGCAGTTATTCCATTCCAATAAGGCTATGCTGATTTGAATAAAACTCAGAATGACGGACTCAGATGGACCGCATGCATTAATTGCAATAATTTCAGTATAAATCAGAAAGAATTTCACAGAAACTCTGAGGGTAATTATGATTACAAACACAGGTTTTCCTTCCCAAATCACGACACTGATGCTGCGTGTTCTTTCTCAACCCTAAGCTTTGTGAAATAAGGGATGCCTGTGGCACTTGAAATATTTACTGTTAATTTGTCATTCCCTTAAGAAAGTTTAGGAAAAGTTTACAGGAAATAGCACAGAAGTGTCAGAGATCAAAAAAGGTGATAGATTTCTCGGCTGAGCGTGCAGCACCGCTGTTTGTTTGGATTGAACTTCCCCAAGCATGCAGGACGAGAAGGAAGAGCGAGAACAAGAGAGAGCTCAAAGGCTTCAGGGAGTTTTTGTCACATCTCCCTCTAGACGGCGTGTTTGCATACACACATCAGACCCAGCAAGATGCGGGAACAAAGACAAGAGTCTTTGTGGACGCACACACATGTACACATGCAAACATACCAAATTCTCGCAGGAGGGAAGAGTTTGTAAAACTGTCTGATTCTAATCTACCTGAGTAAGTGGAACATCGCTCTGGTGCTACACTGAAACTCATCCTCTTTATAAACTTTTCTGTTTACTTCATGGATCTACTGAGTTTGCTTTAGAATGGTTACAACAATCTAGATCAGGGTCTTTTGCTTCATACATCTTTCCCCCCACTTCTATGTGGGGTTGAGCTGATAGGGTTAAAGGCCTTACCCAAGAGCAGAACAGTGGCAGCTTGGTGGTCCTGGGGCTTGAAGCCCCAACCCTCTGATCAGTAAACCCATTCCAGATAAGCAACTAATATACCTGAATAGAAATGACTGCTCATTTTTAATACTTAGCAATTAATGGTTAGTTTGTGACTATAAAAAAGACAGTTTCAAAGTGTTCATATATTTTTTCACACTGGCACTTTACGTTAGCACTTTTGACTAGTACCATGGACAATTCAACAGAGATGAAAGGATAGTTTTGAAATTGAGACATGGAGAATAAAGTACACTTCTTTGTCAATTCATCTTTAACTGCAAAGGCACACAGTAGAGTCCATATCTCTGCCAAGCCACATATTATCAACAATAAAATCAAATCACTTGAACCTAAGATAATGCTAAAGCTGTCCACCAAATTTCATCCAAATCCGTTCACTATTTTTTGTGTTACATTGAGCAAAGTTTAAAAAAATCCTGGATCGGTATACATTCAGCACATAACTAGAAGGGCACTTGGTAGAGTCCATATCTCCGCCAAGCCACATGTTATCAACATCAAAATCAAATCACTTGAACCAAGGATAATACTAAAGCTGTCCACCAAATTTCATCCAAATCCGTTCACAAATTTTTAAGTTATGTTGGAAAAAAAAAAAATCCTGGCTCCACATACCTACAGCACATAACTAGAAGGACACTTGGTACTTTCCCAAGCCACATATTCAGATTTTCATCAAAATCTAATCAATTGTTCCTTGGCCTATGGTTTACCTTTCCACCAAATTTAATCAAAATCTGTTCACTACTTTTGGAGTTACGTTGGGAACAAACAAACAGAGGTGAAAACCTCACCTCCTCCAACAAAGAACGTTTGCAGACGTAACTATTCTGAATTCATTGTGGTCATTTCTTTTTTAAAAAAAAATCCATGTTGTTTTACTAATCAGACCACAAAGAATATAATGAATCTGGTTCGGATTGAACAGATCATCTTTGGTTCAACAATTTCAGCCTCGTTGCTTCTGACTGTGGGCACAATGTCATGGCACACTGACTAAAGATTCTGTTTACTAATCAGAAAGTTTTCAGCAAGTTGTAACCTTAAGCCCACTTGCTCCAGGGGCACCATGTCATGGCTGACCCTGTGTTCTGATCCTAGCTTCCTAACAAGCTGGGATATGCAAAGAAAAGAAAATTTCACTCTACTGTAATGTACAGTGTACATCAATCAGCCATAACATGAAAACCAATGAGAGGTGAAGTGCATAACATTGATTGTCTCATTACAATGGCACCTGTCAAGGGGTGGGATATATTAGGCAGTCAGAGAACAGTCAGTTTTTGAAGCTGATGTGTTGGAACCAGGAAAAATGGCCAAGCGTAATGATCTGAGTGACTCTGACAAGGGCCAAATTGTGATGGCGAGATGACTGGGTCTGAGCATCTCCAAAATGGCACATCTTGTGGGGTGTTCCTCGTATGCAGTGGTTAGTAACTACCAAAATTGGTCCAAGGATCCAAAGGACAACCGGTGAACCAGCGACAGGGTCATGGGTGTCGAAGGCTCATTGATTCGCACGGGGCATGAAGGCTAGCCCATAGGGTCCAATCCCACAAAAGAGCACAAACTGCTGAAAAAGTTAATGCTGGCTAAAACAGAAAGGTGTCACTGTAATGAGATAATCAATGTTATTTACGTCACCTGTCAGTGGTCATAATGCTATGGCTGAATGGTGTATATGACAAATAAAGGCCGCTTCTTCATAATGTGTCCTAAATGAATACAGATATGAAAAAATGCAGGGTTTTTGTTTGTTTGTTGGTTTGTTTGTTTGTTAGTGGGTTTTTTGGGGGGAGAAAAATGGACATTAGATACAGAACCTCGCAACCCTGTTAAGGGAACTTTAGAAAATGACTTTGTACAAAATACAGCAGCCCTGTTTTTCAATGTTTCTGGCCATAGTGGGAGGGTTAGTATATCTCATCTCATCTCATTATCTCTAGCCGCTTTATCCTTCTACAGGGTCGCAGGCAAGCTGAAGCCTATCCCAGCTGACTAGGGGCGAAAGGCAGGGTACACCCTGGACAAGTCGCCAGGTCATCACAGGGCTGACACATAGACACAGACAACCATTCACACTCACATTTACACCTACGGTCAATTTAGAGTCACCAGTTAACCTAACCTGCATGTCTTTGGACTGTGGGGGAAACCGGAGCACCCGGAGGAAACCCACGCGGACACGGGGAGAACATGCAAACTCCGCACAGAAAGGCCCTCGCCGGCCACGGGGCTCGAACCCGGACCTTCTTGCTGTGAGGCGACAGCGCTAACCACTACACCACCGTGCCGCCCATGGGTTAGTATATAAAAAATAAATAAATAAATAACACATAATATTTCCTTCTGGTACAGCCCACACTCTCCTCCAGTTGAAATCCAAATATGTTTACTATTTTCAGGCCTAAACAGATACAGATAATGGCACTGGGTTACACCCTTATGAACTATCCACCCATCTATAACCGCTTATCCTGTGCAGGGTCACGGGCAAGCTGGAGCCTATCCTAGCTGACTATGGGCGAGAGGCGGGGTACACCCTGGACAAGTCACCAGGTCATCACAGGGCTGACACATAGAGACAAGCAACCATTCACACTCACAGTTAATTTAGAGCCACCGATTAGCCTAACCTGCATGTCTTTGGACTGTGGGGGAAACCGGAGCACCCAGAGGAAATCCACACAGACACAGTGAGAACATGCAAACTCCACACAGAAAGGCCCCTGTCGGCCACTGGGCTCAAACCCAGAACCTTCTTACTACGAAGCGACAGTGCTAACCGCTACACCACCGTGCTGCCCTCCCTGCAAAAATAATTGGTTGCAATTGGCTCTCATTGGCTATTTTAGATTGTGGACAGGACATGAAAGTTCTTATTGAGTCAATCAAAAGGTTAGAACTTAGCCGCCATTTTGGTGCAAAGACACAGCATTTGTTTACATGTTTACAAACTGAAGGTATGACCAAGAATACATGGAAGGTTGGGCATGTCTGCCAGTATTTATTGATGTAATAACGTGTTTTGGACTAAATATTGTATTAAATTGGATCATGTGGACCTTTCACTATGTTACAAGCCCATTTTTATCAGAATTCTATCGATCGGTGGATTACTATGACTCTCATAGGTGAGTTCCCTGAATTTTGTGATTGTTTGTTTGATGGTTGGTCGTCTGGCAGAGGCATTGATTGTATCTGCTGTTGTGATTGGATCTCAAAATGGTTCAATTGAATCACAAGAATCTTAGTTTTCTAAACTTAAAGTGACATGGGTTGATGTATTAAAAAGATGAATAGTGCCCTGTGGAGCTAGAATAACCCCTACTTACGTGAATCACATGCCGTATTGCCTGCTGCCTCATACCTGTGAAGGAGAATGAGCTGGAAAAACACCACGCACTAATGCTTACACTTGGGTATGGAAACGGCTGAAGTTTATCCTCATTATCATATTATAATCAGCGAGGTCGCAACAAACGTGGCGGAATCGGCGGCCTCCGGCACAGAAGCGAGCACTCGAGAGCCTTCAAGCTCACAGGTGCGTTTAGATTTGGAATATTTCAATTCTAAGCTGTATATAAGTTGATGTTTCTCAAAGTGCAAACTCTTGTCACTCACCTGTCCACCAGCATCTTGGCAAAGTTGGGATCAGATGCCACGTTTGTTTTTGCCTTTTCGGTGCTCCATTCGGAAAGCTGGCCGGCAATATTTACTCGGCTTGTCTGCCGTGTTTTATTTTTCCCTCTTTTCTGGCACATTTTGCCTTTGACAATGTCAGATACTTCCTGAAAATCAGTTTTTTGTCTCGATTTAGGAGTCTTCATTTGATCTGGGCGATCTGCTATGTTTGCTGTGGCTTCATGGTCGCAACCTCTGACCTGTGCTTGACCTCGTGTGACTTTTCTGAACTGTCTGTCAAGCGAGCAGTTTGTAAACAGACTAACACGTGGTTAGGATGCCACACATTAGGAAGTAAGATGTATTGAAACAAGATGATGCATACCAGTTATGGGGATGGGTATCAACCCAAACAATTTAGAAAGGGGAATGGATTAAATGATTCCTGAACCAATACATCAACCTGTGTCACTTTAACATAGGATTTGTGTACGTTTTCTGATAGCCTACACACGAGCCAATGGAACGTCAAGGAGTTAAAGTTACCTACCACGTTACATCTGACCACTACAAAACTCTGACACTGAAGACTCCTTCTGAAAAAAAAAAGCTAAAGAAAAGGTTTCCTCCAGAAAACTTCATCATATCAATGATTTTAATGCAGCACCATATTCCAATGAGTCCTTAAATAAAACCTGGGATTTGGTCAGAAGATCCAGCTACAAGACAATCTGAATCAAGTTGCATGAAGATCTTCAGTAGGAGCTTGGTTCTTCTACAGATGTCATTTCGAACTCAGGGAGTTTTTCCTCCCACTGTCACTTTTAGCTTCTTCATTAGGGATCATAAGTAAAAATGGTAGATGCATGTCTTTAAAAAGGACCTGGAATCAAGCTGAGGGTCCTGCACTCACCCTGCCGCTGGCACTCAAAAAGCCAACAAGTCTTTCTTCGCTCTTTTCTTCACTCGGCATCTGAGGAGTCATTCCCACACTGCAACAAGTGGATGTTCTAATGAGGCGTGAAGTCAGCATATTACTGGTAGTGTTTAAAAAACAGAAGGCGAGAAGAGTAACGTCACTCGTTAGATCTTCGATTATGCCTCCTGGCCCACTCTCAGTGGCAGTTTGCGAATGATAGAAAAAAAATCGAAGTCTGGATAGTGTGTGTGGAGAAGCGGGTATGTTTTTAGAGCAGAACCAGAATGGCCGAGTTATTTCCCTCACGTCAGTATTATATGAGTGCTACAAATCACAAATATGGAATGTGTTACAGCAGAGGGAATGGGCTGTTAAGATAAGGAAGGGGATGTGTCCACTTGCAAATATTGTCGCCGCATACTGCCATCTCTGCTCCTGGGCCTTTATATGACATTTTTATGGGTTTAGCTGTTGTGGAAAGCTCTTCGACAATATTACACTGCATCAGATTTCATGATAAACAAGCTACTTAATTACTAATAGCTGTTTTGTAATGTTAACATTATATAACATCATACAATGATGTAAGAATAAGCTATAAAAGCAGGTACTATTAATTGTTTTAAATCATTATAATGGACATAAGTCATCGAATTCAGCTAGCTAGCGAAAAAAAATGACGAGCATCAGCAAGTCATCCATATACTGGATGACATTCGGCCACTTAGATGAGAGAAGACATTAATGGAAAGACTCATTTGCTTCTTGAGACCTTCATATAATGGAGTTACTTGTTTTTACTCTACTGCAGGAAGTTTGTTGGAATCATTTGCATAAAATCAAGCTCTGGTAAACTTTTGGCGCCCCACAGTACAGATTTCCACACGTATTGCAGAGTATCCTGATTTGTCAAAGCTTTTCAATGCAATTAATAGACTATGTGATCTCATGAGAAACTCATAAGTATTGGAACAAGTGAGGTTAAAGGGTTTTCTGTTCCTGGTTGAGAGTATGCTGTGCACATTCTGGCTGCTGCTCTCACCGGAGCTTTTTATTTTTATTTTATTTTCCCTTTTGTTTTTCTTTTTTGTGTTTGTGTAGTTTGATGTTTGTTTTTTTGTTTGAGTGGTTTGTCTGCCGGTTGTGGTGTAGCTCAGGACACAGTTTTGGGCATCGGTTCCTTCCAGGCCTTGGTTCGCTGTTGGTGATGCCTGTGCTCCTCGCTATGGACTGCAGTGAGCTTGTTGCTCTTTTAACATCGTGGTTGTCCAGCACTCTGTGCTTCTGTGCTTGTTTTGTGGATCCATGGCATGGTGTGATGTTGTCTGGCGGCTGTGCAGGCAGTGTGGGACTTATTTTCATGTGCCTTTCGGTGGCACTGTGGTAGTCACACCACTGGAATGACAAACTGACCTTCTGGTGGACTTTTTCCCCCCGTTAATTGTAAATCGACCTTGGGTATGAGAAAGGTGCTATATAAATTCAGCTGATTATTATTATTAGGAAATTATTTTGTTTCATATAGTTGAAAGTAGCTAGCCATGCCGTATAATCCTAGCCTTAGCAATGTTGAGCAAATTGTTGAGAATTTGTTGATCACAGAGCCAATCACTCTTGAAAAACTTGTTTAGCTGTATGAATAAGCATGCTTGAGAATGGATGTTGCATTATCACAACATGAGTGGTCATTGCACAAGTAAACTGAGCTCAAAGAAAGCTGTCTTTAAGACACTGAGTATCTAGTTTCCATAGTGAGACTAAACATGTTGGGTTACGACTAATTATAAATACATTTATTCTATCCACATTCACTGGACATGAGCAATTGCATGCTCTGATTGGCTACTCTACTACTAGGATATCAGTTCATATACTGTGAATAGAGAAAAACAAAATGGCAGAGCATGTTGCTGAACCAACCGAGGACAAAATAAAAACTCTACTCGAAAACAAAACAAACCCAAAAATACAAACTAAAGCAACAAAATATGGAATGAAAGTATTTGATGGTAAGAACGTATATTTTTTATTTATTTTTTTCCAAGAATTATAATTATTGCATTTTTCACAAATTATTCCTGTCATTTCGTCGGTTTGTTTACATTCTAAGTGGAAATGTTTCTGTCTGACGCTTTGTATAAAGTTTTTATTTATCGAATTTGCAAAAAAAACAAAACAAAAAAATGCTCTGTTTCTCAAAATCCAGTGAATGTGAATAGAATAAAACAGTTATTCCACTCAATCTCATCATACATGGCTTGTAGCCAACTCGGTGCTATGCGCCTCGTCGACTATCAGCTCATGTACAACTCGATTTCGTGGAATAACTGTTAAATATGTCATTCCAGTGATACCTTTCTGTTTTAGCCGGCATTAATTTTTTTCAGCAGTTTGTGCTGCAGTAACTCTTCTGTGGGATTGGACTATATGGGCTAGCTTTCGTGCTCCATGTTAATCAATGAGCCTTCGACACCTTTTGACCTTGTCGCCAGTTCACCGGTTGTTCTTTGGATCCTTGGACCACTTTTGGTAGGTCCCAACCAGTGCTTTAAGTGGAAAAAAAATAAGTGATAGTACTCCCCATATTCACCTGTTGGCGTATGAATCGGGCGGCTACATATCTTACACCCAAGCTTTTTGTCTTTACAAATAAGCCAGTCGTTCTGTGAGCAAAAATACTGTACTTGATCCTTTGACCAACAGTCTGGCCATTCATGTTGAAGGAGGTTACTGTTAACGTCGCAGTTGGCTGGAGTATCGGTAGCAACAGGCGTTGCTATTGCAACAGGCTCTTCACTGTTAGCAGACGCACTAGTGTTGGCTTGCCGCTCCCCACCTGCATTTTCTGCCGCGGTAGAATATGACTGTCGAAAAGCTGCGTCAACGTCCGACTCCGTTTCGACTCTTGTTCTCTTTGTGCCCTTTTGTAGTTGTGCCAACATTACTGCCCCTTTTTTGCTTCTTTGTTTTTTCTGGTTGTTGTTTCCAACTTCTCCGTGAACAAGCGAGTGAGCGTCATTTAGTCTCGCAAGCGTCGCATAGTGCACCCTGGCTAATGTAGTTTAAAGGTCATAATGAATTGCCAAGAGACACTCTGATATGGAGAGGACAGGAAAGGGTACTGTAAGCTTGTGAGAAGTCCCAGTACGCCATGGGGTTAAAATCTAGAAGTGGCAGTACTGCATACTGGTGCGTACCGGCCCACTTAAAGCACTGATACTAACCACTGCATACTGGGAACACCCCAAAAGATGTACCATTTTGGAGATGCTCAGACCCAGTAATCTAGATATCACAATTTGGCCCTTGTGAAAGTTGGTCAGATCCTTACACTTGCCCATTTTTCCTCCTTCCAACACATCGACTTCAAGAACTGACTGTTGTCTTGCTGCCTAATATATCCCACCCATTGACAAGTGGCATTGTAATGAGATAATCAATGTTTTTCAATGAACACCTGGGACTACTAATGGGAAGGCGGGGTAAGTTAAGATCTACAGGTGACAGGGCGGAGCTATGACCAAACAAGGAAATGACTTGACTAGAGTTATCAATGACAGTGAATTATAGTTACAATAACAGTGTTATGGTAAGTTAAACTACAGCCAATCAGAGGATCTTATTTAAAAGCACAGAACCTTAATCTCTTGTTTTTAATGAACTCTGATAAAACACTGAATCTAAGTGTTTCATGTCTGACAGGAAAAACAACAACAACTGAAGTCTGATTGGTTTCTCTGATTTTATAATCTGTCTACAACTAAAATACAACCATACCAAGCCATAATCACTGTGTAGACACTGGTTCTTATTTATAAGGTTCCGATATGGGGAATGGAAAAGTATATAAATCTTCAAACATAATCTTATGCATGATTTTACTGCTCCAACATTGTGATTTCCAAATACGGTACAATGAAACAGACTGTTGAGCTCAGCTGGGGGGAAAAAGGAAGAGAGACAGAGAGGGAGAGAGAAGTCTAGCAGAGAAAAGAGAACGGAGCAGCGAAATTGTTACTCCGGAGATGTTTTGCTTCTCAGTGAAAGAACCAAAGACGACTAAAACCGCCATGAAAAAAAAAGAGAGAAAGAAGTGTAGAAGGAGGACTGGTGCTGTGCAAGGCCACTGCATAAGTTGTATTTGGTTAACACGGATAATAACACACACACACACACACACACACAGAGACACACACACACTATCAACCGGACCTTCATTCTTTGCAGAATAACAACATTTTGGGCCCATTAAATGACTAGAGTGCGGTTCGAAGTGGAGCGGATGAGCGGGGTTCCAGCCAGTCAGAGACCACCATCTCCCCTGCCGGATCTCACACAGGCCCGAGAGTCAGTCAATCACAGTGTGTGTGTGTGTGTGTGTGTGTTCCTGGGAGGCCTGATTAGGCCTCGGCTTTCCAATCATGCTCCAAGACAGGCCAGTGGAAATTGGCCGGCTCCTGGCAGGGAGCTACCTGTCACAGCTCATCGTCTCCTGCAATGAGTTCTCCTGCAAATGAATAAAATATCATTCCCCCCAGCACTCTCTCACCATCCCAGTCTCTTTCCATCCCTCTCTCTATTCCTCCTTCTGTCTTGAGCTCAGCTGGTGCCTGACCCTTGACCGTGCAGGCTGGAGATAGCAATGATAAGGAGATGATGCTAGAAAGACAGTAGAAGAAGACAGAATCTTGAACTCACTGGAAGTAGCCCAGGCCTCTGACAGACTGATCTGCAATTCAGCTGAAGATACTGACATGTACGTGGCACGTCTGACAAGACTGGAAAGCGATGCCTGATCCTCACATGCTCACAGTAGTCCACTGCATACTCTGCTACCACAACAAGACAACACACACACATTCACACTCAAAATATTATTATTATGTCTTGCAAGTCTGGAGGAACAAAGAGATGAGGCGACCATACATGAGCTTGAAAGAATTTTAAAGGACCCTAACCATCCAAATCAAAGAATGGTGGCCCACAAGTACACAACTAGGAACAAAAGTCATCTTGCACTACCATTATCAGGAACTGAAAGACATAAGAAGTCTTTTATCTCAAGAGCATGTCACTGCCAAAATAAATGGACATAGTCAAACTCATCTCATCTCATTATCTCTAGCCGCTTTATCCTGTTCTACAGGGTCGCAGGCAAACTGGAGCCTATCCCAGCTGACTACGGGCGAAAGGCGGGGTACACCCTGGACAAGTCACCAGGTCATCACAGGGCTGACACATAGACACAGACAACCATTCACACTCACACCTATGGTCAATTTAGAGTCACCAGTTAACCTAACCTGCATATCTTTGGACTGTGGGGGAAACCGGAGCACCCGGAGGAAACCCACATGGACACGGGGAGAACATGCAAATTCCGCACAGAAAGGCCCTCGTCGGCCACGGGGCTCGAACCCGTACCTTCTTGCTGTGAGGCGACAGCGCTAACCACTACACCACCATGCTGCCCTAGTCAAACTCTATTATCTATTATTCTATCCACATTCACTGGATATGAGCAATCACACTCTCTGATTGGCTAGTCTACTACTAGGATATCAGCTCATATACCATGAGGAGAGAAAAACAAAATGGTGGAGCATGTTGATGAACCAACCAAGGATGGAATTCCCCCCCCCAGTCTGTCCCTCTGAGTTACATGTCGGTCCTGGGATAGAGATGCTGGCCTCTTCTGCTCCTTGGACCTGCCTGGTCCATCCTCATGCCCTGTGTCTGGTTGGGGTCTCATCGCATCGCTCCTGTGGAGGGCAGCCCCATGTGGACAGTTGGGGGTCGCGCCTGGAGGATGCTCTGGACTCTTGCAGTGGTGTTTTTTTGGCTGGGGACTGCAGTTGACTTGCTGACTTTAGGACTGCAGTTGACTTGCTGACTTTGGGACCGCGGTTGTCGTGAACAGTTTTGCACTCGGGTTTCCGCTGGTGGGGGGTTTATAGCATCAACGAAGCTGACTTTGTTAGGACTGTTAATGTTATAGTCATGTTGTCTGTTGTTGCCCAGATGGGGATGGGTTCCCTTTTGAGTCTGGTTCCTCTCCAGGTTTCTTCCTCGTATTGTCTGAGGGAGTTTTTCCTTGCCACTGTCGCCACAGGCGTGCTCGTTGGGGATTGATTGGGGATAAAATTAGCTCATATTTTAAGTCGTTCAAATTCTGTAAAGCTGCTTTGCGACAATGTTTACTGTTAAAAGCGCTATACAAATAAACTTGACTTGACGAAATAAAAACTCTACTCGAAAACAACCCCCCCCCAAAATTGCTATCAAGTATTTAAAAGAAACAGAAATTTTGTTGTTTTTCCCCCCAATATCTCCTGTTCCACACTCCAGCCCAGTCGGTGGCAGTAATGCAGCTTTAAGTTGGTTTGTCAACCGCCAAAAAAAGTTAAAGACGAAGAAAAAAAGCAACAAAATATGGAACAAAAGTATTTGATGATAAAAATGTATCTTTTTTATTTTATTTTTCAAGAATTATTATTATCGCATTTTTCTCCTGTCAAATTGCTCCTGTCATTTCACCAGTTTGCTTACATTCTAAGCGGAAATGATTTTGTCGGACGTTTTATATAAAGTTTTTATTTATCTACATGTCTCGTCAGCTATCAGCTCACGTACGACTCGATTTCATGGAATAACTTAATTATACTCTTATTTTTTTATTGTAAATTCATCTTATATTTTTAGTTCAACATGAATGAATAAAGTTATTATTATTATTATCTCATCTCATCATCTCTAGCCGCTTTATCCTGTTCTACAGGGTCGCAGGCAAGCTGGAGCCTATCCCAGCTGACTACGGGCGAAATATTATTATTATTATTATTATTATTATTATTATTGTCATCTCTATACAGTGGTATGCAAAAGTTTGGGCACCCCTGGTCAAAATTGCTGTTACTGTGAACAGTTAAGCAAGTTGAAGATGAAATGATCTCCAAAAGGCATAAAGTTAAAGATGACTCATTCCCTTTATATTTTAAGCAAAACCAATTTTTTATTTTCATCTTTTACATTTTCAAAATGATAAAAAAGGAAAAGGGCCCGAAGCAAAAGTTTGGGCACCCTGCATGGTTAGTACCTAGTAACACCCCCTTTGGCAAGTATCACAGCTTGTAAACACTTTTTGTAGCCAGCTAATAATCTTTCAGTTCTTACCTGGGGGATTTTCACACATTCGTCCTTGCAAAATGCTTCCAGTTCTACACGTTTCTTGGGCTGTCTTGCATGCACTGCTCTTTTGAGATCTATCCACAGATTTTCAATGATGTTTAGGTCAGGGGACTGTGATGGCCCGGGCAAAACCTTCAGCTTGTGCCTCTTGAGGTATTCCATTGTAGATCTTAAGGTGTGTTTTGGATCATTGTCTTATTGTAGGACCCATCCTCTTTTTAACTTCAACTTTTTTACAGATGATGTGATGTTTGCTTCCAGAATTTGCTGGTATTTATTCGAATCCATGCTTCCCTCGACCAATGAAATGTGCCCTGTGCCACTGGCTGCAACACAACCCCAAAGCATGATCGATCCACACCCATGCTTCAGAGTTGGAGAGGTGTTCTTTTCCTGGAATTTGGCACCCTTTTTTCTCCAAACATACCTTTGCACATTGTGACCAAAAAGTTCTATTGTGACTTCATCAGTCCACAGGACTTGTTTCCAAAATGCATCAGGCTTATTTAGATGTTCATTTGCAAACTTCAGATGCTGAATTTTGTGGCTAGGATGCAGGAACGGTTTTCTTCTGATGACTCTCCCATGAAGGTCATATTTGTTCAGGTGTCGCTGCATAGTAGAACAGTGCACCGCCACTCCAGGGTCTGCTAAATCTTTCTGAAGGGCTTTTGCAGTCAAACAGGGGGGTTTATTTGCCTTTCTAGCAATCCAACGAGCAGTTCTTTCAGAAAGTTTTCTTCATCTTTCAGACCTCACCTTGATCTCCACTGTTTCTGTTAACTGCCATTTCTTAATAACATTACAATCTGAGGAAACAGCTACCTGAAAACACTTTGCTATGTTCTTGTAACCTTCTCCTGCTTTGTGAGCATCAATTTTATTATTCAGAATGCTAGGGAGTTGCTTAGAGGAGCCCATGGCTGTTGATTTTAGGGACAAGTTTGAGGAGTCAGATAATTTATACAGCTTTGAAATCTGCATCATCTAGAATTTGAACAAGCCACAGCTCAATAAGCTAATTAAGGTCTGGAACCTTGGTAAAAGTTACCTGAGAACTCAAATGTATTGGGATGCCCAAACTTTCGCATGGTGTTCCTTTTCTCTTTTCACTCTCCAATTGTACAAAACAAAAATAATACACAAATCTTGCAGAAAACGCTGAAAAGAAATGTCTAGTCTTTACCTTTATGCCTTTTGGTGATCAGTTCATCTTCTGCTCACTTAACTATTCACAGTAACAGACATTTTCAGTAAGGGTGCCCAAACTTTTGCATGCCACTGTATATGTATTGTATTACAGTGTACTACAAATCTATTTTAAATAACTGCATTATTTTTACTATATGTATTTTTATTTATATATTTTTTCGGCTGTAAAAATTGTTGTATTGCAGTATTTTTTTTAAATTACTATTTTATTTCTTATCATTATCAGTGCAGTTCTATAAGGCAGAATGCTTTGTACCAACAGTTTAACCGGGCCCCTGTCACTCGACAAACTTTACACCTGCTTTGCCATTGTGGTGATGTGTATTTTTTCTCCTTGAAATGTTAGCATGATTTCTAATCTTGTCTATCATTATTCTATATAAAGGCACTGTAATGTTTATAATCATGCTTAAAAGCCATGCAAAACCATGGCAACTCTAAAGTCATGAGATTTTGTGGATCATATACAATATCTGAAACATGCACGTGGGTGTATGTGTGTGTGATGCATCTACCCATGGGGCACAATCTGGGAACAATTTTCAGGTGAAATATAATAACAGCATTTCCCCGAGCGCAATGTGCTGCTTCTTTCATAACCTTTGCTGATCCAGAACAAAGATCCGGAGGTTTTTCATGTCTGCTCTTGTCTTGACAAAAAGCCTGTAAAGCAACTAAAGCATGCGTGAAACTCCACCAAGGGGAGACGCACATCCATCCAGTTCGGAACATTGGGGGAAAAAATGGGGGGGGAAACAGTATTGAGAAACATCCCTCAGGTTAAAAGAACGGTTGTTTACAGCTAATCGCAATGTTTGTCTTGTGGAAAATGGAGAAGGAAAAACAGAATTAGCTACATGATGCTCAAACCGAGGTTTCTTTATTTACCCTCCCCGTGACTGTAGGCCATGTCAGGATGTCAGGTTTGGTTTATTTGATCACCGTGGACTTATGGTGAGTTTGCACATAATGATCACACTCACTTTATTCTGCCCTACAGCAGAGATCAAGCAGTCGGAATTGAAACGAACTGCAAATACTATAATTGCAAATCAAATTGAAGATTGTGAAATGTGAATTTTGTATTTTGAATCACCTCTGCACATACTGTCAGTAATGTGTAAATAGTCTATTCTGGAAAAGGAAAAAAAAAACAACACATGCACACAATTTTGACCATGGTATGATTATTGGTGCCAGATGGGCTGGTTTGAGCATTTCTCTAACTGCTGATCTTCTGGAATTTCCATATACAACAGTCTCTAGGGTTTACTCAGAATGATGCAATAAAGAAAAAAAACATCCAGAGAGAAGCAGTTCTGCATACGGAAACACCTTGTTCATGAGAGAGGTCAATGGAGAACAGACAGACTGGTTCAAGCCAACGGTAACTCAGATAATCACTCTGTACAACTGTGGTGAGCAGAAAAGCATCTCAGAACACACAACCTTGAGCTGGATGGGCTACAACAGCAGAAGACCATGACTGGAAAAATGTAGTCTGGTTTGATGAGGCACACGGATGGTCAGGTCAGAATTTGGCGCCAGTTGCATAAATCAAAAACAACATGCCTTGTGTCAACAGCCCAGCCTGGTGAAGGTAGTGTAATGGTGTAGGGAATGCTTTCTTGGCAGACCTGTTAATACCAATCAATCATTACTTGAATACCACAGCCTATTTGTGTATTGTTGTTGTTGACCATTTGCATCCTTTCATGGCCACAATTTCCATCCATCCATCCATTATCTGTAGCCACTTATCCTGTGCAGGGTCGGGGGCAAGCTGGAGCCTATCCCAGCTGTCTATGGGCGAGAGGCAGGGTACACCCTGGACAAGTCGCCAGGTCTTGTCTTGCAGGGCTAACACACAGAGACGAACAACCGTTCACACTCACATTCACACCTACGGTCAATTTAGAGCCACCAATTAACCTAACCTGCATGTCTTTGGACTGTGGGGGAAACCGGAGCACCCAGAGGAAACCCAGGCAGACACGGGGAGAACAGGCAAACTCCACACAAATAGGCCCCTGTTGGCCACTGGGCCTGAACATAGAACCTTCTTGCTATGAGGTGACAGTGCTAACCACTACACCACCATGCCAAATGGCCACAATTTACTATCTTCTAATCGAATGGTTCCTTCCAGCATGATGCACCATATCACAAAGCAAAAGTCATCTCAGACTGGTTTCCTGAACACAACTGTGTTTTTCAGTTGCCTTCCCAGTCAACAGATCTGGATCCAATGGAACAGATTTGGGACAATGATAGATTCAGAGCATGAGTGTGAAAAACCTGAAAATCTGCAGGAATTGCTTGATGTAGTCACATCAACATGGACCAGAATCTCAAAGGAATGTTTCCAACATCTTGTAGAATCCATGCAATGAAGAACTGAGGTTGTTTTGAGGGCAAAACGAGGTCCTATATTGCATTCTTATAGTGTTCCTGGTAAAGTGCTCAGTGAGTGTAGTTCAAGCAATGGTGGCCAGGTCAAGCTTAGAGCCTGGCCAGGTCAAGGTTTCACACCCGGCCTCCAGTGACCCTAACACCTACAGGGTGACTGAAATGGTCAACAACCCATGTGACCTCAATGACTCTACTTAGGGTTGCTTTTGGTTCACTAAAGGATCTCCTCACTAGTCAGACAGAACTGAAGAAGCCTTTTGGATGAGAGGTGAAACGTCTTCAAGGATTTCAAGCAAGGCCAGTTGCCTTCTTTAGCACCTACGGTTTACGAAGAACTGGATGACTGAGAACCTTCACAGACATACATGGTTAGAGAAGCAGCCTTGGGCCCAAAGGGTCACCAGTTCGATTCCTGGGACTGGCTGGAAAAATGTGAGGGGAGTTGAGTGAACAAACAGCACTTTCCCCTCCCTTGGTATCATAGCTGAAGTGCCCTTGAGCAAGGTACCTAACCCCCATAGCTGCCCACTGCTCTGGGTATGCGTATGCACATTGCTCACTTGTGTGTTCACTGCTTCAGATGGGTTCAAAGCAGAGGATGAATTTTGCTGTGCTTGAGTGTACATGTGACCTTCTGGCTTCTTCTTCTATTTCTTTTTATAATACCTCTAAAGGATGTTTTAAAATTACAATATGTAATCTTATTATAAAAAGGCAATGTGTTTATTTACAAATTTAAGTTAAAACAACATTAGCATCCAGATCAGTTTAAACATCCATCCATTATCTGGAGCCACTTATCCTGTTCTACAGGGTCACAGGCAAGCTGGAGCCTATCTCAGCTGACTATGGGCAAGAGGCAGGGTACACCCTGGACAAGTCACCAGGTCATCACAGGGCTGACACAGAGACAAACAACCATTCACACCTACAGTCAATTTAGAGCCACCAGTTAACCTAACCTGCATGTCTTTGGACTGTGAGGGAAACTGGAGCACCTGGAGGAAACCCACATCCCCGCAAACTCCACACAGAAAGGCCCTCGCCAGCCCCTGGGTTTGAACCCAGGACCTTCTTTCTGTGAGGCGACAGCACTAACCACTACACCACCGTGCCACTCCTCAGTTTAAATATTTTGGTTCAAATCTGCATTCAAGCTTTGGGAAAACATGGCTACCTTCATAACATTTCAGCATTTATGTGTACAGTGAGGTAGAAAGTCACACGTTGTCCTAAATCACATTCGCAAGTGATCTCATTGGAGAACTGGATGGAGTTTGAGGAAAATTTTGGATGAGCTCGTTTTTCATTACTAGTTACGTACATGAGCCTCATAGCTAATGTAGGGCCAAATATATCTCATATACACTCACCGGCCACTTTATTAGGAACACCCATACATCAACCTGCTGTTTGATGCAGTTCCCTAATGCTTGTGTTACCCATTGGCATTTCAGCTTTGTGTATGTACGGCGTATCAGGATACGTGGCAGTAAGAAAGGAACGTCACAGCATTATCAGCTTACGTAGCTAATACTCTAGGATGTGTAACACGATCTCCTTGTACGGCAGGGTGCAGCGTATTTTTAAGTCCGCACTTAAAAATCCATAGCACATACGTAGCAGCTTTGATGTGTCACGTGTACGCCATAAAAACGAAAGCTACACAGCAATGACACAGCGGGAACGTTGCTCGAACACCTATTATGCTGTGCGAATGCTTTAGTTGACATGTGTCTGATGAAGGTGGCTCTGGGGCTGGCTGGGTGGATGCGGCTGATGTCTTCCCTCTTCTTTTGCCCTTCTTGGGTCCTGACTTCTTTGCTGGAATGATGCTTTCTCGACTGTGACAAATGACAACGAACGCAGCGTGGGGCCCCCTTTTATATCCACCTGTGAATGCTGCAGGTACACCACAGGTACACAGCAGCAACGTCACACATACATACAGTAAGAACAAAACGGCACGTCAACAAAAGCAATGAAACAGTTACGCCGCGGCAACGCATCATACGCCACGCATATGCCATAACTTTACGCCCCTTGAACCCCATACAAACCCCAGATACGCCACAGGAACACCACAAATACACTGTGTACGTCACAGGACTTTAATTTTAGACAAAATGCGCCTCATTTCCTGGCGTTTGACCCACACGCCTCTTACGTGACAAGATATGAGACAGTGTGATAGTAGCCTAATCAGGCGATCCCTTGATGCATAAAATCATGCAGATACAAATCAAGAGCTTCAGTTCATTCATGTTCACAATGTTCAAACATCAGAACGGGAAAAACTGTGATCTCAAAGAGTGACTTTATTTCACTGTGGCATGGGTGTTGGTTTGAGTATTTCAGAAACTGCTGATCTCCTGGGGTTTTCACACACACAGCCTCTAGAGTTTACACAGAATGGTGCGAAAAACAAAAAACATTGCGTGAGTGAGGGACAGTTCTGCGGGTGGAAACAAACGCCTTGTTGATAAGAGAGAGGTCAGAGGAAAATGGCCAGATTGGTTCGAGCTTTTTTGCCAGGAAGGATATAGTAACTCATAGCAAGTCTTTACAACCATGATGAGCAGAAAAGCATCTCAGCATGCAACAGCAGAAGACCACATTGGGTTCCAGTCCTGCAGTCAAGAACAGGAATGTGTCCGGTGAGTGGGTGTCTCAAATATGTCTGATCGACTACAACTGTAAGTTGAATTGATAATGTAAAATGTTGAGGACCATTTCGGGAACATAAAGCCAAAAACAACAAAAAAAAAAGTACGGTGAAGGCGAATCCAGTGTGTTTCCCTTCTCTGATACAGTTTATAAACTGCCAAGTTGAATAAAGCGTGTTAGCAGTTGATCATTGATGTGGTGCGAAAGTGACTCACCTGAAGCTCGGTTTGAAAGAAGAACTTCTGTGGACACTGCGTGCAGTCGTAGATCTTATCTTCCTGACCGTGAGCTGAGAAAATATGCTGCTGGAGCTTACTAGCCTGGACGAATACTGCACAGAAAGGTGAATGAAACAGAAACAGAGAAAGACTTTAGGTTTCTTTGTTCCTAAACATAGAAAACTGTAGTACATACTGTACACATGAACATCAACTTCAGCATGATATCTGATTCACACCATAAATCTGTTATCAGTAATCCAAAAGTGTAATACTAAAGGTTTGCTAATAAGCTCGAACAGACTGCGGACTCGCTTTGAAGGGCGTACATGAGATAATGAGGGACGTGGAGTGCATTTTGTGCCGCTTAGATGATCATCAGATGTTCTGTTTCTGCTCCCTGTCATGCCCAGTGAGTCAATTCAGGACACTGCATTTATTTCAAATTTGGAAATTAGCAACAAATTCGGAAACCATTGTGTTAAATCTACTTATACATAGTGGAGAGGAAAAGTTTGCACGCCCACAGGACAAAATAAAGAACCCAAAGATAATAATAACAAGAAGACAGTGTCATATATGTCTCCCATCCTGTATACCAAGTTTCAAGATATTATTTGTCACATTTTTTCAAGTTCTGCTGCAGGAAACCAACCCTACCTCTTTACACTGACCTCAGCAGCTCATGGCATAAACCCACCGGACCTTTGGTCCAGGTGTGCTAAAAATTAAAATTTCTCACATTTCTTAGTATCAAAAGGCACATATACATTACTTAATCAACACATATACCAACTTTCAACACCAAACCACTCATAGTTTTCAAGTTCTGCTCCGGAAACAAAACCTACCCAAAGACTAATCTGAGAAACTAAGTCTGAAATTGTTTCCATGGAAACATGAAAAATTTAATTGTCTTAGTATGAAAAGTCACATCTACATCACCCTGTTAAGATGTATACCAAGTTTCAAATCCGTATCATGAATAGTTTTGGATATATGCTCCGGAAACGAACATTGCTCTTAGAAGCTAAGTCAAAATCTATTTTTTATGGAAAAATTTGAAAAATACTTTTTTTTTCAAAAATCCAAAATAGCAAAAAGCACATGACCTGGAAACGAAAACGTGACCAGACGGATGGATGCATGGAACCTGTTTCTATATCACCAGCCAAACTTTGTTTGGGCAGGGGATAATTATTCTATCCACATTCACTGGATATGAGCAATCGCACTCTCTGATTGGCTACTCTACTACTAGGATATCAGCTCATATACCGTGAGTAGAGAAAAACAAAATGGCGGAGCATGTTGCTGAACCAACCGAGGATGAAATAAAAACTCTACTCGAAAACAAAACCCCCAAAAATAAAAAAGCAACAAAATATGGAATGAAAGTATTTGATGGTAAGAACGTATCTTTATTTTTCAAGAATTATTATTATCATCGCATTTTTCACAAACTGCTCCTGTCATTTCACCGGTTTGTTGACATTCTTCATCTTTAAGCATTAAAATTTGTTGATTTTTTTTAGACTAGCTCAAAGTTTGAAAATTACAGAACTGAATGTCCGAGGAAGAATTTAAAAAAATGTCGAAAGCTGTTCTATACCTCGACACGACAGCAAGATGGCACTTTCTACAAAAATGACAATTCTAAAGTCAATTCGTGTAGCCATTGATAAGTTTTTAAAAAGGTCTGCTGAAGTGGAAATGATTTTGTCGGACGTTTTGTACAGTGCCTTGCAAAAGTATTCATACCCCTTGAACTTTTTCACATTTTTCCACCTTACAACCACAAGCTTGAAAGTTTTTTATTGAGATTTTATGTGATAGATCAACACAGAGTAGCACATAATTGTGAAGTGAAACGAAAATGATAAATGGTCTTCAAAATTTTAAACAAATAAAAATCTGAAAAAATGTGATGTGCATTAGTATTCAGCCCCCCTGCATCCATACTTTGTACAGCCACCTTTTGCTGCAATTACAGCTGCAAGTCTTTTGTGGTATGTGTCTACCAGCTTTGCACATCTAGACACTGAAATTTTTGCCCATTCTTCTTTGCAAAATAGCTCAAGCTCAGCCAGATTGGATGGAGAGCGTCTGTGAACAGCAATTTTCAAGTCTTGCCACAGATGCTCAATGGGATTTAGGTCTGGTCTTTGACTGAGCCATTCTAACACATGAATATTCTTTGATCTAAACCAATCCATTGTAGCTCTGGCTGTATGTTTAGGGTCATTGTCTTGCTGGAAGGTGAATCTCCTTCCCAGTCTCAAGTCTTTTGCAGCCTCCAACAGGTTTTCTTCCAGGATTGCCCTGCATTTAGCTCCATCCATCTTCCCATCAACTCTGACCAGCTTCCCTGTCCCTGCTGAAGAAAAGCATCCCCATAGCATGATGCTGCCGCCACCATGTTTCACAGTGGGGATGGTGTGTGCAGGGTGATGAGCAGTGTTAGTTTTCCGCCACACATAGCGCTTTGCATTTAGGCCAAAAAGTTCAACTTTGGTCTCATCTGACCAAAGCACCTTCTTCCACATGTTTGCTGTGTCCCCTACATGGCTTCTTATGCCTGTCTTTCAACAATGGCTTTCTTCTTGCCACTCTTCCAAAAAGGCCAGATTTGTGGAGTGTACACCTTATAGTTGTCCTGTGCACAGATTCTCCCACCTGAGCTGTGGATTTCTGCAGCTCCTCCAGAGTGATCATGGGCCTCTTGGCTGCTTCTCTGACCAGTGCTCTCCTTGCTCGCTCTGTCAGTTTAGGTGGACGGCCATGTCTTGGTAGGTTTGCAGTTGTGCCATACTTTTTCCATTTTTGAATGATGGATTGAACAGTGCTTCTTGAGATGTTCAGAGCTTGGGATATTTTTTTATAACCTAACCCTGCTTTAAACTTCTCCAGAACTTTATCCCTGACCTGTCTGGTGAGTTCTTTGGTCTTCATGATGCTGTTTGTTCTTCAGTGTTCTCTAACAAACCACTGAGGCCTTCACAGAACAAGTGCATTTATGCTGAGGGTAAATTATACACAGTAGGACTCTATTAACTAATTAGATGACTTCTGAAGGCAACTGATTGCACTGGATTGTATTTAGAGGTATCAGAGTACAGGGGGCTGAATACTAATGCACACCACATTTTTCAGATTTTTATTTGTTTACAATTTTGAAGACCATTTATCATTTTCGTTTCACTTCACAATTATGTGCTACTCTGTGTTGGTCTATCACATAAAATCTCAATAAAAAACCTTTTAAGTTTGTGGTTGTAAGGTGGAAAAATGTGAAAAAGTTCAAGGGGTATGAATACTTTTGCAAGGCACTGTATAAAGTTTTTGTTTATTGAATTTGCAAAAAAATAAAAATAAAATGCTCTGTTTCTCAAAATCCAGTGAATGTGGATAGAATAAAAGAGTTATTCCACTCAATCTGGTCGTACATGGCTTATAGCCAACTTGCTATCAGCTCATGTACAACTTGATTTCGTGGAATAATTGCTAATTATTATTTTTCATTATATGACCACTTTTTTTTCTGATGATTGTCTCTGGTCTCCTTGAAGAATGCACTGCCATTTATTTATTATTTTGTTCTCAGTGATTTGACCTCATCCTAGTTGGTACCTAGTAAGACTTGTGGACAATAAAATGCTTTATTTTCCCTCTTCTTGGGTCCGAGGCTTCACATTTACACAGACAGATTTCGACAGAGGAAGTGCTGATGTCAGTACTGAGGCCTCATTACTTTAACCATTACATATTGCATGTATGTACCGAAGACGCGTTGGTGGTAAAAACAGCAGAAAATGAAACTCAGAAGGCCTCAACTTGTAATCAAAATGAAATCACTGTGAGAAAACTAAATTTAGAGCCACTTAGGATGCAGAGATGTGGTCCTGATTGCATCGCTGTTGCATGAAATAAAACAATTTCGTGTAACCCACATTCGCTGTCTGTGTGTCTGGATAGTGGGAGAAACTCGAAATTCAGCATTCAACTGCAAAAAAAAAAACATGCCAAATGCCAAAGCTGGAGAACAGGATCTGGGCCACTGCAAACGTCACGGTACTCAGATGAGCCGGCGAGCAAGAGAGGCTTAAAATAAGCCTGGCATTTTCGCACGAGTGCTTGGATCTTGGATATCCTGGGTGCTGTTTTTCACAGTCATGAGAGCAGAAGTGTGCTGATGAAGTTCGATGATAAATCACAATTTGAGCATTTGGACAGAAAACATGCTACATTGAATACAAGGCCATCCCTAAACACAACGCTGCTGTATGGTAAACAACGTTCCTGAGATGCAGAAGCATGTCCTATTAATAAGTAACCTGAGTGAAATTGTTGTTGGCTAAAAATACACACAAAAGCAGACACAAGAGAGCGAGAGAGAGCGAGAGAGAGAGAGAGAGAGAGAGAGTGCAGACACCATCTTGGGTGCCAGCAGCTGAATAACCCAAGGTTCTCGCCAGTTCTTTCTCAGATCTTTTCAAGACTTTTTTTTTTTTTTTTACCTCCAAACTACAGGATGTGTCAAAGGTTTGTTTCCCCCCCCCACTCCTTCATAGGATTTCTGTATTTTGTAGAACAATACTGAAGACATCAAAACTATGAACTAATATATGGAACATATATGGAATTATGTGTTAAACAAAAAATTTATTTTAAAAATATGTTTCATATTTTAGATTCTGGGTGGTGTAGTGGTTAGCGCTGTCACCTCACAGCAAGAAGGTCCGGGTTCGAGCCCCGTGGCCGGCGAGGGCCTTTCTGTGTGGAGTTTGCATGTTCTCCCCGTGTCCGCGTGGGTTTCCTCCGGGTGCTCCGGTTTCCCCCACGGTCCAAAGACATGCAGGTTAGGTTAACTGGTGACTCTAAATTGACCGTAGGTGTGAATGTGAGTGTGAATGGTTGTCTGTGTCTATGTGTCAGCCCTGTGATGACCTGGCGACTTGTCCAGGGTGTACCCCGCCTTTCGCCCGTAGTCAGCTGGGATAGGCTCCAGCTTGCCTGCGACCCTGTAGAACAGGATAAAGCGGCTACAGATAATGAGATGAGATGAGATTTTAGATTCTTCAGCGTATCCACCATTTAACTTGAGGACACTTTGCACACTATTGGCGTTATCTTAACCAGCTTCACGAGGTCGTCACCTGGAACGCTTTTCAATTAACAGGTCTGCCTCGTCAAAAGTTAATTAGTGGACAAGTTTCTTACCTTCTTAAAGCTAGACCGCCTGTCAGAGTTTTCAAGTGTAGGTCATAAAAAGAATTTTCCCCGACATCTAATTATGTTTGTTTAGTGGACCGAAAGCTACTGAATTCGAATCACAGACTTCCAATTTTATTAGTTTTTTAAAAACTGTTTCATTAACCTCTTTTATATTTATATTTATGTAATTCCTCCTATATTTCTTCCCTATTGTCCAACCCTTAGGGGATGTAGTGTGCCTTTCCTCTCTCTCTCTCTCTCTCTCTCCCCCTCAATTCACTATTATGCCATGTTCATTTGGCTTATGTCATTTGGGATGCACATAGGGCACCTACTACTTACCTCTATAGCACATAGTATACAGTGTCCCTTCTTCAATGACTAAAGCCAAATGGAAATGGAATGACCTTTAACCAAATCCAACATTCATAACATATGCTTCTTATACTGTACACCATATGCTTCTTAATAAAGGCAAATTGATTGATTGATTGATTGATTGATTGATTGATTGATTGATTGATTGATTCCGAACAGTAAAGAAGATATAAAAACAAACAAAAAATAAAAATAAAAAATGCAATCATCAAAACATCATCATAAACAGTAGTGTAGCCACAAGGCAGCAACATAATAATGTTCGGAAAGGATTAGGAAGAAGTAAATAACTTATCAAATCCTAACCCTCTATACCACCGTTAATCAAACGTCACTTTCCACCATAATAAACTATATATACAAAAGAAAGCAAAATCAACAACAAAAAAAAAACATACCAACATACCAACATGGTATAATATCGCCCAAATCAAATCATATATATACAAATACTTATGCTAAGCATATATACACACATCCATACGTACACAGACACCCATCTCATATCATCTCATTATCTGTAGCCACTTTATCCTGTCGTACAGGGTCGCAGGCAAGCTGGAGCCTATCCCAGCTGACTACGGGCGAAAGGCGGGGTACACCCTGGACAAGTCGCCAGGTCATCACAGGGCTGACACATAGACACAGACAACCATTCACACTCACATTCACACCTACAGTCAATTTAGAGTCACCAGTTAACCTAACCTGCATGTCTTTGGACTGTGGAGGAAACCGGAGCACCCGGAGGAAACCCACGCGGACACGGGAAGAACATGCAAACTCCACACAGAAAGGCCCTCGCCGGCCACGGGGCTCGAACCCGGACCTTCTTGCTGTGAGGCGACAGCGCTAACCACTACACCACCGTGCCGCCTCACCCATATCATAATTATGCATATTATGCTTATATATTATATACAATTATGCACTATACACATATTGAATACTCACTTTTTATATAATATAATTATCAATAGCATGTTATTGTAATTCCTCCTCCCTTTACATCACTTTACATCACTCCACCACTCCAAATGAGTGGTGGAGTGATGTAAAACAGTCAGGGAATACTCAAAGGAGTTCACATATGAATTATTATTTTTATTATTGTGCCAGATGTGTTTTGTGGTATTTACACAGAATTTCTTATTGAATGTTTGCTCACAATAATTTAGTTATTTTTTTAGTTTTTAGTTAATAACAAATATAGTTGGGTACGGTGGTGTAGTGGTTAGCGCTGTCGCCTCACAGCAAGAAGGTCCTGGGTTCGAGCCCCGTGGCCGGCGAGGGCCTTTCTGTGCGGAGTTTGCATGTTCTCCCCGTGTCCGCGTGGGTTTCCTCCGGGTGCTCCGGTTTCCCCCACAGTCCAAAGACATGCAGGTTAGGTTAACTGGTGACTCTAAATTGAGCGTAGGTGTGAATGTGAGTGTGAATGGTTGTCTGTGTCTATGTGTCAGCCCTGTGATGACCTGGCGACTTGTCCAGGGTGTACCCCGCCTTTCGCCCGTAGTCAGCTGGGATAGGCTCCAGCTTGCCTGCGACCCTGTAGAACAGGATAAAGCGGCTACAGATAATGAGATGAGATGAGAACAGATATAGTTTGTTTTGTTCTTGTTGTTTTGTTATCCGTTCACGTCCAATACAGTTTACAGTCCAGTTTACAGAAGAATCTAATGTATTATTTTATGAGTAGGGGGCACTAGATGACAGTTTAAGATGTTAGTGAGGCATTGTACATTATTCTCACTGGTAATAACATTTCTTACTATGATGATTTGATATTTGATGATATGGGGATGGAGTACTTTTAAAAATGATATTGCTTAATTGTACCTTAGGCCTATATTCCTTGAAAAAATGTTATTACATTGCTCAGGACTGTTATTTTTTTGGACCAAATAGTTAAATAAAGTTGTTAAGCAAAAAGCCATTGACTTTGGAATTGAAATTTGGAATTATATGTTGTAATGAGGCCGCTGTCACCACCGTCAGTTCTAAAGTCACCACCGTCAGAGGGAGTTTTATTTGTTTTAAATGAATATGCTTCTAACATGTTTCTTCAGTGCTGTTAAGTTATGAAAGTAATAGTCTCTTTTCATGAAAAAATAAGTTTGTTAAATAAAAAAAAACATTACTTTTTCTCCTTAGGCTGAAAGTAAATATTGTGTAATATTAGATCTTTAAAGGAGTACACGTGAAGCTGTATAAAAATTGAATAAAAGTGAATATTCAACTTTTAACAGTGTACATGTGTGCTAAGAATGCCAGATAATTATTTAAAAACTCTAAATACATATTAGACCAAATATATACAAAATAATTTGCTTTTTATTGTGTCTGACGGTGTTGACAAAAACAAAGTAATAGCAAAAGAAAAAAATGCCTATTTTATGGAAAAAATACAAAATGAGGAGCTTGCACCGGTACATTGCTGAACAGCTAAGGCCTTGTCCTATAATGATATGCCTTTAGATTTTGTAATTTAAGTAACTTTTTATTTTCAAAATTAAAACCTGTTTTATCCAAAATCCCAAGAATTAGTGAACTGTCAGTACACGGTCAAAGGTAAACCTGTAGATGCACACACACACACACACACACACACACACACACACACACACACACACACACTTCCTTTGACTGCACGAAGCGAGCGATTTCATGCACATTATTTGCTTTAATCCCCTCAAATATTATAATAATAATAATAATAATAATAATAATCCCTGTGATGACCTGGCGACTTGTCCAGGGTGTACCCCGCCTTTCGCCCGTAGTCAGCTGGGATAGGCTCCAGCTTGCCTGCGACCCTGTAGAACAGGATAAAGAGGCTACAGATAATGAGATGAGATGAGATAATAATAAATCTATTTATGGCAGACAAGCACAATAAATCAGGTTTGGGGATTTTTGGCCTGAAACATACAGTTTGTTCACTCCAATACTTTAGGAAACCATGCATATAGTTCACCAAAATTGTTGGAATGTTATGTTGGAATGTCATTCTTTCTTTTTTATGACAATGTTTTGCTTGCTTGAAACTTGAGTATGTTTTTTTTGGCTTTCACAGACCATGAAATGACAAAATAGTAAACTATCAATGATACAAATTTCATACTAGTTGCTTGTTTTATTTGTTTGACCCCTTTCTGTTTTAGCCAGCATGAACTTTTTCAGCAGTTTGTGCTACAGTAGCTCTTCTGTAGGATTGGACCATATAGGCTAGCCTTCGTGCCCCATGAGAATCAATGACCTTTTGACACCCATGACCCTGTCGCCAGTTCACCGGTTGTCCTTTGGATCCTTGGACCACTTTTGATAGGTAGTAACCACTGCATACCAGGAACACCCCACAAGATGTGCCATTTTGGAGATGCTAAGACCCAGGCATCTAGCCATCACAGTTTGGCCCTTGTCAAAGTCATTCAGATCCTTACACTTGGCCATTTTTCCTGCTTCCAACACATCAACTTCAAGAACTGACTGTTCTCTTTCTTGCTGCCTGATATATCCCACCCCTTGACAGGTGCCATTGTAATGAGATAATCAATGTTAATCACTTCTTCACCTGTCAGTGGTCAGAATGTTATGACTGACTGGTGTATATATAGGCAAAATCAACAGCATACAACAATGACAAAAGCCCCAAACCCCCAAAGGTTAATCTTCCTCAGGATATCTTCCTGCTAAGATCATGTTGTGTCAGGAGCCAGTTTAATAAACACTTGCTTGCTTGCTTTGATCAAGTTGTTGGATAGTCAGTGTACCTGATATCCAATCAATTCAGCTTGTACTGAGATAACAGCTGTCAAAATGTCCATGATTCTCTTGGACCGCAGTCAGAATTAAGTCCTACAATGCAATTTTATCCAGAAGGGTACCCTAGTTTGATTCATTACTGGATGTAACTATAAAACGAGAGGATTTTCTGAGGCATTGTCTAAATAATGATTCTTTAGAAAAATTTTATTTTCTATTAACAAACACAATTAAAAATTACACAATTATCTGAAATTAAGTGAGATGATAATATACGTGCACAAACAGCTGTTAGTTCTGGTCAGTATTGAGGCTTGTACCTCCATCAACTTTGGCAGAGAAGGTTGTTTTCACCTCCGTTTGTTACTTTGTTCTGAATGTAACTCAAAAAGTAGTGAACGGATTTTGACGAAATTTGGTGGAAAGGTAAAATGGAGCATGAGATAGCCAGGTGGATTGGGGTGGCATCAGCAGTAATGTGGGCATTGTACCGGACCATCGTGGCGAAGAGGGAGCTGAGCTGGAAGGCAAAGTTCTTGATTTGCCAGTCAATCTATGTTCCTCACCTATGGTCATGAGCTTTGGGTAGTGACCAAAAGGATGAGATCATGGATACAGGTGGCTGAAATGAGCTTTCTCTGTAGGGTAGCCGGGCTCACCCTTAGAGATAGGGTGAGGTGCTCAGACATCCGGAGAGATCTCGGAGTAGAGCCACTGCTCCTTCATGTCGAAAGGAGTCAGCTGAGGTGGTTCGGGCATCTGATTAGGATGGTTTTCCAACTGGGAGGAGACCTCAGGGTAGACCCAGAACATGCTGGAGAGATTATATATCTCATCTGGTCTGGGAGCGCCTTGGGATCCCCCAGGAGGAACTGGAAGAGTTGCTAGGGAGAGGGACGCCTGGGGTACCCTGCTGCCACCGCGACCCGACTTTGGATAAGAGGAAGAAAATGGATGGATGGATGGATGGATGGATGGATGGATGGATGGATGGGGCGAGATGGTGGTGCAGTGGTTAGCACTGTCGCCTCACAGCAAGAAGATTCTGGGTCTGAGCCCAGCGGCCGACGGGGGCCTTTCTGTGCGGAGTTTGCATGTTCTTCCCGTGTCTGTGTGTGTTTCCTCCGGGTGCTCCGATTTCCCCCACAGTCCAAAGACATGCATGTTAAGCTAATTGGTGGCTCTAAATTGATCATAGGTGTGAATGTGAGTGTGAATGGTTGTTTGTCTCTATGTGTCAGCCCTGCGATGACCTGGCGACTTGTCCAGGGTGTACCCCGCCTCTCACCCATAGTCAGCTGGGACAGGCTCCAGCTTGCCTGCTACCCTGCACAGGATAAGTGGCTACAGATAATGGATGGATGGTGGAAAGATGAGCCATGAGCCAAGGAACAATTGAATACATTTTGATGTAAATCCGGATATGTATGTGGACCCAGGATCCAGATATGTATGTGGATCCAAGATTTTCTTGTCTGTTCCCAAAGTAACTCAAAAAGTAGTGAACGGATTTGGATGACATTTGGTGGACAGCTTTACCGTTAGCCTAGATTCAAGTGATTTGATTTTGATGTTGATAACATGTGGCTTGGTGGAGATATACACTCTCCTGAGTGCCCTTCTAGTCTAACACTTTATTCATCAGATCCTGAGACACGGAGTGGAAAAAGTGCAAAACAGTGTCTATTATCCTACATCCTTAATTATACTGACAATATAAATATTCATGCAGACGCACTATTTATTTATGCGTAGCCTGAATACAGTCGCCCCAACTTTGGGACGGCACTTAAAAATACATACTGAGCCTGTGTTCTTTTAATTAAGTCGGCATCACTGGATGAATATGTGCATGCTACTGTGTGTTAGTGTGTGTTCGTGCATGCGCCCTCGTTCTCAAAGGAGTACTTCAAACGTGCTCTTCGTTATCCTAGACCCATGTGTCCATTCTGAAATGAGAGAGAAAAAGCGACGGATGGGGGAGGGGTCCAGTCTCTGAGGAACACAAATGTGGGCAAAGTTAGCATTCTAGGCTACATTTGAATATTTTACACTTGATAAACAACTTTTTTTTTCTTCTCCTCTTTATGTGGCACAAGGATGTTGACGGAGCATTGTGGGAGCACTGTGGGAGCTCATGGAGAAGGATTCTGTCCAACATAATTTAGTCATTTACCGTTCCTCTCAGAGTGTTGAGTAGCATTGCAGTGTGTTGCTTTATTATCAAACAGGCTTGCTCGTGCTGTAGCTTGATACAGTGCTGAGAATTTGCTTCCTTTAAGGGTTTAAGAAGTGAGACAAAAGTGCAGAAATCCCTCTCGACTTTCACCTCCACTTTTGGTTTGTTTGTGCAAGTCCTCGCGGTCGAAATCACAAGGCGATCCGTGTGCGCCCTCCTTCTCCGCGGTGAGCGCACACACACTTTTTCGCTGCGGGCTTCCTTACTTCTGATAGCTGTCAAATTTGCCCTGCGAGACTGGAGCTTCTGTCATCTTCCCGGGGCCTCTGGATCTCTCTTCAACTCCACTTTTCCCTCTTTCCCTTCCCCTCTCTGCCTTTTTCTTGCTTTGTCTGAATCCCCCTCCCCCGTCCCCCTCATCTTCTCCTCCAATTCTTACAATTCATCAGATAGTTCAAGAAATTTAGTCCACTATTATCTTTCTCTTTCTCGCTCTGTTCTTATAAAACAAAGAAGCTTTTACTCCTTGCATGTCTTATACATTTGGCTGGAGGACTCAAGTCCAACTCATGTCAACGTGTTTTTGGATTGACTTTGACTTGTCTCTGAATTATTTCCATTTGTACTTGGACTTGTCTTGGGCATCAGTCTCGCTAAATATGGGTTTGGTCTTGAGAGAGTTCATGAAAATAATGTACCTATTGTTTAACAGGAAGCACATTTTTCCCTTCTAGAAAACAGCATATTTTTCATCAAAACTCAACTCACATACCACGCCAACGAGTTCAATAAGGCTTGAAAAGGCTTCAAAAGCAGAGCCAAGATGGCTTTCATTTGGATTCAATCTTGAACTCACTTCAGACTTGGTCTTGACTTGATCTTGGCTAGTCTTGGTCTTGGATGTATCTTGGACTTGACAGTGATGGTCATCACTCTAGCATGACTTACAGCTCGAATTTGGGACAAGCTATAAAAGTCACATCCTCTGACAGAATGGCTTTTTGAAAGATGTTTCAGCTCTAAACTTGAAAGAAAGTATGGAACTAAATAGCTACAGAATTGTCCCAATTTCTGATTAGCTGTCTTTCTCTGTATATACAGTACCAGTTAAAATTTTGTACACCCCTACTCCACTCATTCAGAGGTTTTTTTTTCTGTATATGTATCAGTCCACCATATTTTCATACCAGATGCTCAGATTATGGATTTTGAGTTCTACCTGCTGCATCACACTACCAAGCGTATTTTCCGTATGCCGGAAATACAAGCCAAAGTGAAACTGGACCAAGGGAAGTTACTGCAAATGTGACATGAAATAATGTGCACGCAAGCCAAAAAGGTCCATTTTCCAGGCAGAAAAGCCTTCAAAATGTCCATGATGTTTCAGCGAAGTCTAAAGTGTATTTTTGGACCAGAATGACACTACACACTTTTACTATGGATTTACAAAACAGCTATCGGTAATTTAATTTGATGCCTCACTGATTGATTAACACCATGCCAAATTAATTTTTGGCACTGTGCTGATTATGTCAGAATATTAGTCGCTGATACTCTGTTTCGAAAATGGGACCAACTTTAACCTGGACAAAATGCGACCAACAAAGCTAGAACTGTTGTTGATACAAGACAGTCAGTCATAAAATGTGTTTTTATTCTTTCTAACCTCTGAACATGCAGTGTTGAAAACAAGGAGACCAGAACTCTGAATCAGTCAGGACATGTACAATGAATGGACGGTGTCGAGTCAAGTGTTGACTTGTTTCTGGTTCTGGACAGTAACTACACGGTAGTCATTTAAAACAAGTCCCTGCTTCAAGTCCTCTAGAACCAGCCTCAGTCCAACACAGTCATGGATGATGTTAAAAGTGGTAAATGTATCCCGTAGGGGTGCTATTGAGGTGATTATTCGTCGATAGTTACTGGATCAGCCGGCAAAAACGGTGCAAAATATCGCACTCTTTTCAACACCGTTTCTACACATTCTGTAAACTGAGCATCTAGTACAAAAAAAAAAAAAAAACCTGGCAAGAGAAGGCCGCCCACCAAAACTCACAGACCGGGCAAGGAGGGCATTAATCAGAGATGCAACAAAGACACCAAAGAGAACACTGAAGGAGCTGCAAAGATCCACAGCGGAGATGGGAGTATCTGTCCACAGGACCACTTTAAGCCGTACACTCCACAGAGTGGGCGGGGCTTTATGGAAGAGTGGCCAGAAAAACGCCACTGTTTAAGAAAACACGTTTGGAGTTTGCCCAACAGCATGTGGCAGACTCCCCAAACACATGGAAGAAGATTCTCTGGTCAAATAAGACTAAATAGATCTTTTTGGCCATCATGGGAAATGCCATGCGTGGTGCAAACCCAACACCCTGAGAACACCATTCCTACAGTGAAGCATGGTGGTGGCAGCATCATGCTGTGGGGATGTTTTTCATGTGCAGGGACAGGAAAGTTGGTCAGGACTGAAGGAAAGATGGATGGCACTAAATACAGAGCAATTCTGGAGGAAAGCCTGTTTGAGTCAGCCAGAGGTTTGAGACTGGGACGAAGGTTCCTGTTCCAGCAGGACAATGACCCTAAACATACTGCTAAAGCTACACTGGATTGGTTTAAAGGGAAATGTCTTCGAACGGCCTAATCAAAGCCCAGACCTCAATCCAATTGAGAATCTGTAGCATGACTTGAAGATTGCTGTACACCAACGCAACCCATCTAACTTGAAGGAGTTGGAGCAGTTTTGCCTTCAGGAATGGGTAAAAATCCCAGTGGCTAGATCTGCTAAGCTAATAGAGACATACCCCAAGAGACTTGCAGCTGTAATTGCACAAAAAGGTGGGTCTACAAAGTATTAACTTTGGGGGAGTGAATACCTATACACACTCCAGATTTCTGGTTTTTTTTTTTTCATCTTAATTATTGTTTGTGTCACAATAAAAAAACACTTTGCACCTTTAAAGTTGTAGGCATGTTGAGTAAATCAAATGGTGCTAAACCTCCAAAAATCCATTTCAATTTCAGCTCGTAATGCGAAAAAACGGGACAAACACCAAGGGGGATGAATACTTTTGCAAGGCACTGTATACAGTATGGATACATTCTCTCCGACCAACCTGGAGCTTCTACGCTTGTAACATAGACACGCTGAATATGTACACTTCCCAAAAACAGTCTCACCTTTGCTTCAGTGGATAATCTCACCTGGATATAATCCTGTGCTATTCGCAATTCATAGTCATTTCAACACCATTTCGACACATTTAGTACTTTTATAGTATAAACTTGTATCCGGTGTCTCTTCCCTTTTGAGCTTGGTTTCTTCTTAATGTCGCACAAGGAGTTTTTGTCACCGTTCTCACCTCTGGATTTCTCGAAAGCTGCTTTGTGACAACGTCTATTATTAAAAGTGCTGAAAGACCTGAGATCATATGAATGTAATGAACCATGTGTTGCGAGACTGGATGCATGCAAGCTTCAGATTTTGGCTTTTCATTCTCAAAAGTGTAAGCAATAAAACTGCTGTGAGTCCAGATATTTAAATTTCTCCTAATACAAATATGAAGGAGGGAAAAAGTAAAAAAAAAAAAATGCTAACATGGCTTACAGGCAACAGTAAAAACCACCAGCTGCTTAAAATATAATTTTGGAACAAGTCAAAAGCAAATTGAAAGGATTTAAAAAGAAGCACAAAGTGCATTTAAAGTACATTATCTTGTTGCCAGTGTTTACAGATTCTCAAACTCGAATCCCGACGATGCCACAGCCACCCTGGAAATCATTACATCCCCCTACAAATTAAGTGTGTTCACACAAAACCAGATTTTCTGTGAGCGATTAGCACCCTACAGTTGGTAAATGTGGTGTTTCTAAAGAACGTTATGTTAAAGTGACTTTATGAGTGTTATACGGTGTTGTACGATCTCCATATGTTCCACGGTTTACCGGTCAGGAACTCATTTAGTACACTGTAATGCACCCCAGAATGCTGAAGTTAATATATTACACAGACACGTGTGTTTTACTGGGAAATACGCTACTTGTACACTACCGTTCAAAAGTTTGGGGTCACCCAGACAATTTTGTGTTTTCCATGAAAAGTCACACTTTTATTTACCACCATAAGTTGTAAAATGAATAGAAAATATAGTCAAGACATTTTTCTGGCCATTTTGAGCATTTAATCGACCCCACAAATGTGATGCTCCAGAAACTCAATCTGCTCAAAGGAAGGTCAGTTTTATAGCTTCTCTAAAGAGCTCAACTGTTTTCAGCTGTGCTAACATGATTGTACAAGGGTTTTCTAATCCTCCATTAGCCTTCTGAGGCAATGAGCAAACACATTGTACCATTAGAACACTGGAGTGAGAGTTGCTGGAAATGGGCCTCTATACACCTATGGAGATATTGCACCAAAAACCAGACATTTGCAGCTAGAATAGTCATTTACCACATTAGCAATGTATAGAGTGGATTTCTGATTAGTTTAAAGTGATCTTCATTGAAAAGAACAGTGCTTTTCTTTCAAAAATAAAGACATTTCAAAGTGACCCCAAACTTTTGAACGGTAGTGTATATCTGCCACTCGTGACAAAATCGATGAATTGTTTTGATAAATTTGGGGACTGTTTGTTTGTGAATGTGTCGATACAATAAAAAGAAAATCACATGTTGGCTTGAAGATATGAAGTTTATCTTTTCGTGTTGAAAATCTTGCGATTTTTATCCGAAATACGTCGCGGATCTGAGTGACATGTTTAAATAATATTAGCTGGCATTGAGTGGTCTTCAACTTGTCTTCGACTCGTTCAATATCATGCTAGCTGAATGGAATATATCTGATAGACCACGAAAAAAAAGCCAGCCAATATTATTATTATTATTATTATTATTCATGCATATTCCTTCCGGGTGTTCAACATGTCTTTCTCTTTCAAAATTCTCTCAAAATCTTCTGACTTTAACGACGCAAACCTGGCAGCCATGTTTGTTTACAAATTGTCCCAGTCGCTCACTCGCTAACACGGAAGTTTTACGTCTCTGACGTGTGACGTCATGTTGCCTTGACAACCATGCAATATCGTAACCCATATTCAACGTTCAGTCTCCATTGGGTAGAGTGACGTACTGTAATACACGTAGTATAAGCGATATGCTAACAATATTGCATGCTATCAAACCAAATGAATGAAACCCACTAGAAGGGAATCGAAAACATGTTTTTATTCCGTTGTAAAAGTGTCCTGTATGTATAATAATTCCCGATATTCCACTCCGATGTCGTCACTCCCAGTGTTTTCCCACTGGTTGTCAAAATGGCGAGCCAGTTCAAAATTAAAATTCTTTTGATTAACTTGTGGGGGTTTTTTTCTTTGTTTTTTTTTCTGGATGTGTCCATATGATATACAGAACATTACACGGCGATGTGAAGATCTTCTCGTGTTGGAAATATTTTCACTTTTTCGCTTCACTCACTCGTGATATATATATTCACCACTCGAAGATAAACTTCATATCTTCACTCAACCATGTAATATCCTCTATATAAGATATATATATAGATATGAATGCACTTTTATAACCACCTGAAAGAAGAAGAAATTAAAAATAGCTAATGTTTTCTCAATAAAACTAATGAGCTAAGCAGGTGAAGAATTGTTCAGTGATGCTCATATTGTTCAGATCTCTACTGTACTGCAAATATTCAACTATTGGAGAATAGTGTTGTATCTGTCTCTCTCTTTCTCTCTAAATCAGCACACACGCTCTAAATAAGCATGTCCAACCTTCAGTCCAATATAATCACCCACCACACACGTTCTTGATAACTACACTGTCAAAAATAGGGGTACAGTAGGAGTCCATTTCTGTCCCCCAAGGTACAATCGACACTAATGTACCCACAAGGGCTCATTATTGGACCTCAAGGTAAATATGTATACCATTTTAGGGCCAAAAAGCTACATATACACTACCGTTCAAAAGTTTTGGGTCACTTTGAAATGTCCTTATTTTTGAAAGAAAAGCACTGTTCTTTTCAATGAAGATCACTTTAAACTAATCAGAAATCCACTCTATACATTGCTAATGTGGTAAATGACTATTCTAGCTGCAAACGTCTGGTTTTTGGTGCAATATCTCCATAGGTGTATAGAGGCCCATTTCCAGCAACTCTCACTCCAGTGTTCTAATGGTACAATGTGTTTGCTCATTGCCTCAGAAGGCTAATGGATGATTAGAAAACCCTTGTACAATCATGTTAGCACAGCTGAAAACAGTTGAGCTCTTTAGAGAAGCTATAAAACTGACCTTCCTTTGAGCAGATTGAGTTTCTGGAGCATCACATTTGTGGGGTCGATTAAATGCTCAAAATGGCCAGAAAAATGTCTCGACTATATTTTCTATTCATTTTACAACTTATGGTGGGAAATAAAAGTGTGACTTTTCATGGAAAACACACAATTGTCTGGGTGACCCCAAACTTTTGAACGGTAGTGTATGTTCCCAAGCAGGATATAAAAGGTACAAGTAAGTACCTTAGAGGGTCCTGTACCAATGACAAGGTGTTGTACCCCTAAGGGTACAACAATACACGTTATTTTCTGAGTGTACGTATATCCAATATGACCACCCTGGCTCATCCAGGTGTAAAGTTCATGTCCTAAAAAGAATTTTCCCCGACACCCAATTATTTTTGTTTAGTGGACCAAAAGCAACTAAATTCGAATCACAGACTTTCAATTTTATTAGTTTTTTTTAAAATAGAACAATTAATGAATTTAAGGCCATGTGGCCCTAAATTCTCCGCTATTATTTACTGCTTCACCATGACCCAATTCAAGATACTACGTCATGCATCACGTGGTGGGCTTTACCCGTTCACGCAAGGCACAAATTTGTGGGATACGAATTTGAAATAGGAGACAAAAATGGAGGACGTGAGTGTGCAAATGAAACGTGAAAGACCAACTACAGTAACGGAAAGCGAGAAGAAAAGACGTTATGTTATATACGAAGGAAAGGAAACGCAGGACCAAACTAATAAATATGGGCACTCAGCGAGCACCTCGGTGTGATCAGCTGTTCGTTTAGCGACAGAATGATGGGGCTGTCAGTGCACGCTCAAAGGTAAACCTGCGCATGCGCACACACACACGGACTTCCTCTGTCTGCTTGACTGCGCAAAGTGAGCGATTTCATGCACATTATTTGCTTTAATCCCCTCAAATTAAATAACTTCCCAACCACAGAATGGCCTGATATTCAGTGAGATATTACAGAAATATAAACAATATCCAGAAACACCGCCACCTTCTCTGGGCCCGAGCTCTTTTACGATAGACTGAGGTAAAATAGAAAACTGTCCAGAGGTCTGACGAATCAAAAGTAGAAATTCTTTTTAGAGATCATGGACACCACGTCCTCCAGGCTAAAGAGGAGAGGGACCATCCGGCATGTCATCAGTGCACAGTTCAAAAGCCAGCATCTGTGATGGTATGAGGGGGCATTAGTGCACATGACATGGGTAGCTTGTACATCTGGGAAGGCATCATTAATGCTGAATGATATATACACATTTCAGAGCAATATGCTGCCATCCAGACAAAATCTTTTTCAGGGAAGTCAAAGTCCCTTCCCACGCCATGTGGCGCATAGGGCGGCGCCGATCTCTGTTTCTGTAGCTCTCGGCCTCTCGCCTATTACATAGCTAGGGTTACAGTGGGGGGCTAGTCCTCTGGTAACCACAAGAGTTTGACTCCCCACTCACATCTGTATTGCAGCGTGCCTTCCCAGACAGCAGTAGGTACCATTTTTATGATGGTCTTTGGTATGACCCAACCGTGAGTAGAACTCCCGATCTCCCGATCGAAAGGCAGACACGCTAACCACTAGGCCAACTCACGTTTTTTTAGGGGAAGGCCTTCCTTCTTTCAGCAAGACAATGCCAAACCACTTTCTGCACATATTAAAACTGCATGGCTCTGTAGTAAGAGTCCAGGTGCTAAACTGGCCTGCCTGCAGTCCAGACCTGTCTCCCATTTAAAACATTTGGTGCATTATGAAGCGCAAAATAAGACAAAGGAGACCCTGAACTGTTGGCCAACTGAAATTGCATATCAGGCAAGAATGGGACAACATTTCTCTAACAAAACTACAGCAACTGGTCTCCTCAGTTCCCAAACATTTACAGTGTTGTTAAAAGTAGAGGTGATGCAACACAGTGGTAAACATGCCCCGTATCACCTTATTTGAAACGTGCTCCTGATATCAAATTCAAAATAAGCATATATATATATATATATATATATATATATATATATATTTTTTTTTTTTAAATCTCAGTTTCAACATGTGATATGTTGCCTTTGTCCCATTTTCAATGACATATCAGGTTTCCGTGATTTGCAAAACATCACATTCTGTTTTTATTTACAGTTTACAGAGCGTCCCAACTTTTTGGAACCGGGGTTGTAAAAGCCGGCCATGAGATATTAAAAGTACAGTCTGTAACATTTAAAAGTGTTTCTTGACCCACATTAATGATATCATTTCACAGATACATTCTAAGAACGATGATGGATGATGTTATGTCAAGAATTTGACTAGTTTTTTGTCAATTTCAGGTTTCTGTTTGGAATATTTCCAGCCCTGAAATTGGTCTCGCTGTCAGCTGAAATTGAGCAAGCAGCACAGCTCTGTTTCGTTTCTCTAAAAGGGTAACTCAAAACGAATCCAGAGAGAATTGGACTGGTTTGGCAGAAATGTTCAGAGGTGTTATTATTTTAATTTTGCCTGCAATTCACCATTCAGGCAGCAGAAGGCAGTAAAAATTACACACTGCTCCTTTAAACAGTGGAAACTTTGCCTTTAAAGGCAATTTGAGAATGGCATTTTGTATAGCATTTGAACAATGTATACTTTTTTGCGACAACCTTGATACGTACAGTATTTTATATTTTTTGACATAAAACCTTGCGATAAAAATCCCACCCGTGCAGAAATCTGAAATGTAAGTCAGTATGTACATTTTTTAAATTTATTTAAATATTTTTTGAAAGTATAGTTATAAATCATTAAATTAATAAATTACATAATTAAATCCATTTTAATGAGATTCAAAGTTTAAAAAAAAATAAACAATTCTGCCCTGAGAAACCACTGAGAACAGAAAACAGAAAAAGATTTCAGTATTTATATAAAAACTGAATGTAATGAATTCAGGGCTTGTGATTGATGTGAAGGACTTTTACCCCACCATTTTGCAAAAAAACCCTGCACTTGAAATTCATAAAAAGGGCGATTATTAATTATTAACGTAATATTTTAATGCTGTTTTTTTTTTTTTGCACAAGCTGAAGACCTGATCGAGGGGAAAAAAAAGGAAAAGAAAATCGCTCCTGCGTTCTATGCAGTAGGATTGAATCTGAGAGCGTGTGTTCCACCAGCATGAGGGATGCGCTGTAAGTAAATGCAGGGCCTAAATATACGGCTGCTAAACAAGTGTGGAATGGGAAGTGGGGCGACGTGGAAGCAGCTTTGTCCACCGAGAAGAGTGATGAGGCTTAGCGGGAGCCGAGTGGCGAACGACGGCTAAGAGCTTTGCAGATTTCATTATCCAGACAGTTAACCCTGCTGACACCGGAGTGGGGAGCGATCCTCACAGGATGGAGTGTGCCACGCTCCGAGACTGATGAGATCATTACCACCAACATCCACAATTAGCATGTCTCCCCCCATCTCTCTCTCTCTCTCTCCTCTTTATCTTTCTCTTTTAAATCCACCTGCAGTGTTGTTTCACTGACTGAGATTTAAATACACATTTTAAAAAGTTCTTATCTTCAAGTCATACCACAGCACTGATCCATTCTCAGTTCTGATTGGTCAGAAGGTTTCATCTCATCTCATTATCTCTAGCTGCTTTATCCTGTTCTACAGGGTCGCAGGCAAGCTGGAGCCTATCCCAGCTGACTACGGGCGAAAGGCGGGGTACACCCTGGACAAGTCGCCTGGTCATCACAGGGCTGACACATAGACACAGACAACCATTCACACTCACACCTACGGTCAATTTAGAGTCACCAGTTAACCTAACCTGCATGTCTTTGGACTGTGGGGGAAACCAGAGCACCCGGAGGAAACCCACGCGGACACGGGGAGAACATGCAAACTCCACACAGAAAGGCCCTCGCCGACCCCGGGGCTCGAACCCAGGACCTTCTTGCTGTGAGGCGACAGCGCTAACCACTACACCACCGTGCCGCCGTTAATTATTATTATTATTCAGATCTATAGTAGCAGCTCGGACACAGTGACTTCTTTAATGGACTCTCTATATGATCTAAGGTTAATCACAAACAAATAACGCTTTGTTATATGCATAGAGGATATTACACAGTTGCATGAAGATACTAAGTTTATCTTCGAGTGGTGAACATCTTCACAAGTGAGCAAAGCATGTAACATTCTTTATATTATATGCACACATCCACACACAAAAAAAGATCTCAAGTTAGTCAAAAGAATTTTAATTCTGAACCGGTTCGCCATGTTGACAATGCGTGTCTAATCAGCGGGAAAACACTGGTAGTGAGATATCAGGAATTATTATACATACGGGCCGCTTTTTCCACGGAATAAAAACGTGTTCTATTCCCATCTAGCGGGTTTATTGATGGCATGCAATATTGTTATCATATCGCTTATCCTCCATGTATTACGCCACTCTCCCCAATGGAGAATGAGAATGCAATATTGTTACAATATTACATGTTGTCAAGACAACATGACGTCACACAGCGGAGCTCATGCGAAGATCCAATGACAACTTCTCTGCTGCGCATGCGCACAACCGTTACTTTGTCGGCCGGGAAAGAGAGAAGATCCAGTGCTAGGTTTAAGCACTAAATAAACAAACTGAAAATTGAAACTGAAGACGTGCTGAAAACCCGAAAGGCTACCAAAACTTCATTATATATTCTTCATGCATATTTACAAGAGAAAAACAGACCAACGGACATCGAAAGACTGGAAAAGAGACACATCGGAGATGTAAAACTTCCACGCTAGTAAGTGACTGATAGTTTGTACATAAACATGGCTGTGAGGCTTGCTTGGTTGAAAGCAGAAGATTTAAAGAGAAAGACGCGCTGAACACCTGAAAGGTTACAAACACTTCACTGGATATTCTTTACGCATATTTACAAGAGAAAAACAGACCAACGGACATCGAAAAACTGGAAGAGAGCGCAATAGTGGAAATATTGTCAAAGTTCTACTTGGAGGTGAGGAAAAGTGACGGAGACTTTTACAAGAGGACTTCACTCAGCAAAGCCATTTTGTTTTGAACAGCTGCAGTGTAACAATTAACTACGACCAAAAGTAACTGTGAATTTGAACTGTCGATCTGGATATAGCGTTGTATATACACTACCGTTCAAAAGTTTGGGGTCACCCAGACAATTTTGTGTTTTCCATGAAAAGTCACACTTTTATTTACTACCATAAGTTGTAAAATGAATAGAAAATATAGTCAAGACATTTTTCTGGCCATTTTGAGCATTTAATCGACCCCACAAATGTGATGCTCCAGAAACTCAATCTGCTCAAAGGATGGTCAGTTTTATAGCTTCTCTAAAGAGCTAAACTGTTTTCAGCTGTGCTAACATGATTGTACAAGGGTTTTCTAATCATCCATTAGCCTTCTGAGGCAATGAGCAAACACATTGTACCATTAGAACACTGGAGTGAGAGTTGCTGGAAATGGGCCTCTATACACCTATGGAGATATTGCACCAAAAACCACACATTTGCAGCTAGAATAGTCATTTACCACATTAGCAATGTATAGAGTGGATTTCTGATTAGTTTAAAGTGATCTTCATTGAAAAGAACAGTGCTTTTCTTTCAAAAATAAGGACATTTCAAAGTGACCCAAAACTTTTGAACAGTAGTGTACGTTGGGTTGTTGTTCAGGCTTTTTGGATGTGGACCATTTTTATTGTTAGAACTTTGACTTTGTACAGTACATTGGATTGACAGAACATTGAATTACATTCGATCAGAATCAGCATTAAGTATTGGTAAGTTACCGCCCTGTTCTTAACTTTTTGTAAAATCTATAATTGTTCCATCGAATGTGTATAATAATAATAATAATATTGGCTGGCTTTTTTTCATGGTTTATCAGATATATTCCATTCAGCTCCTCGTCTTCGACTCATTCAGTATCATGCTAGCTGAATAGAATATATCTGATATACCACTCAACGCCAGCCAATATTATTTAAATATGTCACTCAGATCCAAGATCTATTTCATATGAAAAATGCGAGTTTTTCAACACAAGAAGATAAACTTCATATCTTCAAGCCAATGTGTGATTTTTCTTTTTATTATATCGACACATTCACAAACAAATGTACCCAAATTTATCAAAACAATTCATCAATTTCCTCACGAGTGACATATAGAGATTTATGTCACGGTTTTGGTGCTCCATGTCTCGGATGGAGCTCGGATGAAAAATACGAGTGGTGTATTTCTCATTGTGTCCATATAATATGATGGTTTATATGATGACGCTTTCTGTAATGAGATGTCTATTTCACATTTATACAAGGAGTCTCCAGCGTCAGTCTCCTGCTTTGTAACAGTTAGCAAGTTTTCCATCGTGGGATAGAGTATGACATGCTGCGTTATTTTTTTCCTTATTAACTTCAAGAGTAAAAGTAACACTAAATGGATAAAAATGACGACATCATAAATCAATCCTGAACAATTGTAACTGTTGGCAAATTGCTGGCATTTGAGAAGAATAAAACATTTCAGGATTTGCAAGTACAGTTGCGATGCTTTAGGACCACAGTGCTCTGTCATGTTTTTTATTCTTTACATGAGTGCTGGAAATATTTTGGACAACACAGCTGATGCACAAGTTTACAAGCAGTGTGAAGCCTCTGTCGTTACTTCAGACAACAAAAAATGGGAAATGATAGGAAGGTATTTATAAATTTGTCCAAAGTGAGTCCACAAAATGGTTTTCCAAAACGTTCTAGCATACTCAACGTCATCATTAAAGGAAAAGGCAACTTTTGTACAAAATCACCACAAATAGATAGATAAATATATAAAGTAATCGATCATGGAATTTATAGAGAAAGAACAGACCGCATAACAGTATCTTTTAACTTTTAATAATATGGGCTTGCGCTGAGCTCAGCGAAGATGCGTTCCGCCATATTGATCTACTGCGTGACGTCATGCGGCCCACCACTGAAAAGAACTCTTCAGTGCTTCATGGTAATAAGGTAAAAAACCAGTACAATCGCTTCTTCAAAGTTTCACCAAATGGTTTTATTTATGCAACTTAAAGCTCATAATACTGTATAACTTTGGTTGAGTAAAAACACGGAGCAAAAACATGGCTGAATCCTGAATGACTCCTATTTGGATTTGTCCTACCAAGCCTACTGCGCATGCGCGAAGCGGCTCGGCTCGGTTTTCCCTTTCGGGCGCTCTCGTTTTCTGTTAGAATTTGGTAAAGAAAAAAATATATATATATATTATTTACCAGCTTACCGGGTCCATGAACATAAATCTGACAGCTGACAAGGTCGGGATATAAACGAATCGAATACAAGCCACCCGCCGGGACTCCTAATCACAGTGATCTGCTTGTAAACACTGTTTTCATGGGCCCAATGACGTCACAGATCAGACGGAGGCGCATTAACGAAAGATTCTGATTGGTTTATAGTTGCCCACAATCTCAAAATGGCTGACTCCTCCAACTTCGACTCCTCTGTGTCAATTCATGATTTCAAAGTTAAAAATATTTTTTCATGTTCGATATATAATGGAAATAATTAACGGAATTGATTACGTATATGTTTTTCTCCTATTACACACCTGGTTTTGTACAAAAGTTGCTTTTTCCTTTAAGCATTTCTCCAAAAGAAAAAGTGAACAGGGATTGAAGAATCGATGTGTTTTCCCTCCAGGATCAAAGTGCCAGTCTGGTGTAGTTAATTACGCTTGTGTTTAGTATGCCATTTCAACAGCAATAATAAGTAATCACTGTGATTAGTGAGGAAAATAATACATGTAAATGCTTACCTGTGAAACAAACAGGACACTTGAAGGTTCCTCCCATGCCTTCGAAGCTGTGCTCGATCAGGTGACACTGCAGCTTCGCTGGCGAGTCGAATGTCTGACTGCACAGCTTACATTCATGGTTCAGCCCCTCTTCTGAGAGAAATGTGGAGAGAAATACACAAAGAAGGACAAACATGATTAGGACAAAAGATTTTACTCTGATTTAACTCTTACTGCAGATACGACATTACATCTCAACTCAAACTTTCCATTTATGCGCTTTGCACGTGAAACACTGACAAAGCTGAACAAAATAAAGTACAGCGCGAAGCATTGCATCATCACCTCTCCTGCTAACACAACGCACAATCACCTTACACTTTTAAACAGGCCATTGTCTAATAGTTTGAGAAGCAGCTTTGCACGTGATGGTGCAAGATGCTTTACTGAGGGTAAAACAAGAATCCAGTCCAAAGGCCGTAGAAAAAATCTGAGTAATTATGAGTATATCCATCGTCAATCCGTTGGGTTATGTAGGACGGCAAACAAAAATAGGAAACATGCAGCAGCAATAAGACAAGAATACTTTGACACAACAGTGAGAGATGAATCAGAACTAAACACAGAACAGGTGAGCACAGTAAGATAACAAGCCATGACCTAATGTTTAAAGAAGCAGCATTGTGACCAAAAGGTCACCAGTTCAATTCCCTGGACCAGCAGGAATGGCTGAAGTGTTCTTGAGCAAGGTACCTAACCCCCAACTGCTCCCCAGGCTGCTCTGCGTATGTTATATGTCACTCTGAATAAGAATAAATGTGTCTGCTAAATGCCATTAATGTAATGTAACGTAAACAGAGACAATAAGGATGCTAGTCAGAAATGTTCTCTGACAAATGTCATCATGAACTCGTCTGTTTCAGTTAAACTCTATAGCCAACAAAACATGACACTGGGCAGCTCACTGGAGATTTGATTTGCTTCGTGATTTGATAAGGATGTGAGATCCGTCCCATGTACAACCCCGATTCCAAAAAAGTTGGGACAAAGTACAAATTGTAAATAAAAAAGGAATGCAATGATGTGGAAGTTTCAAAATTCTATATTTTATTCAGAATAGAACATAGACGACATATCAAATGTTTAAACTGATTAAATGTATCGTTTAAAGAGAAAAATTAGGTGATTTTAAATTTCATGACAACAACACATCTCAAAAAAGTTGGGACAAGGCCATGTTTACCACTGTGAGACATCCCCTTTTCTCTTTACAACAGTCTGTAAACGTCTGGGGACTGAGGAGACAAGTTGCTCAAGTTTAGGGATAGGAATGTTAACCCATTCTTGTCTAATGTAGGATTCTAGTTGCTCAACTGTCTTAGGTCTTTTGTGTCGTATCTTCCGTTTTATGATGCGCCAAATGTTTTCTATGGGTGAAAGATCTGGACTGCAGGCTGGCCAGTTCAGTACCCGGACCCTTCTTCTACGCAGCCATGATGCTGTAATTGATGCAGTATGTGGTTTGGCATTGTCATGTTGGAAAATGCAAGGTCTTCCCTGAAAGAGACGTCGTCTGGATGGGAGCATATGTTGCTCTAGAACCTGGATATACCTTTCAGCATTGATGGTGTCTTTCCAGATGTGTAAGCTGCCCATGCCACATGCACTAATGCAACCCCATACCGTCAGAGATGCAGGCTTCTGAACTGAGCGCTGATCACAACTTGGGTCGTCCTTCTCCTCTTTAGTCCGAATGACACGGCGTCCCTGATTTCCATAAAGAACTTCAAATTCTGATTCGTCTGACCACAGAACAGTTTTCCACTTTGCCACAGTCCATTTTAAATGAGCCTTGGCCCAGAGAAGCCGTCTGCGCTTCTGGATCATGTTTAGATACAGCTTCTTCGTTGAACTATAGAGTTTTAGCTGGCAACGGCGGATGGCACGGTGAATTGCGTTCACAGATAATGTTCTCTGGAAATATTCTTGAGCCCATTTTGTGATTTCCAATACAGAAGCATGCCTGTATGTGATGCAGTGCCATCTAAGGGCCCGAAGATCACGGGCACCCAGTATGGTTTTCTGGCCTTGACCCTTACGCACAGAGATTCTTCCAGATTTTCTGAAGCTTTTGATGATATTATGCACTGTAGATGATGATATGTTCAAACTCTTTGCAATTTTACACTGTTGAACTCCTTTCTGATATTGCTCCACTATTTGTCGGCACAGAATTAGGGGGATTGGTGATCCTCTTCCCATCTTTACTTCTGAGAGCCGCTGCCACTCCAAGATGCTCTTTTTATACCCAGTCATGTTAATGACCTATTGCCAATTGACCTAATGAGTTGCAATTTGGTCCTCCAGCTGTTCCTTTTTTGTACCTTTAACTTTTCCAGCCTCTTATTGCCCCTGTCCCAACTTTTTTGAGATGTGTTGCTGTCATGAAATTTCAAATGAGCCAATATTTGGCATGAAATTTCAAAATGTCTCACTTTCGACATGTGATATGTTGTCTATGTTCTATTGTGAATACAATATCAGTTTTTGAGATTTGTAAATTATTGCATTCCATTTTTATTTACAATTTGTACTTTGTCCCAACTTTTTTGGAATCAGGGTTGTAGCTTTCATTAGTTTTCAGTCTGACTTTAAATACAAGGTAAAGTAGAAGGGTACTTGGTAGAGTGTATACCTCTACCCAGCCACATCTTAGCAACATGTAAATAAAATCACTTGAACCTAGGATAATGATAAAGCTGTCCACCAACTTTCGTCCAGATCCGTTCACTACTTTTTGAGTTACATTGGGAACAGACAATAAATAAATAAATAAATCCTGGATCTGCATACATATCTGGATCCTGGGTCCACATACATATCCAGATTTGCATCAGAATCTGATTAATTGTTCCTTGGCTCATGCCCCACCTTTCCACCAAATTTCATCCAAAACCATTCATGACTTTTTGAGTTACGTTGGGAAATGTGAAAAGAAAAAATCCTGGATCCGCATACACCTCTGGATCCTGGGTCCACATACTGTACATATCCAGATTTGCATCAAAATCTAATCAATTGTTCCTTGCCCCATGACACATCTTTCCACCAAATTTCATCCAAATCTGTTCACTACTTTTTGAGTTACATTGGGAACAACCAAACATACAGAGGCGAAAACATAACCTCCTCCAACAAAGTTGACGGAGGTAAAAATTGATTTCTTGTTTTAACTAAATAAAGTTACTAACCAGGGTGCCTGAAAATTTTGAGCTCATTGAAACTCATATACAGTAGCAAGTTAACAAAACGAGGCAATCGATTAGCATTGTGCTAAATTACTACAGTATCTGAGTTTGTGAAGTCGAAATTTTAAGGTGGCCCAGTTACTAACTTTTTTAAGTCTAAACAACGAATCATTGTTTATCTGTTTCAATAGTTAGCAAAAGTTATTCATCATTAAAGATGGTGAAGAAAATATGTGTCCATGTCATTGCTTATAAAAATCAGTGGTGACATTTTGAAATGTTTATAATGTTTTCTGTGAATAATTATACAACCGTGAATTCCATTCCTCTAATTTGATTGGTCAAGGGGCATTCCAATCATGCAGATATTTACTATAACAACACTGTGTGTATTACCTGAATCACATGTCTGTGTTTGTCACATAAAATTCCACTTCCTAGTTTGAAACATATTCGCATCATTAGCAGACATGACGATTGATACTTTTCAGGAACGTAACTTTTTTTTTTTATAAAATATGAATGCGGGGCGGCACGGTGGTGTAGTGGTTAGCGCTGTCGCCTCACAGCAAGAAGGTCCGGGTTCGAGCCCCGTGGCCGACGAGGGCCTTTCTGCGCGGAGTTTGCATGTTCTCCCCATGTCCGCGTGGGTTTCCTCCGGGTGCTCCGGTTTCCCCCACAGTCCAAAGACATGCAGGTTAGGTTAACTGGTGACTCTAAATTGAGCGTAGGTGTGAATGTGAGTGTGAATGGTTGTGTGTGTCTATGTGTCAGCCCTGTGATGACCTGGCGACTTGTCCAGGGTGTACCCCGCCTTTCACCCGTAGTCAGCTGGGATAGGCTCCAGCTTGCCTGCGACCCTGTAGAACAGGATAAAGCAGCTAGAGATAATGAGATGAGATGAGAAATATGAATGCTCATCAGATGAAGAAGGGATGCCAGTTTTCCCAGAGACAACTTTTAACAGTACTATGGGATAAATCAGTGTGAGCTAAACAGCTAGCCAATGAATTATCAAGTCAGTGTTGCTTTTTCAGGATCTATTTCTGCTAGCGAAGCAAAAATAAACAGAATAATTTGCCATATTGTGTCTGAAATGTCACTTGGTCGATATTAATTTCTTGTACAGTGGTGCTTGAAAGTTTGTGAACCCTTTAGAATTTTCTATATTGCTGCATAAATATGACCTAAAACATCATCAGATTTTCACACAAGTCCTAAAAGTCGATAAAGAGAACCCAGTTAAACAAATGAGACAAAAATATTATACTTGGTCATTTATTTATTGAGGAAAATGATCTAATATTACATATCTGTGAGTGGTAAAAGTATGTGAACCTTTGCTTTCAGTATCTGGTGTGACCCCCTTGTGCAGCAATAACTGCAACTAAACGTTTGCGGTAACTGTTGATCAGTCCTGCACACCGGCTTGGAGGAATTTTAGCCCATTCCTCCATACAGAACAGCTTCAACTCTGGGATGTTGGTGGGTTTCCTCACATTAACTGCTCGCTTCAGGTCCTTCCACAGCATTTCCATTGGATTAAGGTCAGGACTTTGACTTGGCCATTCCAAAACATTAACTTTATTCTTCTTTAACCATTCTTTGGTAGAACGACTTGTGTGCTTAGGGTCGTTGTCTTGCTGCATGACCCACCTTCTCTTGAGATTCAGTTCATGGACAGATGTCCTGACATTTTCCTTCAGAATTCGCTGGTATAATTCAGAATTCATTGTTCCATCAATGACGGCAAGCCGTCCTGGCCCAGATGCAGCAAAACAGGCCCAAATCATGATACTACCACCACCATGTTTCACAGATGGGATAAGGTTCTTATGCTGGAATGCAGTGTTTTCCTTTCTCCAAACATAACGCTTCTCATTTAAACCAAAAAGTTCTATTTTGGTCTCATCTGTCCACAAAACATTTTTCCAATAGCTTTCTGGCTTGTCCACATGATCTTTAGCAAACTGCAGACGAGCAGCAATGCTCTTTTTGGAGAGCAGTGGCTTTCTTCTTGCAACCCTGCCATGCACACCATTTGTTGTTCAGTGTTCTCCTGATGGTGGACTCGTGAACATTAACATTAGCCAATGCGAGAGAGGCCTTCAGAAGTTGCTTAGAAGTTGCTCAGAGTTGCTTAGAAGTTACCCTGGGGTCCTTTGTGACCTCGCCGACTATTACACGCCTTGCTCTTGGAGTGATCTTTGTTGGTCGACCACTCCTGGGGAGGGTAACAATGGTCTTGAATTTCCTCCATTTGTACACAATCTGTCTGACTGTGGATTGGTGGAGTCCAAACTCTTTAGAGATGCTTTTGTAACCTTTTCCAGCCTGATGAGCGTCAACAACGCTTTTTGTGAGGTCCTCAGAAATCTCCTTTGTTCGTGCCATGATACACTTCCACAAACGTGTTGTGAAGATCAGACTTTGATAGATCCCTGTTCTTTAAATAAAACAGGGTGCCCACTCACACCTGATTGTCATCCCATTGATTGAAAACACCTGACTCTAATTTCACCTTCAGATTAACTGCTAATCCTAGATGTTCACATACTTTTGCCACTCACAGATATGTAATATTGGATCATTTTCCTCAGTAAATAAATGACCAAGTATAATATTTTTGTCTCATTTGTTTAACTGGGTTCTCTTTATCTACTTTTACAACCCCGATTCCAAAAAAGTTGGGACAAAGTACAAATTGTAAATAAAAACAGAATGCAATAATTTACAAATCTCAAAAACTGATATTGTATTCACAATAGAACATAGACAACATATCAAATGTCAAAAGTGAGACATTTTGAAATTTCATGCCAAATATTGTCTCATTTGAAATTTCATGACAGCAACACGTCTCAAAAAAGTTGGGACAGGGGCAATAAGAGGCTGGAAAAGTTAAAGGTACAAAAAAGGAACAGCTGGAGGACCAAATTGCAACTCATTAGGTCAATTGGCAATAGGTCATTAACATGACTGGGTATAAAAAGAGCATTTTGGTGTGGCAGCGGCTCTCAGAAGTAAAGATGGGAAGAGGATCACCAATCTCCCTAATTCTGCGCTGACAAATAGTGGAGCAATATCAGAAAGGAGTTCAACAGTGTAAAATTGCAAAGAGTTTGAACATATCATCATCTACAGTGCATAATATCATCAAAAGATTCAGAGAATCTGGAAGAATCTCTGTGCGTAAGGGTCAAGGCCGGAAAACCATACTGGGTGCCCGTGATCTTCGGGCCCTTAGACGGCACGGCATCACATACAGGCATGCTTCTGTATTGGAAATCACAAAATGGGCTCAGGAATATTTCCAGAGAGCATTATCTGTGAACACAATTCACCGTGCCATCCGCCGTTGCCAGCTAAAACTCTATAGTTCAAAGAAGAAGCCGTATCTAAACATGATCCAGAAGCGCAGACGTCTTCTCTGGGCCAAGGCTCATTTAAAATGGACTGTGGCAAAGTGGAAAACTGTTCTGTGGTCAGACGAATCAAAATTTGAAGTTCTTTATGGAAATCAGGGATGCCGTGTCATTCGGACTAAAGAGGAGAAGGACGACCCGAGTTGTTATCAGCGCTCAGTTCAGAAGCCTGCATCTCTGATGGTATGGGGTTGCATTAGTGCGTGCGGCATGGGCAGCTTACACATCTGGAAAGACACCATCAATGCTGAAAGGTATATCCAGGTTCTAGAGCAACATATGCTCCCATCCAGACGACGTCTCTTTCAGGGAAGACCTTGCATTTTCCGACATGACAATGCCAAACCACATACTGCATCAATTACAGCATCATGGCTGCGTAGAAGAAGGGTCCGGGTACTGAACTGGCCAGCCTGCAGTCCAGATCTTTCACCCATAGAAAACATTTGGCGCATCATAAAACGGAAGATACGACAAAAAAGACCTAAGACAGTTGAGCAACTAGAATCCTACATTAGACAAGAATGGGTTAACATTCCTGTCCCTAAACTTGAGCAACTTGTCTCCTCAGTCCCCAGACGTTTACAGACTGTTGTAAAGAGAAAAGGGGATGTCTCACAGTGGGAAACATGGCCTTGTCCCAACTTTTTTGAGATGTGTTGTTGTCATGAAATTTAAAATCACCTAATTTTTCTCTTTAAATGATACATTTTCTCAGTTTAAACATTTGATATGTCATCTATGTTCTATTCTGAATAAAATATGGAATTTTGAAACTTCCACATCATTGCATTCCGTTTTTATTTACAATTTGTACTTTGTCCCAAATTTTTTGGAATCGGGGTTGCCGGGCTTGTGTGAAAATCTGATGTTGTTTTAGGTCATATTTATGCAGAAATATAGAAAAGTCTACAGGGTTCACAAACTCTCTCAAGCACCACTGTAAAACAGCAGGTGGATGTATGGGTGTTCCTAATAAAGTGACCGGTGAGTGTATGAGCTTCATGAAAAATATTACAGGTATGTTTACCTACTGATCATCATAACTCTGTTGTGTTTTGTGAAACGGAAAGCTCTGATTTCCACCAATTTGCCCTTCTTGTGTTGAACATGAATCAAAGCAGTGATGCGAGTGCATGCTTTTTTTTTTTTACAAGTTGAAGAAGTGCGATCAGTCCCCATTAGGCACAAATTGGACAGCTGACAGGGGTCCTGTCTCCTTTCGAAATTTGGTTGTTTTTTTTTTCTCACTAGAATACATAAAACAGTGTTGTGTTACAGGAAAAAAAAGCCCGTTTTACACCATCCTGATGTTATTTTGACGCTGAGCGCCTGACATTTGCACACGCTGACAGCGTCGACAGCTACACAACTCTATCTTCGTATGCTCCTTTGTCTCGCTCTTTGTTGTTAACGAATCGTGATTAAAAAGGTGCAGGGTTTATGTAAATTCTGATTCATTATAGATTTTTCAAGAAAAGCAGTCAGCTCCCGTAATTATTGGCACCCTTTGTGGAAATTAAGTCACGTTCTCAGCTTGGACGTTAAAAACGAAGAACGTGAATAAAATCGGATTTTTGAGAACCATGATTTAAGAGCTATTGAGTTTAAGATTACAGTTTGTCAGTCTTTAAGGGCTATAACGCTGAGACCGCATTCATGAAAATGAGTGTGCATGTACGGTATGCATGCTGTGATATTTTGAACTGAAACCCATAACCCATGATATGATTTGTCGTCTAGTTGTTGTTAACAGCAAAATAAATCGATGCACTTTTAAAAAAAAAAGAGAATCTGATGAAAAAAATATCTTCTGGATGGCTTTAAGTCAAAATACTGATATCCATGAGCAGTATAATCCATCACGTCTGATCAAAACCCCTTTGATATTCACTAATTTTGTAATTTTCTATGTTATAAAGACATGAAGAGTCCCTGCAGAAGGACTAACATGGAGACTGCTGGTGTTTAAATCCCATTAATTCTTACTGCAGTGTATTCTGTCTCATTTTAAGGTGCTTTCCACTGACAGATGTCTCGTCTTTCCTTTATAACTCTAAAGTTTCGGTGATTGAGTTTTGACTTAAGAAAAAAAAAACAGAAAATAAGTGTGAGCTGCCTTTACAATCAGAATGATAAGGTAAGTGAAATCATCCATGACTCATCTACTCTCTCACTCTCCACGGTCCGGCGCTTGCCATATGGGGCCAAATCAAGCCCAGACCCCTTAGGAACCAGCTGCGGCCCACCAAAGCACCCAGAGGACCGTTTAGCAGGACGGACCGTGATACAGCACTGGCAAGACAAGCGACCTGAGCAGCCCGACACCCAAAAAAGTGCCTGGGACAGATGGGGGTTTAGCATGAATGATTCTGTTACCAGAGACACCTGAACCAGCCTACATATATATATACACTGAGCACACACACATCCCAAAGCAATTACTCCTAAAAATCCAGAACGTCAATTTAAAACACTATTGTGACCTCCGCTATCAGACTGTTTATCGAATCAGTATAAAATCAGAATCGTCTGTTAAACCGTACTGATCCCATGCACAATTATCAAACAGTCTTCATAACTTCAACAAACTCTTCAAAAAAAAAAAAAAACACACACTTCATTTTCTTTCAAAAAGTCCACAAGTAACAAAGCACCAGTGGGTCACATAATGGAAAATTCTCCAAAAAAAAAAAAGAGTCATCTGGCAGAACGTCTTGCCGTGTCTCGAACACAAGAGTATTAAAAGCAGACTGCCCGAGATGCTTATGAGAGAGAGATACTGTCATCTCCGCTAGAGCTCTGAGCTTACTTCCATCCCAGAGAAGAAACTTCAGACAGACACAATCAACCCACCAGCAACCGTTCGTTTCAAAAGTAGGGGGAGAAAAAAAAAAAGTCTTTCTATTCAGCCATTTTGTACTCAGTGGGACGCAACTTTTCACAGGAAGAAGAGTTTTGTTGGAAGAGCAGCCACTGATGATTGCTCAGTGTTCAGTGGACTCGCAGACATTATGATAAATAATTTTAAAAAATGATACTGATCAGTAATTCTCATCTCATCTCATTATCTCTAGCTGCTTTATCCTGTTCTACAGGGTCGCAGGCAAGAGAATGTAAAATGTGATGGGATGTGATATACGTCCATTATTCGCAGAGATATTCTCACAGCATGGAGTCGACAATATAATGCTCCTTCTTCTTCTCTTCTTATTGTTGTTGTTGCAGTAATAATAATAATAATTATTATTATTATCTCATCTCCTCTAGCCGCTTTATCCTGTTCTACAGGGTCGCAGGCAAGCTGGAGCCTATCCCAGCTGACTATGGGCGAAAGGGGGGGTACACCCTGGACAAGTCGCCAGGTCATCACAGGGCTGACACATAGACAACCATTCACACTCACATTCACACCTACGGTCAATTTAGAGTCACCAGTTAACCTAACCTGCATGTCTTTGGACTGTGGGGGAAACCGGAGCACCCGGAGGAAACCCACGCGGACACGGGGAGAACATGCAAACTCCGCACAGAAAGGCCCTCGCCGGCCACGGGGCTCGAACCCAGGACCTTCTTGCTGTGAGGCGACAGCGCTAACCACTACACCACCGTGCCGCCCTATTCTTCTTCTACTTATTATTATTATTGTTGCTATTATTATTACTCTTGTTATTATTATTACTGTTGTTGCAATAATAATAATAATAATAATAATAATAATAATAATAATAATGTTGCAATTAATATTATTATTATTATTATTATTATTGTTGTTGTTAGTGCTGCAATAATAATAACAATAATAATAGCAATTATTATAATTATATAATATATAATAATATATAATAATTGTAATAATAATAATAATTATTATTATTGTTGTTGTTCTTGCTGCAATAATAATAATAATAACAACAATTATTATTATTATTATTATTATTATTTACTGTCTTATTTGAAATCATGGCCGTGGCATTATATTGAATATCAGGGACATGGCTGTATTTACACATTGTTGAATGGACATTGTTATTTATTTTGGGTATAAACCTCAGGCTTTTGCATATGTTAGGATAAAATACGATTCCGATTTTTAAAGGTGCAATATGCTTTTTCTTATTTTTTCCGTTCTTACTTGTATAAATGACCAAGAAAATATCTAGAACATTATAAAAAAAATAATAATAAATTAAGTCATGGTCTGAGCACAGGACTGGAAATCTGTTTGGAAAACTTTGTAAGCCATGACTTAATGGTTAGAGAAGCAGCTTTGGGACCAAAAGGTCACCGGTTTGATTCCCTGGAGCAGCAGGAATGGCTGAAGTGCCCTTGAACAAGGCACCTAACCCCCAACTGCTCCCCAGGCTGCTCTGGGTATGTTGTACATTGCTCTGGATAAAAGCGTCTGCCAAATAACTCTAATGTAACGTGCTCTATTGGCCCCTGTAGATCCTGGGGGCGGAGCTTCGCAAAGATAAGCTGAGAAAAATAATTCAAACGTCAAACCAGTGTACTTAACCGTTAATCTTACCCGACACATCTTTATGATCAATATAATTTGGCGATACCGTTGAATCTGTGATATGATACAATATGATTTCGTAACTTTCTTCTCTATGTCATCAGTTACGTTCCGAACCTGAGCTCGGCCTTCAAATGATGTAGGAAAGGACTATTTTAGAAGTATCAGGGTTATAGGTAAAGCCCTTACTAGTCTATTAAATTATTTACACATTACACTAACCGGCCACTTTACGAGGAACACCCATACATCCACCTGCTGTCTGATGCAGTTCTCGAATCAGCCGATCCCTTGATGCATAAAATCAGGCAGATACAAATCAAGAGCTTCAGTTAATGTTCACTTCAAACATCAGGACGGGAAAAATTGTGATCTCAAAGTGTGATTTTCTTTCACTGTGGCATGAAAGTGTGTTGGTTTGAGCCAGATGGACTGGTTTGAGTATTTCAGAAACTGCTGATCTCCTGGGGTTTTCACACACAACAGTCTCTAGAGTTTACACAGAATGGTTCAAAAAACAAAAAACACTGAGTGAGTGAGTGAGTGAGAGTTCTGTGGGTGGAAACAAACGCCTTGTTGATAAGAGACATCAGAGGAAAAAGGCCAGATTGGTTTGAGCTTTTTTTTTTAAAGATTTTTTGGGGGGCTTTTTTCACCTTTAATGGATAGGACAGTGTAGAGACAGGACAGGAAATGAGCAGGAGAGAGAGAGACGGGGAGGGATCAGGAAATGACCTCGGGTCGGAATCGAACCCAGGTCCCCGGATTTATGGTATGGCGCCTTAGCCACGACACCCCCTGGTTTGAGCTTTTTTGCCAGGAAGGAAATAGCAACTCTGTACAATTGTGGTGAGCAGAAAAGCATCTCAGCATGCAACAGCAGAACACATTGGGTTCCAGTCCTGCAGCCAAGAACAGAAATTTTAGAATCATCTCATCTCATCATCTCTAGCCGCTTTATCCTGTTCTACAGGGTCGCAGGCAAGCTGGAGCCTATCCCAGCTGACTACGGGCGAAAGGCGGGGTACACCCTGGACAAGTCGCCAGGTCATCACAGGGCTGACACATAGACACAGACAACCATTCACACTCACATTCACACCTACGGTCAATTTAGAGTCACCAGTTAACCTAACCTGCATGTCTTTGGACTGTGGGGGAAACCGGAGCACCCGGAGGAAACCCACGCGGACATGGGGAGAACATGCAAACTCCACACAGAAAGGCCCTCGCCGGCCACGGGGCTCGAACCCGGACCTTCTTGCTGTGAGGCAACAGCGCTAACCACTACACCACCGTGCCACCCAGTATGGTTATATTTAGTTTTATTTTATTCTATCCACATTCACTGGATATGAGCAATCGTGCACTCTGATTGGCTACTCTACTACTAGGCTATCAGCTCATATACCTACCATGAGTAGAGAAAATCAAAATGACGGAGCGTGATACTGAATCAATCGAGGACGAAATAAAAACTCTACTCGAAAACAAAACCCCAAAAAATACAAAAAAAAAAAAAGCAAAAATTATGGAATAAAAGTATTTCATGGTAAGAACGTATTTTTTAAATTTTAAGAATTACTATTATTATTATTATTATTATTGCATTTTTCACAAATTACTCCTGTCATTTCGCCGGTTTGTTTACATTCTAAGATGAAATTTTTTCGTATGTTTTGCATAAAGCTTTTTTTTTTTTTAATCGAATTTGCAAAAAATACAAATAAAAATGCTCCGTTTCTCAAAATCCAGTGAATGTGGATAGAATAAAACAGTTATTCCACTCAATCTGGTCGTACATGGATTATCGCCAACTCGCTATCAGTTCATGTACGACTCGACTTCGTGGAATATCTGATAAATATTTGACCAAATGATTGTTTTTTAAAAATTATTATTAATTATTTCATTGCGGGAGACAAATGACGTAGCCAGGAAATCATTCTTTTTTTTTTTTTCTAATGTCCTTACATAAAAAGAGCCAGCTGGTTCGGTCTCACTACAGACCATGTACTGTTTTCTATTTACGTTCACTATTACATTCACTTTTTTTTCGATAATTCTTCGCTATAGTGTGTTTTTCCGCTCCATGAGAACGCAATTTGTGGTCAAACACTGGTCCAATTCTTCTCTCATGAACCAGTTCACCACAATTAAATAAAAAAGAAAGAGAAAAACACCCCTGTAAACTATGAGAACTTCGCCAAAAAGGGTTTTATTTTTATTTGGGGGGGGGACTTTATGTGGTTTGGACTGAAAGAGAGCGAGACAGAACCCAAAAAGCGTCTATCTCATCTCATGCTCTATTGAGAGACCGAAAATCCAGGAATGAGACGTTTGTCTTTTGCTTCACTGCTCGTTGTATTGTCCAAGAAAGAAGCTCAAGAATGTCGAAACCTGTAGGTCTCGTGCATATATATATATATATATATATATATATATATATATATATATATATATATATATATATTTTTTTTTTTTCAAACCTTAATTTCTACTCCTAAATGTCAGTGTGGTTTACTCAGAGTCAAAGCAATGAGGGGATGTCTCTCTGCAGACCTACAACTCAACTGATCATATCATCATGTATTCTCTTTAGATCCATTCCAATCTAATAACTTTCTGCTTCCTGGCAAGCGCTGCTCTTGTTTTTGTGTCCATAAACCCATCTTCCCTGTGTGCATTCCTGAGAATCGTTTCTGTTTCACTGGGTCAAACTTTAATTCCTGCTTTCAGCGCACTCTCTTTGCGCGCTCGTCTCTTCCGTACTTCCTGACACGCCGCCTGTTCGGTGTTAACGCAGTTTTTAAGAACGAGACAGTGCCGGTGCGTCTGCAGCCTAGCACCGCTGACACCAGAGAAAGCTGAAAGCTCATCTGCATATCCACAGGGTCTGCTGCTCGCGCCCTCATGCTTTATGCATTCAGCAGCTCGCTCCATCGCTGGCGCCTAATCTCTCTCCCATGTGGAGGGAGTGGGAAGTAAAGAAAAAAAAAAGAATCCTGCCAGTATTAAATATACAGGATGCACCTTTTCCTCTTAATCTCAGAGTTGAAAAGGACACGAGTGAAAACGTGGATCCGCGTTTCAGAGTCCAACCTGAATTGCTAAACACGTGCACGGACTCCGTAAGCTCTACAGCAGCTCAAGTTCATTTTATAACGGACTTATACACAGTGACCGAGCTTATTTAAAGACCCAGTTTAGCAAAACGGCCTCGTTTGCTCTCCTCTCCTCTCCTGCAACAGCCTGCTATCAATTCTGCCGAGATGCAGCTCAGAGTCAGGGTTTGGCATTGATGCAGAAAAATCTGATACATAGATTTACAGCTGCCACAAGGGGCCGGGATATGTCTTGCTCTTAAAGGGACCTAGTGAGATTTACAACACTTTTCGACAAAACCTGATTTGGAAAGGCTTTTTCGAATACGCAACAGCAACAAGGGATAAATAAATTCAATTCGGTTGAATTACTGAATCGAATCGGTTAGTTCTGAATGTTTGCGCTAAAGGGCCCCATACACGTTCAAAAAAGTCGTCAAAATTTTGATGTAAAATGTCCACACACGATTCAATGTTTTTTCTATCAAAAATTCAGTATTGTCAAAAACTTTGACATGGACGCAGCAGTGGCCGTAGCACTTGTGTTCGCTTTGGACAATGAACCGCCTCGGCATCGACGGAAATGGTCGAAAGACTGGTTTTTGAAACGGCGAACGTACGGTCACGTCAACCTCCTCAGAGAACTTCGTCTCAAAGAACCAGAGGACTTCCGTAATTTCCTTAGGATGGATGCCCCATCCTTCGATGAATTATTGGACCTTGTCAAGCCATTGATATTGAAAGAAGACACTATGATGCGTTCATCTATACCACCAAGTGAACGCTTGTCCATCAAGCCCCCCACACACGCATCAATAATTTGACGACTCTTCAAAAAATATCAAAGTGATTTGATATGTCAAAATTTGGGTTCAAAATTTTGACATCAAATTTTTGACATCAAAACACCCTACACACGATCAAACTTTGTATCAAAATTTTGATATCAAAATTTTGATACAAAATTTTGACGACTTTTTTGAAGAACCGGACCCAACCGGAACCAACTTCAGGGCCCCATACACGTGTATGGGGCCCTTAAGTTGGTTCCGGTTCTTCTTTTGAACATGCAGTGGAAAAGCGTGAATCAGAAAGAAGCTGGTACTGGTTGGTTCCTGTTATACATCGCATTGTTGAACAGTTTAATTAGCAGATATTCCACAAAATCGAGTCGTACATGAGCTGATAGCTGTAAGAATAACTGTTTTATTCTCTCCACGTGCACCGGATTTTGAGAAATGGAGCATTTTTATTGCTATTTTTTGCAAATTCGATAAATAAAAACTTGATACAAAACGTCCGACAAAATCATTTCCGCTTAGAATGTAATCAAACCGGCGAAATGACAGGAGCAATTTGTGAAAAATGCGATGATAATAATAATAATATTTCTTGAAAAGGTAAAAAAAAGATGCGTTCTTACCATCAAATACTTTTATTCCATATTTTGTTGTTTGGTTTTTTTTCATTTTAGGGGTTTTGTTTTTGAGTCGAGTTTTTATTTCGTCCTCGGTTGGTTCAGCAACACGCTCCGCCATTTTCTTCTTCTTTAGGGTTTTTTAGCGGTTAGCAAACCAACTTAAAGGTGCATTACTGCCACCGACTGGGCTGGAGTGTGGAACAGGAGATATTGGGGGGAAAGAAAAAAAACAACAAAAAGAACTATATTCTTTGAGCTATTTCTGTTTCTTTTAAATAACAAAGTGATATATCTGACTTGATGCGCTCCGCCATTTTGTTTTTCTCTACTCACGGTATATGAGCTGATATCCTCGTAGTAGAGTAGCCAATCAGAGTGCACGATTGCTCATATCCAGTGAATGTGGAGAGAATATCAGATATTCACTGAGCCTGAGGCGGATAATTGTCTTAGTGTAGATACACAGGTGATTATTTAATTATTATTATTTTTTTAATCAAATGAAAAAAAAATATTTCAAACTTAAAAAGTGGCGTGCAAATGGAATAAAGGTGCAGCGCAGATTTATCACTTTTCTATCTTTAGTGCTTTTAGGAACAGCATTTTCTTTCATCATTTCTAATTCTTCCTCACTTACGGTGGCAAAGTGATCGGTCGCCGTTTTGCCGAGTCGCTCGAGGTGATTATCGAGAAATAGTCTGAATTTCTCAATAACAATAATGATAATAATTCTTGAAAAGTAAAAAAAAGATACGGTCTTACCATCAAATACTTTTATTCCATATTTTGTTGCTTTTTTTAAAATATTTTTCGGGGTTTTGTTTTCAAGTATAATTTTTATTTCGTCCTCGGTTGGTTCAGCAACAGGCTCCGCCGTTTTTTATCTCTACTCACGGTATATGAGCTGATATCCTAGTAGTAGAGTAGCCAATCAGAGCGCACGATTGCTCATATCCAGTGACTGTGGATCAAATATTCTATATATACTGTGAGTAGAAAAAAAAAACAAAATGGTGGCACACATCAAGTCAGATATATAACTTTATCAAGTATTTAAAAGAAACAGAAATAGCTAAGGCGGCACGGTGGTGTAGTGGTTAGCGCTGTCGCCTCACAGCAAGAAGGTCCGGGTTCGAGCCCCGTGGCCGGCGAGGGCCTTTCTGTGCGGAGTTTGCATGTTCTCCCTGTGTCCGCGTGGGTTTCCTCCGGGTGCTCCGGTTTCCCCCACAGTCCAAAGACATGCAGGTTAGGTTAACTGGTGACTCTAAATTGACCGTGAGTGTGAATGGTTGTCTGTGTCTATGTGTCAGCCCTGTGATGACCTGGCGACTTGTCCAGGATGTACCCCGCCTTTCGCCCGTGGTCAGCTGGGATGGGCTCCAGCTTGCCTGCGACCCTGTAGAAGGATAAAGCAGCTAGAGATAATGAGATGAGATGAGATGAGAAATAGCTAAAAGAATATAGTTTTGTTGGGGTTCCCCCCCCCAATATCGCCTGTTCCACACTCCAGCCTGGTTGGTAGCAGTAATGCACCTTTAAGTTGGTTTGCTAACCAGCATAAAAACCCTAAAGGAGAAGAAGAAAATGGTGGAGCGTGTTGCTGAACCAGTCGAGGACGAAATAAAAACTCAACTCGAAAACAAAACCCCTTAAAAAAAAAAGCAACAAAATATGGAATTAAAGTATTTGACGATAAGAACGGGCGGCACGGTGGTGTAGTGGTTAGCGCTGTCGCCTCACAGCAAGAAGGTCCGGGTTCGAGCCCCGTGGCCGGCGAGGGCCTTTCTGTGTGGAGTTTGCATGTTCTCCCCGTGTCCGCGTGGGTTTCCTCCGGGTGCTCCGGTTTCCTCCACAGTCCAAAGACATGCAGGTTCGGTTAACTGGTGACTCTAAATTGACCGTAGGTGTGAATGTGAGTGTGAATGGTTGTCTGTGTCTATGTGTCAGCCCTGTGATGACCTGGCGACTTGTCCAGGGTGTACCCCGCCTCTCGCCCGTAGTCAGCTGGGATAGGCTCCAGCTTGCCTGCGACCCTGTAGAAGGATAAAGCGGCTAGAGATAATGAGATGAGATGAGAATTATTACATTTTAAGCGAAAATTATTTTGTCAGACGTTTTGTATAAAGTTTTTATTTCTCGAATTTGCAAAAAATAAAAATGCTCCGTTTCTCAAAATCCATTGAATGCGGATAGAATAAAATGGTTATTCCACTCAATCTAGTCGTACATGGCTTACAACTCAGTGCTATGTGTCTCGTCAACTACCAGCTCGCGTACGACTCGATTTCATAGAATAATTGTTAAATAGTGAATCCTAGTGATAGACACTGAACTATACTACATCAAAAACACCTCACTTCCTGTTTGTCCCTGTTCTTGTTTTGACCATGCAGTGGAAAAATGCCAAGGGCAAAAGAAACTTATAAATTGCAGGAACAGGATGTACCCTACAAAAATACACATAATTATTGATTGGCAATCCTGTTGGAAAGGTAATGTACTAATCCTTAAAAAAAGAAGCTCAAACTCTGCCTGCATCACGTGGTTTGTGCGCTGTGGGCCTGCGCATGAAGCCGCAGCACTGCTGTTTAACTTTTATATGTGAAACTCCCTCTACGTTTGCACTGATTAAAAACAGTCTCGGAAGGCCTTTATAGTTTGACGCAGACCTGGAAGCAGTAGGTGGGTCTGTTTCTCGCCTCTCGTGGTGAGAGCTATCTATTAAAGCATAATGGGCCGAAATCTGCGTGATTAAAGCTCAGGGAATAAGGGATGCAAACAAATCGACTCCTCCTCCCTAGGAGAGGCTGTGTATTTGTGTTTGTTTGTGTATAAAAGAAAAAGAGGATAATCTCTCGGGAGTGTATCTGCTCACATGGGAACACGCTGCATCTTTCCAAAATTATTGATCTGACAAAGCAGGAGGATCCTCAGACAAGCGTCTCCCGACGGACTAATCATTGCTTGACTGGCCTTCGGTTTCTACATTAGCTTCCGCTAGCTTTCCATATAAGGAAAACCAGGCTCCGGAGTCATTTCATTAGACGCTCTGTCTGGATTTCTGGATCACTCGAAATGGTGGGCACTGCGTGACATTTGCCAGCAAGTGTTCAGACTTGGACGCTGAAGCTGATTAGCGATGTTGTGTCTCCTGGAGGAAGACGCACGGCTGGGTTGTTTAGCTCAAACTAAAAACTGAGACTTCATACCTTGACTAAGACACTTCCAGTGATGGATAAGATAACTAGAGGAGTTTGGGAATGTAGAGTCCAGAGTATCTCTGCAGTTCCAGCTTGGATAACTGTTTCATTGAAGCATGCATCATAAGACTGACAGACTCCTGTTATGAACACCTTGAGTTGCCGGTGACATAATTACATCATCATACTATGACCTTATAACTAAGTGTGTTAACTGTTGATCAATTTTTGCAAAGCTTACGGTAGGTAGGTTTACCAGAGCCAGCATGCTTGATGGTAGAGGTTATGACATCATAACCCAAACTGTCATAACAGCATATTGGTAAGTCAGTTTCAAATAATTTCAGTCCTTACAAAAATTCAAATAATTTCAGTCCTTAGAAAAATTCAAATAATTTCGGTCCTTGCAAAAATTCAAATAATTCCAGTCCTTACAAATATTCAAATAATTTCACCCCTTACAAAAACTCAAATAATTTCAGTCCTTACAAAAATTCAAATAGCTTTGATCCTTGCAAAAATTCAAATAATTTCAGTCTTTGAAAAAATTAAAATAATTTTGGTCCTTACAAATATTCAAATAATTTTGGTCGTTACAAAAATTAAAATAATTTCGGGTCCTTACAAATATTCAAATAATTTCAGTCCTTACAAAAATTCTAAAAATTTCGGTCCTAACAAAATTTCAAATTATTTCGGCCCTTAAAAAATTCATGTAATTTTAGTCCTTAAAAAAATTCAAGTAATTTTGGTCCTTACACAAATTCAAATAATTTCAGTCCTTACAAATATTCAAATAATTTCAGTCCTTACAAATATTCAAATAATTTCGGTCCTAACAAATATTCAAATAATTTCGGTCCTAACAAAAAGTCAAGTAATTTTAGTCCTTAAAAAAAATCACGTAATTTTAGTCCTTAAAAAATTTCAAATAATTTCGGTCCTTACAAATATTCAAATAATTTCGGTCCTTACAAATATTCAAATAATTTCAGTCCTTACAAATATTCAAATAATTTCGGTCCTAACAAATATTCAAATAATTTCGGTCCTAAGAAAAATTCAAGTAATTTTAGTCCTTAAAAAATTCATGTAATTTTAATCCTTAAAAAAATTCAAGTAATTTTGGTCCTTACACAAATTCAAAGAATTTCGTTCCTTACAAAAATTCAAGTAATTTCGGTCCTGACACAAATTCAAATAATTCCAGTCCTTACAAAAATTCTAATAATTCTGGTCCTTACAAAAATTCAAACAATTTCAGTCCTGGCATAGATAAGTGCCTCACTTTCTCCAGTGTACAATATTGGCACTTGCGCTACCCCCCCCCCCCCCCCCCCCACACACACACACACACTACCTCCCTGAGATAATGAACGCACATAATTTCCAATATGACTCTTAATTATTTCTATTTCTATTTTTACTTTAATTGATTTGCACTAGCAGCACTGACGCAAATTGTTACTCTGACTCAGGATCTTTCTACTTTTATTATTATTATTATTATTATTCTCCTAAAGTATTTTAGGATGTTATTTCTCCCTCGGTTTTCAACCAATCACCAAATTTCACATGAAGAATCCCTCTGGGCTGAATTACACTGTTCTGACTTTTGGTGCTGATCTGGATCACTGATCTGGAATGATTCATGAATAATGGGAGTTTTTTAAATCACTTATTTTTCATGATTTTTTTCAAATCAGTTTTTTTTTTTAATTTTATTCAGGGCAGCAGGGCACAACTTTTCCTCACGAAGCGTCATTCTCTATCTCTTACCATTCCGGATCTATAGGGTATAGTGACCAGATGTCCCAGTTTGTATCAGCCAGCGCAAATTACTGCGACTTTAGTCACAGTCTCTATCTAGTTTAACTTCTATTTTATATTTAGGACTTTTCATTTTTATATTGCTCTACTGATGAAAGCAGCACAGCAGGAGGTGAAACGCTGCATGAGGGAAGCTAAGGACAGCTACAGGAGAAAGGTGGAGCAGAAGCTGAAGGAGAACAGCATGAGGGAGGTCTGGGAAGGTGTGGAAACCATCACAGGCCACAACACAAAGAACAAAGTCGTAGGGTGGACAGTGGAGAGGGTGAACGAGCTGAATGACTTTTTCAACTGGTTCAACCAGTCCACGTCCCCCCCACCCTCCCCCTCACTGCAGCCATCTCTCCTTCTTCCCTCAATACACCTCCCCCCAGCCATTGCAGCAGCCCCCTCATCCTCCTCCCCTACCTCAACACAGACTCCTCCATGCATCACTGCAGACCAGGTCAGAGGTCAACTGAGGAAGCTTCACCCCAGGACAGCAGCAGGCCCGGACAAGGTGTGTTCCCGACTACTGAAGACCTGCACTGCTGAACTGGGTGAACCACTCCAACGTATCTTCAACCTCAGCCTGCAGCTGGGGAGAGTGCCCACCCTCTGGAAGACATAATGCATCATTCCAGTTCCTAAGAAGAACCGGCCCAGAGAGCTGAATGACTTCCGACCGGTGGCACTCACTTCACATCTGATGAAGACGTTGGAGCGGCTCTTCCTCAGCCTCCTCAAACCCCAGGTGCAACATGCCCAGGACTGTCTGCAGTTTGCATACCGGGCAGGTGTTGGTGTGGAAGACGTTATCCTCTACCTGCTACACCGAGCCCACTTGCATCTGGATAAGGGAAACGGCACAGTGAGGATCCTCTTTTTGGACTTCTCGAGTACTTTCAATACCATCCAGCCCCTTATGCTTCAGGACAAACTGAACAGGATGCGAGTGGGCCCCTGCCTGGTCACTTGGATCTCCAGCTACCTCACCGACAGGCCGCAGTACATCAGGCTGAAGGATATCACGTCTGACACTGTGATTAGCAGCACTGGAGCACCCCAGAGCATGGTGCTGGCCCCTCTTCTCTTCACCCTGTACACCGCGGATTTCTGCTACAACTCGGAGATGTGTTACATTCAGAAGTTTGCCGATGACACAGCCATAGTGGGGTGTATCAGGGACGACAGAGAGGAGGAGTATAGGAGCCTGGTGAGGGACTTTGCCATTTGGTGCAATAGGAACCATCTGCAGCTCAACATCTCGAAGACCAAGGAGCTGGTCATTGACTTTGGGAGGTCCAGACCAAGGTCACGACCAGTTCTGATGGAGGGAGTCGAGGTGGAGGCTGTGGACTCCTACAAGTATGTTGGGCTGTGTCTGGACAGCAAGCTGGACTGGACTTGCAACACCAACCACCTGTACAGGAAGGTACAGAGCAGGCTGTACTTCCTGAGGAGACTGCGGTCCTTTAACATCTGCAGGAAACTCCTGTGGATGTTCTATCAGTCTGTGGTTGCCAGTGTCCTGTTTTACACTGTGGTGTGCTGGGGGGCAGCATGTCCAAGAAGGACACATCCAAGCTGGACAAACTGATCAGGCGGGCCAGCTCTGTGGTTGGCATGAAGCTTTACTCTATGGTGACGGTGGCAGAGAAGAGGTCTATGGACAAACTACTGAACATCATGGACGATGCTAGTCACCCTCTGCACACCGTCATCAGCAACCAGAGGAGCCTGTTCAGTGACAGAATGCTCCTTCCCAAGTGCAGGACTAACAGACTTAAAAACTCCTTTGTCCCTCATGCCATCAGACTGTACAACTCCTCTCTGGGGGGAGGAGGGGTGACAGGAGGACAGAGGATGGGAAGGACATCCTCTAGCCTGACAAAAAGCAATACTGGACAATGTGCAATACCTCTCCTGCTGAACTTTTTTTAAAATATATATTTTATTTTTTATACTTGTATATGTTAATACTTAATTTATCTAGAAGTTTTCTCTGTTTTCTATTCTCTGTTTATCTTGTAATGATGCTGCTGGAATTTTCATTTTCCTGAGGGAACCCTCCCAAAGGGATCAATAAAGTTCTATCTATCAATCTACCGGTATCTATCTATCTATCTATCTATCTATCTATCTATCTATCTATCTATCTATCTATCTATCTATCTATCTATCTGTTAAACTCCTGTAGGGTTACAATGCTGAGAGACTTATTTCTGGTTCTTATCTCGTCTCATCTCAGGGGTCTGAAGATTAGAGAAGCAGCCTTTGGACCAAAGGGTCACTGGTTTGATTCCTGGGACCAGCAGGAAAAATGTGAGAGGAGTTCAGCCTTGGTATCATGGCTGAAGTGCCCTTGAGCAACACACCTAACCTCCTACTGCTCTCTTGATGCTGGAGCATAGCTGCACACATATTGCTCTGGGTGTGTGTGCTCATTGCTCACTTGTGTGCACTTCAGATGGGTTAAATGCAGAGGAGGAATTTCACATGTGACAAAAATAAAGGCTTATTATTATTATTATTATTATTATTATTATTAGTGTTGTTTTTGTTCTTCAACTTTTTTCATTGTAAAGTTGACCTTGTGTTCACATATTATATATAACAAATTGAACTGAAATGATGACATAGCGGCTTACATCATCATCAGCCCTTTTATGATGTGACATTCGATTTCCGTTATTAACTTATCCATTAACTTAGTCATAACCTTTCGAGAAGTCAGTGCAGTTATAACACTCATGAGGAGGTCAGGGCTGTTAAGGGGAGTTCTTCAGTCACAGAATTACATTCACAGCAAAATGTGGAAAGTTTTTTAGTTGCAGTACTCAAGATAATGGTCTCATCTCATTATCTCTAGCCACTTTATCCTGTTCTACAGGGTCGCAGGCAAGCTGGAGCCTATCCCAGCTGACTACGGGCGAAAGGCGGGGTACACCCTGGACAAGTCGCCAGGTCATCACAGGGCTGACACATAGACACAGACAACCATTCACACTCACATTCACACCTACGCTCAATTTAGAGTCACCAGTTAACCTAACCTGCATGTCTTTGGACTGTGGGGGAAACCGGAGCACCCGGAGGAAACCCACGCGGACACGGGGAGAACATGCAAACTCCACACAGAAAGGCCCTCGCCGGCCACGGGGCTCGAACCCAGACCTTCTTGCTGTGAGGTGACAGCGCTAACCACTACACCACCGTGCCGCCCCAACATAATAGTATTAAATAAAAATTTCACAAAGTATGGGGTATCTTTTGACCATAAAAAAGCATAAAAATTGGCCATGTTTAACTCTGAATGCAAAATCTTTGATGAGGAAAAGAAAGTCAGAAACGGAGTTACGTCAGAAAAACACCTGAACTTTCATTTCTTAAAATTCAAACCGAGATTTCTCTGAAGTGACACTGCTCTAATTGGGGTGGTGATTTTTAAATATGGTTTTCAGTACATTTTGCCTTGGATTCCATACTTTAGCAAGATCATGGAGCTGACAAGTGAAAGCAATGTGAATAATTTCATAATTTTGGCCTCTCTGCTGAAGAATTGCCCTTATAACATGATGAGAGTGCGGCAGTCACGTGCTGGGATAGTGGTCATGAATTATGTGCTAAAAGCACAACTAACTACAGTACACTGCAAAAATGAGAATGATGGATCCATTAGTGATTACGGGACATGAAGTGTCATGACGACTCACTCCAGCCATTTAATATCTGTCCTAAATGTTTATGCAGTCTCCTGTCCCAGTACTAACCAGGCCCTTAAGGCGCATTGGGTGTCGCCAATCCCCACTTCTATAGCCCTTGGCCTCTCACCTATACAGTCAGGGTTACAGTGGGGGATTGGTCCTCTGGTAACTGTGAGAGTTTGACTCCCGACTCACATCTGTATTGCAGCATGCCTTGCCAGACAGCAGTAGGTACCATTTTTATGATGGTATGACCCGACCACGAGTAGAACTCACGATCTCCTGATCGAGAGGCGGACCACTAGGCGAGCTACCATTGGTGGAAACGATGGCTTGTACTAATAATCCAAAACAAGATTCAAATTGGTAGCCGGCTCAAGATTGAACAGGGCGGAGCCACCAGAACTTAGTCATGAATGTAATCTCTCTGAACGAGTGAGAACATAGCTACATTCCAGATGTACAAAAGGAGCCAAAAAAAATGAAACCGGATGTTTTTGAGCATTAAAATCATCTCAGGTATCATGCAGTAACATCATACCTCTGTTATCTTGTTCTGTTAAAATGTTATGGTTCGATTTGATGAGATGTTAGAAGATGTTTTCTTGCAAAAATTAGATACTATATACACAAATACATCGTGCATATTATTCTATTCACATTCACTGGATATGAGCAATCGTGCGCTCTGATTGGCTACTCTACTATTAGGCTATCAGCTCATATACCATGAGTAGAGAAAAAAAAATGGCAGAGTGTGTTGCTGAACCAACCGAGGATGAAATAAAAACTCAACTTGAAAACAAAACCACAAAAAAAGCAACAAAATATGGAATGAAAGTATTTGATGGTAAGAATGTATCTTTATTTGTTTTTCAAGAATTATTATTTTTATTATTATAGCATTTTTAACAAATTGCTCCTGTTTTTTCCGCCGGTTTGTTTACTTTCTAAGCGGAAACGATTTTGTCGGACGTTTTGTATAAAGTTTTTATTTATTGTGAATGTGGATAGAATAAAACAGTTACTCCACTCAATCTCGGTGCTACGCGCCTCGTCAGCTATCAGTACCACTCGATTTTGTAGAATAACTGTTAAATATACTGTCGGGTTGCTAACAAACTGCTAACACAGCAGGACAATAATCTATTTGAAACAGATTTTGATGACATTTATTCATTAATGTCTTCAGAAATGAATTCTTTGAAGGAGGAAAAATTTTAAAAATCTGCAAAAATTAAAAAAAATAAATAAAGAAGTAAAAAAACCAACAACCCAAATTCAGCTGTTTCAGCTCAGAGTGAAATTATTAAATGATTAAAAAAATTTAAATAATTATTAAAAAATATTATACTCATGATACTTCAGAAAAGTGTGACTTAATTTCGTGTGATACTGAAATATCATCATGTTGCTCATTTATTTATTGGATTATACACATACACGTCAACCTTTGGTCAATCAAACCTGTATAACCAACCTCCAAAATCCGTATTTCCCTTATAAAATCCTTGTAAGATGCAAATTAAAATGATTTACCTAAAATTTGAATGATAATTAACAATGATATATCCCAGTTACTTTTTTTTCAATATTAATAACAATAAACCTTCAGAATGAATACAAAGCTCCAATGTTTGACAAAAACACAAAGTGTCACTCTAATGTTCTGAATTGTACTCCATGACAGCTTTTTTAGCACTCTGCACCAATACCTCACGAGGCTGCATGTCACAGCAAGTGTCTGTGTTGATCTTGCCGGAGTGCCCATTCAGAATCTTTTCAGTCGCTATTGAAAGTCGCTCAGGTGGAAATACGCTTTTCAAACAAAATGCTACTTCCCGGTTGGCGGGATTCTCGCAATGCGGTGTGCACATGATCAGAAGTGGAACGAAGTCTCGCTACTACAAGATAACGCGCGATTTCATAAGACTCTTTACTGTCTGTCTGTGCTGTCTGTGGTGTACAGTACGTTTGTAAATGTTATGCGCTCTTTTATCATCGTGGGAATTGATTATAGCTCTAAATAAATATAGAAGTTTTTTTTAAAGAATCCATATAACTTTATTTGTACGCCCGTATACTACGTTTATTGAATCAAATCCGTATAAAATACGGACATTCCGTATAGGTTGGCATGCATGTATACGTCAGGGGTCGTGAACACGTGGTGGAACATGTTCTGGATGCAGACTGGGCACAATATTTTTAATGGGAAAATATTCAAGATTTGTAAATGTCAAGCATATTTAATGTAGTGCATCGGAGTCCGTTTTTTTGAGAGACAGCATTCCAACAAACTTGAGCGTATAAAATGAATCAGAAATTTATAAACAGAATTCCGAATGACCGAGAGCAAAGTGGAAAAATAAAAAATTTAAAAATTAAAAAAAAAATAAATAAATAAATAAAACTACAAGTGATTTAATGCTGGAAAGAACATATGGTACAGTTTATTAAATCTCTCTGAACCACTGAGGGAAAAAAAACACTTTGGAAAAAAAAAAAGGGGCAACACAAGAAGCAAATGTGGACATTTTGTGTCTCCCAAGAGAGGTCTTGTCAGGCAAATAATGGGGCGTCGATGGGAAGACGCAGCATGCTGCACCCCGATTAGCATGCTGCTAAATGCAGAGATGGTTCATGAGGGAAATCACGGGTGCACGGCAGACCTATAGAGAGACACCGAGGAGCTCAGGAGGAAGGGGTAAAGCCATCTTTATTTCTCTGGTGTTGATTTACCACAATTTCAAATGAAAAAAAAAATTGTGAACACTCTGGGGCTTGTCTGTCCAATTAATAGAGGGAAAATTACTTGTGTTGGCGAGAGAAGCACACACAGGGACAAAAAGCAGCAGACTGGTTATCTAATGATAGGTGGGAGCCGACAGTGAACACACCAACATACGTCCACTGGGAGGTAAACAGTGAAAACTGCCCTGATGGATTGTGCAAAAGGCGCAACACAAACACACACACACACACACACACACACACACACACACACACACACACACAGTCGATTGTGGACACGCTGCTCTTGCTGGCTGTTTTGGTGGCCATTTCTGAAGCGTGTACGGTAGTTGGAAGAAATGTCAAGTACATGCACTCCGTCTATTTTGGATGGAGATACGAAGGCGAATAAAGAGGGGAAAGAAAGAAGGACAGACAGAGACGTCTCCATTTGGGTGACGGTTCGAGTTAATTATACATACCCACCACACGCCACACAGCTCAGAGCCATGAGTCGCTAATCTCAATCAGAGAGGGGAAAAAAAAAAAGTGAGCAAAAGAAACTGAGAAGAAAGAAGAGCCCCTTGGCTTGGCTTGCAGCATTGAACACTCAAACAAAAATTAGCCAGCCTCTTATAATTAGTAGCACTCACCTTAATTGACTCTCCGAGCCTGCGTGCCGAGGGACGCGCCCCCGTAATAAAACACTACACACACTATAGACAGAGCACAACAGCACACTACGTCCCTAGTTGTTTAAATGGAGTCTGGTTTCTTTTACCCTCCCTCCCTCCCTCCCTCCCAACCTATTCCAGCCGTGGAGGAGAAAAAAAAAAAGAAGACGAGAAGAGAAAAGAAGGAACATTTGGCAGAAGCAAATTCATCATCAGGTGTCTGGAGGTAGGGCTTTAATAGAAAAGGCAAGTCCCACTGAGCGCGCACCATGTTGCGGCCAGGCACGCATGCCCGCGAGCAGCAAGCCACCAGTCACAGTGGGCCGCCGGGCATTAGCATAATTTTATATAACACAAGCCCCCGCTCTGGAAATTTAATACATTTCAGCAGATAGCACACCGCCATTTTGCATAATGTTTTTTTTTTCTCCTTTCCTTCATCTTTCTGTCACTGAGACATTCTCTCTCTCTCTCGCTCTCTCTCTCTTCATTCACTCCCTCCTGATGCTGCTGAGGCTCGTCTTCCTCGCCCGCCCCACGGTGCCCCTCGCACCAGGAGAGGGGAAGTTCATTACCTCAGCTAAATCAGAATTAGTCCCTTCATTTTGACGGGGCGAACTTCATTAGAAAGGCCCTTCCATAATCCAGCAGGGAGAAGTGATGAATCTACATGGGGCGATAATTTGCTTCACACAGCACATTCAGCCGCTCCATCCATTTCTTTTTTTTTGCTCTCTCTCTCTCTCTCACTTCTACACGTCTTTTTTTCTTTCTTTATGCATTTTCTTTTGTATCTTCTATTAGACTGAGAAGAGCGGTGCGCTCGGAGAGACCAAAACACCTGTATGCAATTAGCTAATGGCACAGAGCGCAAGAAAAGGACGGAGGGAGAAGGAAGGAGGCTGCCGGGTCTCTTCTAAACCTCTAAAAAACAACGTTGTTTGGGTTTGGCAGCGCTTCTAAAGTTTTTTTTTTTTTTTCGCAATTGACTCTTCACGAGTCCAAGTCAAGTAGACGACGATAGGATAGCGTTATTAGCATTAGTCAAAACTAGCGTATTATTGTTATGATTATTATTATTATTATGAGCAGACCACAAATCAGGGATGTAAGGAAGCCAAGCCGCTGGAATGAAACACATCCACTGGTGGAGTGTGGTGCGGATGTGGAGTCAGCAAAATATGTCTGCGGATCGAATAAGCACTTAAAAAATACTGTACCGCAGAAAAAAATGGCTGTAGTCATCAAGAGCAGTTAAAAAAATATATATGAACAATTATGGCTTCTGGAGCATTTTCTCTGCTGTGGTTTATCCAATTGCAAGCATTTATGTAAATCGTTTAGCTGAAGGCAGCTCATCAGACCAGAAACTATCGACAGGGCTCGAGACGTTACCTCACAAAGAGCTTTATTTACACTCTCTGGTCTGGTTTACAAAATGGCGGCATGGTGGTGCAGTGGTTAGCACTGCTGCTTCACAACAGGAAGGTTCTGGGTTCAGTGGCTGATGGGATCCTTTCTGTATGGAGTTTGCATGTTCTCCCTGTGTCTGTATGGGTTTCCTTCAGGTGCTCTGGTTTTCCCCACACTTCAAAGACATGCAGATTAGGTAAAATACCCAACCACTGGGGTCGCACAAGCCAGTGCATACTTAGTGCTGGCCCCAAGCCCGGGAGGGTTGCATCAGGAAGGGCATCCGGTGTAATACCAATGCCAAATCAAATATGCAGAACAGATCTGCTGTGGTGACCCTGAACGAATGGAAGCAGCCAAAAGAAGCACGATTACGGGAAAAAACAAAACAAAACACCACTTCAGATTGTGTTATGCTGTGTTCACACTTATACCGGTACGATAGTGGTATAACTGTATCGATACAAAGTATACCGGTACAGTTTAGTGCATCTGTCCACACTAGCGAGAAATGTTTGCGGTTTTCTTTCACGGTAGTTGAAATGCGCGTGCGCGAAATGTTTCCGTGGTTACCGAGTAACTTCCCAGAGATGCCTACCCCAAATTTTGAATTTCAGTATTCTTGAAAACATTTTTCAGTATTTTGGAACAGGGCTTTGAACCGGTTCAAGGAACGAAAACGAAAACCGGGAACTTTTTCTATTTCACATGGAACAGAAACGAAACCAGAAACTTTATTATTTTTTATGTTCCGGAACAAAAACGCTTATTAAAAATAATGGTAACCAGTTATCATTGGTATCGAGAGGAACCAGCTGAGGTGGCTCGGGCATCTTTTTCGGATGCCTCCTGGACGCCTCCCTGGGGAGGTGTTCCAGGCATGTCCCCCCGGGAGGAGGCCCCGGGGAAGACCCAGGACACGCTGGAGGGACTATGTCTCTTGGCTGGCCTGGGAACGCCTCGGTGTTCTTCCCGAGGAGCTGGCCGAGGTGTCTGGGGAAAGGGAAGTTTGGGCTTCCATGCTTAGACTGCTGCCTCCGCGACCCGGTCCCGGATAAGCGGAAGAAGATGAGACGAGACGAGACGAGGTAACCGGTTAATACCGGTTTTTATTTCGTTCCTCAAAGTTTCCGTAGCCTACAAATAAAAGTCATTCTTCTCCTGCGCAAGTTTCTATGACCCGCTGGGGTTCACTTCCTGTGTGACGTTCGCTGACTGAATGGAGAGAGCGGGAGGGTGGACTACTATCACGTCTCCACATCTTAAATAAGAGGTAAATATTGCAGTCTATCGTTATTCAAAAACGTCAATTTCAAACACGATATCAATATATTTGTCCACGTTAATGAGAGGCTCGCGAACATTAAATGCCGTTAACCTCTGTTAGCCTATCAATGCATAGGGCCTGACTAGCCTTTGGTAACACACTAAACGAATTATCTTTCATTTTTGGCACTTGTTCTGTTTGTGTAGATGGGAAGACATACTGAGAATCCAAATCGCCAACATTTGAAATAATAATTGTTTTGAATTATTTCTTGTCTTATTTAATGAAGGTTGTAATAGAATTAGCCTACATTTGGCTTAAGCTGGATGAGACAGAGACATCATTTTATAGCCATTTGTTAAACAGCTGACAGGGAACGTAATTAACCGTTCCGGGAACGAAATTTTTTTGTTCTAACCGGTTCGGGAACGTCTATTTAATGGTGGAACCCAAAACCGGAAACGTTAAAATTCCGTTTCTGTTCGGAACGAACCAATAGGAAAAAAATTCTGGTTCAAAGCCCTGTTTTGACTTTCAGTAACGTTAATTTATGCGCATTTCCATTATAAAGAGGTGTATATACCAATATGTTTAACATTTAAATTATTAAAAAGAACTGTTTTGTGTGAACTGAATTAACAAAACGCGAGCAGCCATCTCAACTGAATTTCCACTCAACAAATTTCTCGAGCATACAATATATCACATTTTTATAAATACAATAGTGTTCCCTGTTTGCAGACATTACGGTTGACTACCAATCATTGGGATTGAATGTAACTCCTCAAAAGTATTATATTATATTGCCTGGCAAAATGTTCTACCTGTTAACGGATTCTAATAAAATTTTAAAAAAATGTCTTATTTCATGCCAAAGAGAGTCCGACATTGTTATCTTAATGTACCAATATATAAATACTTCAGCATAATGCTTCAGAAGAGACACTGAATAAAATGACATTTATAATTGTATTTAAAACAGTGGAATGATCAATTTTTTGCCACAATCCCAACAGCACTAATCATAAAATTCTGTTTTTGATCATACTGCATGTACATTTGCACTTGCAACACTGAAAAGACTTTGAATTAAAGAAGTCCAGCCAGTGTTTGATATTTCAGTGAATAAAAATCAGACATGTAAACAGAAACTGAATAAGTTTAACTCACATTTCATGGCACTAATTGGCAAGTTCAACTCCAAGCACAGGTCAACCATTACCGCTTCAGCACGTGTCACGTTCCGTGTCTTTTCATCCACAGATTTCGTAAAAAACTGCTGGATACCCCCAGATTTACTTTCCGCCTGACTCGCCATTTCAGCATACTCCATATGTTTTATTTTGTAGTTGACATGCCGCGTGCAGTCATCGCGGCCACCATGAGTGATGTTAATGTCAGTTCTACACAGTTTGCAGTGCGCGTATCCATTGCCCTTTTGACTGGGTGTAATGCACGGCCATTCTACCGTATCGAAAATAGCGCGAACAAATGTGCGGAATCTGCGCATGTCACACACAGCATGTGCGGTTGTCATAAAAATAAATAGCCTAGCCGTGAATCGTGCAGGGATTGAAAAAGTCGCTTGGACATTTAAAAACAACTCACTGGAATTTTTTAAGACTTTATAATAATTCCGTACAGAATAACACTGTTTGCCGTAACATCGTATTTACGTAACTTTTCCGTACAAAATACGGCCAATCCGTACTAGTAGGCATCTCTGACTTCCTTCCGAGAATATGGCGGATGAAACAACGTGTGTGTGCTTTTTGTTGTCAATGTACAGTCTGTATTTCTGGTGGTCATTTATTCAGTCGAATCGTATAAAATGCGCGAGGCAGTTGAGAAAGAAACAAACGCATCTCCGTTCTTCACCATTTTATTCAGCGAAGACATCAATTGAGGTGTGTGACTTTGCGCATTATATTTGTATCGATACAGAACCGCTTCATCTGTCCACACTACGCGAAGCGCTACAGTACCGATACTGTACCGGTACGAAACCCATACATTTGTGGGTTTCATACCGATAGTTATACTGCTACAGTACCGGTAGAGTTGCTAGTGTGGACAGGTGTTGCGGTACGAAAGTAGTTTCGTATCGGTACAAAATCCCTAGTGTGGACAGGGTATTAGTTATAGTTAGGGCTGGGTTCTTGCCCAAACTGATAATCGCATCATCAGTTTTTCTTTCGCTAATCAGACAGAAGGGACACCACGACACTTGCCAGAGCAGCTGGGGGTTAGGTGCCTTGCTCAAGGGTACTTGAGCCAGTCTTGCTGGTTCAGGGAATCAAACCAGCAACCTTTTGGTCCCAAAGCTGTTTCTCTAACCAGCCATTTGGCCATGGCTTTCCCTTATTACCTCGCCCAGGACGGAGTCCACCAAGGGGCAAGGTATTGTTTTCGGTCAGGTTTCTTTGCTTATTTGTTTGTTAACGATATTACGGGAAAATGGCTGGACCAATCTTCATGAAACTTTCAGGTTAGATGGGCATTGGTCTCAAATAGAACCTCCAACATTTTGAGGGTCATCCGGTCAAGGTCACCAAAAAGGTCAAAATTGTGTTTTTCATGATATCTTCCTTCATATTCATTCAGATGTGTTCTGATTGGCTGAGAGCAGTACAGTGTGTTCTGATTGGTTGAGAATATGATGGTGTGTTCTGATTGGCTAAGAGCAGTATGGTGTGTTCTGATTGGCTGAGAGCAGTATGGTGTGTTCTGATTGGCTGAGAGGAGTACGGTGTGTTCTGATTGGCTGAGAGCAGTACGGTGTGTTCTGATTGGCTGAGAGCATTATGGTGTGTTCTGATTGGCTGAGAGCAGTACGGTGTGTTCTGATTGGCTGAGAGCAGTACGGTGTGTTCTGATTGGCTGAGAGCATTATGGTGTGTTCTGATTGGCTGAGAGCATTATGGTGTGTTCTGATTGGCTGAGAGCATTATGGTGTGTTCTGATTGGCTGAGAGCATTATGGTGTGTTCTGATTGGCTGAGAGCATTATGGTGTGTTCTGATTGGCTGAGAGCATTATGGTGTGTTCTGATTGGCTGAGAGCAGTATGGTGTGTTCTGATTGGCTGAGAGGAGTACGGTGTGTTCTGATTGGCTGAGAGCAGTACGGTGTGTTCTGATTGGCTGAGAGCATTATGGTGTGTTCTGATTGGCTGAGAGCAGTACGGTGTGTTCTGATTGGCTGAGAGCATTATGGTGTGTTCTGATTGGCTGAGAGCAGTACGGTGTGTTCTGATTGGCTGAGAGCATTATGGTGTGTTCTGATTGGCTGAGAGCAGTACGGTGTGTTCTGATTGGCTGAGAGCATTATGGTGTGTTCTGATTGGCTGAGAGCATTATGGTGTGTTCTGATTGGCTGAGAGCAGTATGGAGTGCAAATGAGAATCAGAACCATGTTTATTGGCCAAGTATGTTCACACACAAGGTCAAAATCAAGGTCAAGGTCACCAAAAAGGTCAAAATTGTGTTTTTCATGATATCGTCCTTCATATTCATTCAGATGTGTTCTGATTGGCTGAGAACAGTACAGTGTGTTCTGATTGGCTGAGAACAGTACAGTGTGTTCTGATTGGTTGAGAGCATTATGGTGTGTTCTGATTGGCTAAGAGCAGTACAGTGTGTTCTGATTGGCTGAGAGCATTATGGTGTGTTCTGATTGGTTGAGAGCAGTACGGTGTGTTCTGATTGGCTGAGAGCATTATGGTGTGTTCTGATTGGCTGAGAGCATTATGGTGTGTTCTGATTGGCTGAGAGCATCATGGTGTGTTCTGATTGGCTGACAGCAGTATGGTGTGCAAATGAGAATCAGAACCATGTTTATTGACCAAGTATGTTCACACACAAGGTCCAAATTAAGGTCAAGGTCACCAAAAAGGTCAAAATCGCAATATCTTCCTTCATATTCATCGTAAGTGCTACTGGGCGAGGTTTGTTTTGCCTGGCAACACTTGTTTATAGGTTATGTCAGCATTCAGTTATGCTAGTTGATGATCTGGAGCTTCAAAAACAAGAAATTTCATGTCGCTGAATCTTTACAAATTTTACCAAAGGCACGATTAACCAACTGCCTGGCTTTGGGAGCACATAACTGGAACGATCTTGCTTCTCTTTTCCTGAACAGCAGTACTCCCTTTACTCCCCCACGTCTTTCCTGACAGTATGGCTAGATGGAAATATGTTGTGGCGCCCCCTGCTGGTGCAGCCCACCCCATTCTTTCCCGCCTCATGGAGTCCAGGCAGGAGCACCAGTCTAATTTTGGCCAGTGCCAGCTCTCTCTAGCTCTCTCCTGGACCCCCAATTACCCTAGAGCAGCTCCACGTGCTGCCGACATCTGCTTCAGACGAGCTTCTGCAGCCCATTTATATTCCAACTCATCTACATGGATATTGAAGATAATAATAAATGAACAGGGAGGAATAAGATGCAGCACAGGGCTGTGTTTCAAACAGGCATTGCGCCGGTGCTGGCGCTGCCCGCCTCGGATGCTCGTTGCCATAGTTTCGGCGATTTGAAAAGGCGAAGGCGACCAATCAAACGTGGAACAGGACACAATCAGGGGAGAAATCAGATTGTTGTGGAGCACGACAAATGAATTAAAAGGCAAGGAGGATCAGGGCCTTTGAGATCGCACACAGAGCATCAAACAGCTGAACATGTTCCTGTTGTGCCAGAGAACCGAACACAAAGACCTTCTGCCTCGACAAAATGTGTGTAAAAACATGGCATGGATACGTTTTTGAATTATTAATGAATTTGAAGAGAAAAAAGTATTGAATTTTAAAATAAAATATATTGCTACAATATATAGATTAATAGATAATTATTTAATAAAAGTCTTTGTGAATTAAACACACACACACACCAGGAAAACAAGTACATAAAATGTGAAAAAAAAATGTAAAGAAAGGGCTTGGAAATAATTCCAAAAATTCAACACGTCAACTGCTTTTCGACGGTTATGGCTTTATTTTCATACTGTCAAATAAATCTATTGCTGTAATCAGAAAAATTAAAAGTATACCTCCAGTACGTCTCGAGTCATCAAGGCTTATATAGAATTTGTATTGAAAAGTCTGACCTACTTCAGCACATCCAGGGTGTAATGATGAACTGATGAGTCGACTCGAGTGAGCAGTAGGAGAGCGTGAGGAGCGCTGCTCGACACTGGGAAAATATCAGCCAGCTCAAATAAAATTGGATACGTGACACAATCACAGCTGCATGTACAGGATGGAGCTCGGTGACGAAGGTTAATCAGTGTTATCATGATCACACCGTGCCCACACACTGATTATTCTGACGCTGAAGTTTCCACACAAATTTTATTCACCGAAAGAGAACGATATAGAGAAAAAAACAACAACAACACATTATTTAACTGAAGGGACGGAAGTGAAACTGGGACGAGAGGCTGTTTAGGAATTCAACCAAATGTATAAACTGGAGTAAAAGCTCAAATTTGATATATACAACCCCGATTCCAAAAAAGTTGGGACAAAGTACAAATTGTAAATAAAAACGGAATGCAATAATTTACAAATCTCAAAAACTGATATTGTATTCACAATAGAACATAGACAACATATCAAATGTCGAAAGTGAGACATTTTGAAATTTCATGCCAAATATTGGCTCATTTGAAATGTCATGACAGCAACACATCTCAAAAAAGTTGGGACAGGGGCAATAAGAGGCTGGAAAAGTTAAAGGTACAAAAAAGGAACAGCTGGAGGACCAAATTGCAACTCATTAGGTCAATTGGCAATAGGTCATTAACATGACTGGGTATAAAAAGAGCATCTTGGAGCGGCAGCGGCTCTCAGAAGTAAAGATGGGAAGAGGATCACCAATCCCCCTAATTCTGCGCCGACAAATAGTGGAGCAATATCAGAAAGGAGTTCGACAGTGTAAAATTGCAAAGAGTTTGAACATATCATCATCTACAGTGCATAATATCATCAAAAGATTCAGAGAATCTGGAAGAATCTCTGTGCGTAAGGGTCAAGGCCGGAAAACCATACTGGGTGCCCGTGATCTTCGGGCCCTTAGACGGCACTGCATCACATACAGGCATGCTTCTGTATTGGAAATCACAAAATGGGCTCAGGAATATTTCCAGAGAACATTATCTGTGAACACAATTCACCGTGCCATCCACCGTCGCCAGCTAAAACTCTATAGTTCAAAGAAGAAGCCGTATCTAAACACGATCCAGAAGCGCAGACGTCTTCTCTGGGCCAAGGCTCATTTAAAATGGACTGTGGCAAAGTGGAAAACTGTTCTGTGGTCAGACGAATCAAAATTTGAAGTTCTTTATGGAAATCAGGGACACCGTGTCATTCGGACTAAAGAGGAGAAGGACGACCCAAGTTGTTATCAGCACTCCGTTCAGAAGCCTGCACCTCTGATGGTATGGGGTTGCATTAGTGCGTGTGGCATGGGCAGCTTACACATCTGGAAAGACACCATCAATGCTGAAAGGTATATCCAGGTTCTAGAGCAACATATGCTCCCATCCAGACGACGTCTCTTTCAGGGAAGACCTTGCATTTTCCAACATGACAATGCCAAACCACATACTGCATCAATTACAGCATCATGGCTGCGTAGAAGAAGGGTCCGGGTACTGAACTGGCCAGCCTGCAGTCCAGATCTTTCACCCATAGAAAACATTTGGCGCATCATAAAACGGAAGATACGACAAAAAAGACCTAAGACAGTTGAGCAACTAGAATCCTACATTAGACAAGAACGGGTTAACATTCCTATCCCTAAACTTGAGCAACTTGTCTCCTCAGTCCCCAGACGTTTACAGACTGTTGTAAAGAGAAAAGGGGATGTCTCACAGTGGTAAACATGGCCTTGTCCCAACTTTTTTGAGATGTGTTGCTGTCATGAAATTTAAAATGACCTAATTTTTCTCTTTAAATGATACATTTTCTCAGTTTAAACATTTGATATGTCATCTATGTTCTATTCTGAATAAAATATGGAATTTTGAAACTTCCACATCATTGCATTCCGTTTTTATTTACAATTTGTACTTTGTCCCAACTTTTTTGGAATCGGGGTTATATACTCAAATTAAAAAAAAAAAATCATCACACTCCCCCACATAGATAGATAGATAGATAGATAGATAGATAGATAGATAGATAGATAGATAGATAGATAGATAGATAGATAGATAGATGAATGACTGGGCGACTTGATATTTCAAGATCACACTAAATTACGTCACTTTTCTGAGGTATCATGAGTATGATTTTTTTAAATAAATATTTAATTTTTTTTTTTTTTAATTTAATAATTCCACACTGAACTGAAATCACTGAATTTGTGTTTGTTTGTTTGTTGTTGTTGTTGTTTTTTTACTTTTTTATTACGTCGCCCAGGACGGAGTCCGCCAGGGGGCGATGTATCATTTTCGATCGGGTTTCTTTGTTTATTTGTAAACGATATTACAAGAAAACAGCTGGATCAATCTTCATGAAACTTTCAGGATAGATTGGCATTGGCCTCAAATAGAACCTCCAACATTTTGAGGGTCATCCGGTCAAGGTCAAAAAGCTCTGAGCTCAGACTGCAGGAGCGCTGCCTTGGAAAGACTCCTCCCACAAACACGCCGATTGGATCACTACCTGCCTCATTTGCATACACTGTGCTGTCATTGGATGGTTTCTTGGTTCGTTTACATACGCAAAGGTAGGGGTTTTGGCCACGCCCACATTCAAGCCACATTGATAAAAACTTCCCCGCTCTGTTGATTTATTATTATAAATATAAATTATAAATAAATGGACCAGACTTAAGAAATCGCTTTCAGACATGTCTATGTTTATTACAGAGGGAAAGTGCGTTCCACTGAGCTCTAGCGCCGGGCCATTTCCGGGAAATAAGAGTTTGGGTCATGGTGACAGCGTGTGTATGTCAGCCTCGGTTCTGAGGTTTCAATTTTGAAAACTGTAAGAGGTAAGAGTAGAATAATATAAAGTACAGACACTTGGTATATTTTACTTCTGTGATTTTTAAATTGTTCGTTTTTGGATTACACTTCATTTTTGTGGCTACTGCCTCATAGAGTAAATATATATGCTGTATTTACTGTATGGACATGGGATCAGAAAACTATTTTATTTATAAGAAGGAGCCACATGGACCCATAGGGTACCTATTTTTTTTTCACGATATCTTCTTTCATGTTCATCATAAGTGCTACCAGGTGAGGTTTGTTTTGCCTGGCAACCCTTTTTTTTTTTTTACATTTTTGCAGATTTTTTTTACAAATTTTCCTCATTCAAATAATTTATTTTTGTAGACATTAATAAATAAATATCTTCAAAACATGTTTCAAAAAGATTATCCTTCTGCTGTGTTAGCAGTTTGTTAGCAAACCTACAGTATATACTGTGATGTACGAGTGTATGACGAGTTGTGGAAATGTCTTCAAGTACATCGAGGATATTACACAGTGGCATCTTCGAGTGGTGAATGTACCGTAGATATATTTTCCAACATGAGAAAATAAACTTCATATCTTCGCACCACCGTGTAATGTCCTTTATATTATATGGACACATCCACAAAAGAAAAAAAATACACAAGTGAATCAAAAGAATTTTAATTCTGAACCGGGTCGCCATTTTGACAACGCACATCCAGTCAGTGGGGAAACACTGGGAGTGATGTCATCGGAGTGAAATATCGGAAATTATTATACATCCAGGGCACTTTTTCAATAGAATAAAAACGTGTGCTATTTCCTTCTAGCAGGTTTCATTCATTTGGTTTGATAGCATGCGATATTGTTAGCGTATCGCTTATCCTACGTGTATTACGTCACTCTACCCAATGGAGAATGAGCGTTGAATATGGTTTACGATATTGCATGGTTGCCAAGGCAACATGACGTCACACGTTGAAGCACATGCACAGAACCATTTTTTTGTCCATCAGGAAAGGGAAAAGATGAGGCTAGTCCAGTGCAAGTCCTAGGATTAGCTATGCTATAATTAAGCACTAAATAAATAAACTGAAAACTGAAACACCCGAAAGGCTACCAAAACTTCATTAGATATTCTTCACACATATTTACAAGAGAAAAACATACCAATGGACATCGAAAAACTGGAAAAGAAATAAATCAGAGATGTAAAACTTCCGCACTAGTGAGCGACTGTGACAATGACTGTGACTGTGACATGACTGCCAGGTTTGCTTCGTCAAATACGGAAGATTTTCAGAGAATTTTGGCTGCCGGGTCACTCCGTTGTGTGTAGTTGTCGATGTTGATTTTAAAAGTAACTAAGTAAATTACAGAGGGAAATGAAAACTTAAGTCTGAGTGAAAAATACCGTGGTGAGCGTGCAGCGTGGAAAAAGAGTCTGGAGACAGAAATCTTAGTTTCTTGGTCGTTAGCCTGTGCTACTTACTCTCGATAGATAGCACTGGCTTGACTGGTTTATTAGCATTCGCTAACACGACTGATGAACGCTACACCAGCTGGAAGGTGACTTCACTGCCACGGTGATGACACCGACTTGTGGTTAAGCTTGCACTGGTCTTCGAGAATGCTGATATGAAGAGAGTGTGTGCATGTATAATAGTAATAATATTGGCTGGCTTTTTCATGGTATATCAGATATATTCCATTCAGCTACTCGTCTTTGACCCGTTCAGTATCATGCTAGCTGAATGGAACATGTCTGATATACCACTCAACGTCAGACAATATTATTTAAATATGTCACTCAGATCAGTGATGGATTTCATATGAAAATGTGAGTTTTTCAACACGAGAAGATAAACTTCATATCTTCAAGCCGACGTGTGATTTTCTTTTTATTATATTGACACATTCACAAACAGAAAGTCCCCAAATTTATCAAAACAATTAATTGATTTCTTCACAAGTTACAAATAAGAGATTTATGTCACGGTTTTGGTTCTCCATGTACGGAAGCCGAGAGAGGCCCTTCATATAATCCTTTTTTTTAATTCACCTTGTTATCCCGAGATAACGACATAACTAATTCGAGATCTCGAGAAAACAAAACAATTATTCCGTGATCTCGAGAAAACAAAACAATTATTTCACATCCGGGTGATGTTCTCCTCTGGGACCCCCCTCTCTCTCAAGGCATCGTAAAAAGCCATTTCTGCTCTGTTACATGTCCGCCGATTTCTAAGTCTTCGTTGTCTGACCCACAGGGGGGCGCAGCTCTAGCATGGGCCCGCCCATCCTTAGCGTGACGCAACACGAGGGCCTGTTCCGAGCTTAGTCTGGCCAGGCAGGCTATCTACAGCATTTCCAAGCTCCCGAAAAATCGGGAGCCAATCAACTTTGAGCATCTCCAACGGCCCTGGGTAGAGGCGTGTTCAAGGCAGTGACGTAGTAGAACTGCGACCGGAAGCCATAGATTGTTTACAGAATCTATGCCGGAAGCGCTTCATTCACATCACGAACATGGAGCAGCGGCAAGCCTTTAACACAGCGGTAGATGCTGTATTGAAAGCATTCAACGGGAAGTTCTCATTGAAAACGGAGCAAAGAGCAGCCCTGGAGGTATTTACTGAAAGGAAGGACGTTTTCGCCTTGCTCCCGACCGGCTTCGGTAAGAGTTTAATCTACCAGTTAGCCCCGTCGCGTCGCATACATCAGAGGAAAGAGTGATGTGATTGGTTTAAGCTTCGTCACAGCCTTTTCTGGCTTCAACCAGTAGCAAACTGAGGCATTTCAGGGAGGCGGGTCAACCACGGGCTCTGGGAAACGGTTTGGCTTAATAGCTTGGCCAGACCAAATGCTCGGAGAGCTTTGAAGTCGCGTTAGCCAGGCTAGCGCAGCTCTGCTAGAAATCTCAGCTGTTTTCTCGAGATCATGAAATAATTTTGTTTTTTCGAGGGGCGGCACAGTGGTGTAGTGGTTAGCGCTGTCGCCTCACAGCAAGAAGGTCCGGGTTCGAGCCCCGTGGCCGGCGAGGGCCTTTCTGTGCGGAGTTTGCATGTTGTCTGCGTGGGTTTCCTCTGGGTGCTCCGGTTTCCCCCACAGTCCAAAAGACATGCAGGTTAGGTTAACTGGTGACTCTAAATTGAGCGTAGGTGTGAATGTGAGTGTGAATGGTTGTCTGTGTCTATGTGTCAGCCCTGTGATGACCTGGCGACTTGTCCAGGGTGTACCCCGCCTTTCGCCCGTAGTCAGCTGGGATAGGCTCCAGCTTGCCTGCGACCCTGTAGAACAGGATAAAGCGGCTAGAGATAATGAGACGAGATGTTTTTTCGAGATCACGGAATAATTGTTTTGTTTTCTCGAGATCCTGAATTAATTATGTCGTTATCTCGGGATAACAAGGTGAATAAAAAAAGATTATATGAAGGGCCTCTCTCAGCTTCCGTATCCATGTCCCAGATGGAGCTCGTATGAAAAATACAAGTGGCGTATTTCGCAGTAAAACACTCGTGTCCGTATAATATAATGATATTATGATAGTTTTGTCATATTACCCACACCTGTACAAGTAAACACAGCACATGACTAGATGGGCACTTGGTAGAGCACATGTTTGAGTACACCAAGCCACATATTCAGATTTGCATTCAAATCTAATCAAGTGTTCCTTGGCCCATGGTCCATCTTTCCTCCAAATTCCATCAAAATCTGTTCACTATGTTGGGAACAATCAAGTTGGCGGAAGAAAATTATATCTATATTTAACTATTTATGTGAGGATCTTGCGAATTCAAGTAATTTAGCTTCAGAAAAAAGTAATATAATTGATATTCCTACAAAAAAAAAATTAAAAATCACCTTACTGTTTCTAAATTAAACGAAGCTGAAATCATTAATTAGGTGTTCTGTTGAACAGAGCTCCACATTGTGAGCTGTGATTTAACATTCATTTAATTAAGTTCAATTATAACCATTCACAAGATTAGTTGGATTTTTCAGTTTTCCTCATTTCATACTCTCTTCAGTGATGTAAAACCTGTCAACAGTTCAGCAATAAACATCTCCAGCAATCACTTTATTCCCTTAAACGCATTTCGGAAATAAGAAAGTGGAAACGTTAAGTTTTTTTTTTTTTTTTTTTAAATTGTGGCAGTATGTGACACGAGTGATAGAGCAAATGAATTGTCCAGGGAAGGAAACCCTGGCGCTCTCCATCATCGCAGCAAGTGGGACAGCCATGATTAAAACACGGTGTCAACGTTACTGACGGCTTCTTCGAGAGCTTGCAGAGATGACAGTCGCGCAGTATCGGGAGAGCACCGCTTCATCTCCGTCGAACTTCACAATCGCAATCAGACTAAACAAACTTCCGTCAACACAACTCACGAGGAAGAATACGAAATCCTAAGATGCCTGCCAAAGGCGGAAGATTTCGACAATAGAAAGTACATAAAGGTAGGGGAGGAGTCGGTCTCCTGGGTATGTGTAGAGAACAAGATTCTCATTTTGCTGCACCAGGTTCTGAAGTGTTTGATGCCAACGGTGCGGGTTGATTCACTTCCTGTCTCTCTCAGGAGCGGAGTCGTGTTGTACAGGTAGGGTTACTCGCAGAACAGCACACTTATCTCAGCACACTCTCGACATTTGTCAACAGCTAGCGGAAAGGGAATCGACGTGTGAAATGGTAGGTGTGAGAAAGGCAATTTAATATTAGTCACATCATCTTTGCGAGTCTGTTTTTTTTTCTCCTTTTTCTTCTGGAGGTGTATCGTCGCTAAGACAAGGTTGTGGACGAAACACGTTATGGACCCAATCTCCTGTGAGATGTTTGGGACCGGGAGCGCTTGTGTGGAAATTTCGCCAACTTTCATGTTATTGTAGTCAGAGACCCGATTGCACTGACTGACAGGGGGCCCCTGAGGGTGCTTGTCTTCACCTCTGTCTGAATCAGAAGAAGAACAGATCAGTGCTCTGTACACAAATGCACTCGCAATCAAATGCACTTACAACCCCACCCACTTGAAAGAAGAGATAGGAAGAAGAAAAAAAAAAAAAACCACCCACACCAAGGAGTTAAATCCAGGTACAGAAGAAAAGCCTTCAGTAATTCCCTCCCAGTAGACATCTTAGCCTGCACGTTTGGCTCGGCAGGAACAGCTGACAGCCCCAATCCTGCAGATTTCCTCCCCGAAGGCCTGTCACACCACCGTCACTGCTGCTCCCGCCTTGTCCCTGGAGAAAAAAAACTCGCTACCCACCATCACACCAAATCATAGTCCTCCTCCTTGGGGTGTTACGGTCTTGGGTCTCGTCCCATTACCAATCCTGTTAAAGTGGATTTAAAGGGTGCAAGTTTCTCCCTTCACCCTCTCACCTACCTGCTCAATCTGGCAAAAACGCTCATTGGCTAAGGGTGAATGAGAGGGGAAAAAAATGAGCCAGGAAAGCTAAAAGGGGGGTGAACAAAAGGGGTGTGTGAAAATGGCTAATTTAATCGGGGTGCACAGCTGCACAAACAGGGGTATCGTGGAATTTGTCTGCTGGTAAAATTGACCGTGCATGAATAGCTCCATTTTCCACACTGGGACACGCCATTTTCCATATGTCCCAATGAACTGTTGGAGCTGCTGGCTATCTTTTTTTATTATTTTTTATTTTTTTACCAGCGCATAACTGCCACCGCCATAAACGAAGTGTCTAGAACTAAAGACCTCCATTTAGCAAAAGTGTAGAAAAGCTCTCTGACCTCTGAAAAACTGGTTAAATGTGAAAGAAACAAACAAAACACAACAGGAAACACAAGGTCACAACATGCTATAATAATAAGTTATATTTATATAGCGCCTTTCTCAAACTCAAGGTCATTTTATATACGTCAAGAAAACAAAAAAACAAAGAAAACAGAACACAAAAAAAAAGTTGTGAAAGAGTGGTAAGTTTATGCAGTGGTGGAGGAGGAGATGTGTTCATGAAACAAAGGTTTTGAGATGTGATTTGAAGAAAGGAAGGGAAGCGCAATCATGGAGGGGTTGAGGGAGGGAATTCCAGAGCTTGGGGGCCATGGCACTGAAGGACCTGCCACTCAGGGTAGAGAGTCTGGTGCAGGGGGCAGCAAGGAGGTTATGACTAGAGGATCTGAGAGAGCGGGATGGAGTGTAAGGGGTCAGAAAGTCACGGATGTAATGAGGAGCAAGGTTATGGAGGGCTTTGAAGGTGAGGAGTAGAATTTTATGCTTAATTCGGGACAGATCAGGTAGCCAGTGAAGTTGAGAAAGAACTGGGGGTGGGTGATATGAGCAGATCGTTTGGTATGGGAGATGAGTCTCGCTGCAGAGTTCAGAATGTATTGTAGTCCATCCATCCATCATTTGTCGCTACTTAACCTGTACAGGGTCGCAGGCGAGCTGGAGCCTATCCCAGCTGACTACGGGCGAAAGGCGGGGTACACCCTGGACAAGTCGCCAGATCATCGCAGGCCTGACACACAGAGACAAACAACCATTCACACTCACATTCACACCTACAGTCAACTTAGAGCCACCGATTAGCCTAACCTGCATGTCTTTGGACTGTGGAGGAAACCGGAGCACCCGGAGGAAACCCACACGGACAACATGCAAACTCCGCACAGAAAGGCCCTCTTCGGCCGCTGGGCTCGAACTCAGGACCTTCTTGCTGTGAGGTGACAGTGCTAACCACTACACCACCGTGCTGCCATGTATTGTAATCTTTCAAGGGATTTAGTAGGAAGGACAATGTGGGGGGAGTTGCAATAATCGAGGTGGGACATATCGAAGGAGAGGACCAAAGTTTGAGCATCAGTCAACCCATATGTGATTGCTTAACCCACATGTTCAACCCATATGACTGGAGGTTGGACTTCCCTGAGTGGAAAAAGAGCAGCTTTTAATAAGGTGACATCTACTCTCAATCCTCTGCTCACATCTTTTTTTTCCCCCCTCCTTCTCTCTTTCTTCCAACTGGCAGAGATTCACTCGAGCCATTTGGAAGGATTAGACCAGAGATGAGGAAAGTGGAACTGAGGGGAAAAAAGAAAACTTTTTGATTCTTTGTGATAATATTAAATGATGTTTGATTAATGGCTCCTGGAGCCTTCAGAGTACATTAACACATTGTCCTTGATCGCCACTGCACAATGTCCCTAAATCCATCTCACGACTCAACCAAAAAACCTTGGACCTGCATGTCCTGATATTCCCTTATGTCAAATGTTGCACAAAAAGCATTTCAAGCGAATCATCTAGTGGAGCTTTTGCATTGTCTCTTCCTTTGAATGTTGGTACATATCTTTTTCAAGGAAGAGGAACTAGTCCACAGGCCTGGAGTAACCTGGAAGCCTGGCATAGTGAATAAAAAAGGACAGGTGGAGGAAGAGAGAGGGAGCCTGATAGCCTGGGGCTGGCGAAGGATGCGGTAAACGAACCAAATGAAAGACCCTGGCCAGTTTACTAAATGGATTGTGTTGCTTTACAAAAAGCACTTTGTAAAATGATACTGAGGTGAAAGAGGAATAAGCGTCAGAATATCCAAGACAACACACCAAGGACACACCGAACTACTCCTCTGCCCCCCCCCGTTTTAGCCCTCCTCGCAAGCCAAGACTCCAAGGTCGCTCTAGTCCAAGCCAGACTTTCCTCTGGATCCGTTTCCTCTCTCCAGGGGATGCTGGACTTGTGATTCAGTGCTTCACGTTAAGAGCAATTCACCTGCCTCCAATATCTCAGTGGTTTGCTATCCTCCAGGGAAGGAGGGGGAACCAGTCAGTGTGTGAGGAGGGGGGGGAAGTTTCCACATATGGTTAAGTCAAGCTGCTTGGAGGATACTGAGCGTCTGCTGCAGGGAGAGTAACTCCTAAAAGGCCCAGCTGGTACTTGGAAAAAGGCCTTCTGCATTACTACACCTCAGCGCCTGCCTCACCTCCCGTTTGGAGCTGCTGTTGGCTGACTCTTGCCAGCCATTTTAGATTCCTATCAGTCCTTCCTCCCCCCTCCCCCTCTTTCGGACCCCCGTTTTGCCATCCTTTCCCCTTTCCCTGTACTTCCACAGGTTCTGGATCCAATTGAACATTTGGTCTTCCACTGCTGCTTAATCAAATTCCTCCATCTGGCCCCCCTATCCCTGCGGAACAGGGGAAGGTGCAGCCGGATCCCTGGTCCAAGTGCATATTGGGAAGGAGGGAGGGAAAGAGGAGAGGGCCAGAGAGGGACTGCCTACCTAACTTACCCATGCTGGTCAACAAGATCAGGTGGCGAGCCAGCCGCTCTGCTTTGCTCGAATCTTTTTCGCACCAGTCATAATCAATGTAGCATAGTGTAATTATTTTGGAATTAATGATTAATGCATTTGCGTCTCACTGGTGCACCAGAAAGCATTTGCCACAGGTATGGATGAGAGAAAAAGAAAAAGGCCTGGGTGATGTAAGTCTGGTACTTTTGCAGAAAAAAAAAAACAAATACGCGTCACCCTAAATTGAAATGTCTGAGCTCCTTGATCAGAACACCTGTGTAAGCCCGGGATCTGCTTCCTGCCTACAACATCAATCATCAATCTTTTCTCAGCAAAAAGCACAGCATGATGACTAAGCCTATTCTCACATCACCATCGTCGTGCACGGCATCAGACATTTTGTTGTTGTAGAACAGCGATCCCCTCCATCGCCAGGTGGCAAAACATGTGTCAAATAATTAAACTGGTTTTACAGAACAGGACAACAAATGCAATGCAATTTGTTTCTTATCTTTCATTGGCCCATAGCACAAGCACATGTGAGACAGTAATTAATCAAACCACTGGAATATGTGAGCAGCAATTTCCACTTAATGGCACTTACAGGTATTGGGTCCCTGAAGTTGGCCATTTCGACTCTGAAATGAGGATTCATTTTCCTCTTTATGGTTCTGACAATAAAATTGAGCAAGCACGTTAAACAATATCCATTTCGCTGGATTCTGATAATGACCAGCCGATGTGACTTGGCGGATTGTTCGCTGTACATCAAATCACAACAAAGGCAAAGATACACAAGCGCACAGGCACATCAGGAATACTTATATTTATGATGCAGTACTAGTGACGTGCTTTATCTGGTTCTGGTCTGTTTTTCTTTTTCCCCTAATGATTCATGTTGTATGTCATTGTACCCAGCTTTTATAATTTTATAGCTTCTTTGGAAGGTTCAATTCTGATTGGTCACAAGGTGTTCTACACGGTGGTGTAGTGGTTAGCGCTGTCGCCTCACAGCAAGAAGGTCCGGGTTCGAGCCCCGTGGCCGGCGAGGGCCTTTCTGTGCGGAGTTTGCATGTTCTCCCCGTGTCCGTGTGGGTTTCCTCCGGGTGCTCCGGTTTCCCCCACAGTCCAAAGACATGCAGGTTAGGTTAACTGGAGACTCTAAATTGACCGTAGGTGTGAATGTGAGTGTGAATGGTTGTCTGTGTCTATGTGTCAGCCCTGTGATGATCTGGCGACTTGTCCAGGGTGTACCCCGCCTTTCGCCCGTAGTCAGCTGGGATAGGCTCCAGCTTGCCTGCGACCCTGTAGAACAGGATAAAGCGGCTACAGATAATGAGATGAGACAATACGCTGTTATTTACAAAAAAAAAAAATGTTTAAAATATTTAAAAGGAGTCTCCAGTGTCTAGTCGAGAAACTAATTTTGGTAAAACAAGCAGAAAACACATCGGAATGTGCCGTTATTTAACAATTGTTCACTGAAGGTAAAGTGAATATCGGTGAATAATAACCGAGATGAAGTTGAGGTTATTATTTAAGAGTTATTACACAAAATTGAGTCGTACATGAGCTGATAGCTGACGAGGTGCATAGCACCGTGTCGGCTATGTATGATGAGATTGAGTGGAATAACTGTTTTATTCTCTCCTATTCACTGGATTTTGAGAAAGGAAGCGTTTTATTTTTATTTTTTGCAAATCGATAAATAAAAACTTTATACAAAACATCCAACAAAATCATTTCCGCTTAGAATGTAAACAAACCGGCGAAATGACAGGAGCAATTTGTGAAAAATACGATAATAATAATTCTTGAAAAATACAAAAAGATATGTTCTTACCATCAAATACTTTGTTGCGTTTTTAAAATATTTTTGGGGGTTTTGTTTTCGAGTCAAGTTTTTATTTCGTCTGTGGTTGGTTCAGCAACACACGCCACCATTTTATTCTTCTTTCGGGTTTTTTGGTGGTTAGCAAACCAACTTAAAGGTGCATTACTGCCACCGACTGGGCTGGAGTGTGGAACAGGCGATATTGGGGGTGAAAAAAATAAAAATAAACTACAACCCCCATTCCAAAAAAGTTGGGACAAAGTACAAATTGTAAATAAAAACGGAATGCAATAATTTACAAATCTCAAAAATTGATATTGTATTCACAATAGAACATAGACAACATATCAAATGTTGAAAGTGAGACATTTTGAAATTTCATGCCAAATATTGGCTCATTTGAAATTTCATGACAGCAACACATCTCAAAAAAGTTGGGACAGGGGCAATAAGAGGCTGGAAAAGTTAAAGGTACAAAAAAGGAACAGCTGGAGGACCAAATTGCAACTCATTAGGTCAATTGGCAATAGGTCATTAACATGACTGGGTATAAAAAGAGCATCTTGGAGTGGCAGTGGCTCTCAGAAGTAAAGATGGGAAGAGGATCACCAATCCCCCTAATTCTGCGCCGACAAATAGTGGAGCAATATCAGAAAGGAGTTCGACAGTATAAAATTGCAAAGAGTTTGAACATATCATCATCTACAGTGCATAATATCATCAAAAGATTCAGAGAATCTGGAAGAATCTCTGTGCGTAAGGGTCAAGGCCAGAAAACCATACTGGGTGCCCGTGATCTTCGGGCCCTTAGACGGCACTGCATCACATACAGGCATGCTTCTGTATTGGAAATCACAAAATGGGCTCAGGAATATTTCCAGAGAACATTATTTGTGAACACAATTCACCATGCCATCCGCCGTTGCCAGCTAAAACTCTATAGTTCAAAGAAGAAGCCGTATCTAAACATGATCCAGAAGCGCAGACGTCTTCTCTGGGCCAAGGCTCATTTAAAATGGACTGTGGCAAAGTGGAAAACTGTTCTGTGGTCAGACGAATCAAAATGTGAAGTTCTTTATGGAAATCAGGGACGCCGTGTCATTCGGACTAAAGAGGAGAAGGACGACCCAAGTTGTTATCAGCGCTCAGTTCAGAAGCCTGCATCTCTGATGGTATGGGGTTGCATTAGTGCATGTGGCATGGGCAGCTTACACATCTGGAAAGACACCATCAATGCTGAAAGGTATATCCAGGTTCTAGAGCAACATATGCTCCCATCCAGACGACGTCTCTTTCAGGGAAGAACTTGCATTTTCCAACATGACAATGCCAAACCACATACTGCATCAATTACAGCATCATGGCTGCGTAGAAGAAGGGTCCGGGTACTGAACTGGCCAGCCTGCAGTCCAGATCTTTCACCCATAGAAAACATTTGGCGCATCATAAAACGGAAGATACGACAAAAAAGACCTAAGACAGTTGAGCAACTAGAATCCTACATTAGACAAGAATGGGTTAACATTCCTATCCCTAAACTTGAGCAACTTGTCTCCTCAGTCCCCAGACGTTTACAGACTGTTGTAAAGAGAAAAGGGGATGTCTCACAGTGGTAAACATGGCCTTGTCCCAACTTTTTTGAGATGTGGTGTTGTCATGAAATTTAAAATCACCTAATTTTTCTCTTTAAATGATACATTTTCTCAGTTTAAACATTTGATATGTCATCTATGTTCTATTCTGAATAAAATATGGAATTTTGAAACTTCCACATCATTGCATTCCGTTTTTATTTACAATTTGTACTTTGTCCCAACTTTTTTGGAATCGGGGTTGTAGTAGAGTAGCCAATCAGAGCGCACGATTGCTCATCTCCAGTGAATGTGGATAGAATAAATCACCAATATTCACTGAGCCTGAGATGGATAATTGTTAGTCTAAACACACAGGTGATTATTAATTATTATTTTTTTAAATTCAAATGAAAAAAAAAAAATTTAAAACTTCAAAAGCGGTATGCAAATGTAATAAAGGTGCAGCGCAGATTTGTCACTTTTCTACCTTTAGTGATTTTCGGAACAGCGTTCTCTTTCATCATTTCTAATTCTTCCTCACGGCGACGAAGCGATCGGCCGCCATTTTGCCGAGTCGCTTGAGGTGATTATCGAGAAATAGTCTGAATTTCTCGACCAATCAGCATGTGCGATTTCCTATAATCACCTGTGTACTTATACTAAAGGAAAATAATCACCTTCAGGCTGGTAAAATCATGTTTTATTCCTTACACCATGTATCCGATGGTAATTCTACGTTCTGGTTGAACTTAAGCACGACTAATGTGCTTAAGTTCTGTCTTTGGATCTAAGTTTATAGTGTAACTGCACCATCTTTCATGGCTTTCAGCTAAATTCACCCCGGGAAGTTGGATCACTTCAGCCTCTACTTATCGATATCCTGCAGCAGTATCATGCGAGGTCCAGGTGGAGCAGGCTGGATGCTGACCTGTGCCAATATCCCTGCTACACTCATCGCAATCCTAAAACACAACTCAAGCTCGTCTCGGTTCAGAGATTTGGACAAGTTGAACACTAAGTGTTGTCTTGGTTGAAAAACCAAAAACAATGACTGGATCATCTCAGGATAAATACTGCCTCAGAAAGCACAATTGTGTGGTTGTAATGAGAAGTGTTCTTCGTGGATCAGCTTCTCATTAGTGTACAGGAAGTCAGGCTCGTGATAAGCCTCAGCAGGCCAACAACAGATCCAGGATCAGCGGAGGTCCATTTCCCCATCGCTGCTCTAACCACAGAGCTCCCAGTCGTCCAGACAGAGACATAGAGCAGATCGTTCTTTGCTTTTAGTGGCACTGCGGCCTAGCCTTAATGGCACCCATGTCCTCTTAAAGCTTTATTCTCTCCCTGCAGTTCGCCTTCTAAAAAGCCCCTAAGAAGCTTCTGGTTTCAGTAATTCCGCCAGGATCCAGACAGCAAAACGAAAGACAATCAATTGTCCTCTCTCTTTCTGAACTTATCAATACTTCGCTAATGCACTCACGTCACGTCACGTCACATCGTATCCATATTATAAACATAACCAAGAATGCCAAAACGAGAGCATTTCCCAAGCACTTATGAACACATCACTTGTAAAAAACTGAACGACGACGCTCTTGTTATCTTTCGCCATGTCCGTGTCCATATCTTGTGCTTCAGCGACTTCAGACAGAGGTAAAGATGGGAGGAGATGCAGGCGGTAGGAGAAATAAATAGCGAGGAGAATTCACACAGCGTCCAAACAAACACACAGACCTACAGACACACCACTCACACACGCTGTGTCTAAGTGTGTGAGTGTGTACACGAGTCCCAAGGCAACAAAGATGCATCTCTTCTGCATTTGGCCCCCTTATGGGCTCCAATCTTTCCCTCTGTGTCGCCAAGCCAACCCTTTTATTCTCCCCAGCACTCCTTCCTCCCTCCTCTCTCTCTCTCTGATGGCTGGATTTCTTAGCCACATCTTCCACTTCATAAAGAAAAGCAAATAGCTTTTTTTTTATTAATATTTTTACCTGTATTCTTGAACTAGATTTCATTTTTACTTCACAGTACAAAACCGTACGTACAACCACAGACAGCTGGTACACACAGGGTTGTTTATTATCATTATTTATTTTTTTACCATACACATTTACTTAATTTACTGTAACACACTGATTAAAGTGTGTATTATACTCGAATATGTTCAACCAAACACAATAGCACCAAGCAAAGATACACAGCATGGCATGGGGCTGATTTCTTTCTGGCCCAGACTGTAGATTCATGCAATTGTTGATCGTTGTGTCAAATTATTACACTTGATGTGACTGAATGCTCTCTAGATTCTGTGCGTATTGTAGGGGGGAGTTTTATTTCAACCCGCTTCAGCAACAGGTCCATGACACAACACGTCACAAGCAACGATTTTAAACTATTTTAAAAGATTGACAATTTATCACTGATAATTTAACTTTTTAGTGGATAATTTAGTTTTTAATGGATGATTGAATTTTTTTAAATTGATAATTTAACTTTTTAGTTGATAATTTAGTCTGTTATGGATATTTTTTTAAATTGATAATTAAAATTTTTAAAAATTGATTATTTAACTTTTTAAATTGATAATTAATATATTTAAATATATATGATAATTGACCTTTAAACTGATAATTTAACTTTTTAAACTGATTTTTTTTTTAAATTCATAATTTTTTAAATTGATAATTTGTTTTTAATGTATAAAATAAATTTTTAACTGGTAATTTTTGAAATTGATAGTTACCTTTTTAAATTGATTTTTTTAATTGATCATTTAACATTTACCTTTTTAAATTGATAATTTTTTCAACTGATAATTTGACTTTTTAAATTGATAATTTTTTAATTGATAACTTGTTCACTGATAATTTAGTTTTTAATGTATAAATTAAAAATTTTAATTGGTAATTACCTTTATAAATTGATCATTTTTTTAATTGATCATTTAACTTTTGCAATTTATATTTTTCAAATTGATAGTTTACCTTTTTAAACTGACAATTTTTAAATGATAATTTAACTTTTTTAACTGGTAATTTTTGAAATTGATGGTTACCTTTTTAAATTGATTGTTTTTTATATTGATCATTTAACATTTACCTTTTTAAATTGATAATTTTTTAATTGATAACTTGTTCACTGATAATTTAGTTTTTAATGTACAAATTAAATTTTTTAATTGGTAATTTTTAATTGATAATTACCTTTATAAATTGATCATTTTTTTAATGATCATTTAACTTTTGCAATTTATATTGTTTAAATTGATAATTTACCTTTTTAAACTGACAATTTTAAATGATTAACTTTTAAAACTGATAATTTTTTTTAAATTAATAATTTAACTTTTTTAACTTTTTGATTGCATTGCATCATGCTGACGAGAAACACTCCCGTTTCTTTCTGTGTGTAAATACTCAGGGAAATGACAAAGTGAATCTGAATCTGCTTGAGAACGTGTACATGAGATAAGGAAATCAGACGCGTACATAAATCACAATCAGAAGCCAGAAATAAAATTGGGGGAAAAATGTTGTCCATGATGAGACCCTGCGATAACGGTTTCATAACAGTCACGCTAACGTCCCGAATTATTTACATTGGGACAAAATGGACTTATTAAAGTGAATCATTATTTTTTGCCGCGCGATCCCTGCTTCCACTAATCACTGATCCATTTTTATTTCACTAGCGCAGCCAAGACTCCTCACATGCTTAATGCTTTCTTAAAGAGAACGGAGGATTGTGATGAATTTGTCATGATGTCGTATCAAAAACTCATTTGGTTGAGGAACAGATTTCTGTAAGAAGGAGACAAAATAAAAGGTCAAATCCAATTGCCTTTGCTGCTGGCCAAGCTGTACCCAATGACGCGCAATAATCTAATACATGATGCTATCACAATATCAGCGAATCCTACGGCAACTGCAAATAATGACACAATATTCGCTCTCTCGGAGGACTCGGAGCACTCCTTCCTCTAAATGAGTTCGGTTGTTTGTCTTTGTGCCTTGTGACTGCTCCCGCTAAAGATGTGCTGCTCCAAAAATAAAGCGGCCAGGGACGGGAGGAGGGATCGTTGAATCATATGAGCGTGGATCTCATGGCCGCCAATAAAGGGGAAGGGGAAAAAAAAAAGAGCTCACACATCATACGTCGCTCGCTCAGACGCTCAGAAATAACGGCTACGCTGAAAATAGCTGAAAAGCGGTTGATTTAAATAGCCAGCCCTGAACAAATATTTAATTTTAATATCTCTGGATATCTCAGACCTGACGAAAACGACGCCTTTGGCTGAAAGAGGTGAAGAAAAGTGACGTCGAGATGACTGTGTGTCTGTGAGTGCGATGGGATGGGAGTGCAAAAGAGAAAAGTTGAAAGTTAAGATGGAAAAGAAATGAGATGGAGAAACTCCCTCCCTCCCTCCCGCCACCTCTTTCTCTCTCTTTCTCACTTTCTCTCTTTCCCCTCCTTCTTCCATCCCTCTGCTTCCCCAGGAGACTTCCCTTGATGCCAAGCATTCATCATCTAGCCTCTAATATCAGTTATTCAGTGGCTCCTCTGCTTACAGCAGAATTAATTTGGGCTTTAATTACTCTCATCGGTGGAATGCTGATGAGGGAGGGAGAGGAAGCAGCCTGGGACGCCGCTCATTCCGCCGCCTTCATTCAGGACTCAATTCCAGCAGGACCCAGACGCTGGCAAACAACCGGCAGGCCAGCCAGGAGCGCCACATCGGGACCCACTGCCGCAGAGACGGGGGGATGGGGGGAGAGAGACGGGCACGGAGACAGAACAAGAGACAGAGAAGGATGGAGAGTGAGACAGCGAGACAAAAATGGAGGAAAAACTAAAAAAAAAAAGGGGGGGGGAGTGATGGAGAGTGTGAAGAGTATGGGAAAGAAAGATGAAGAAAGGCATATCGAAATCGAAAGAGAACGAAACTGTAAGAGGGAGATGGAGAGAAAAGAAGACGCCCAAAGAGAGCTAAATGTCTATAAAAATCTATTTTAAAAAACGGTAAAAGTTTAAAACAAGTGTCTCGCAAATATCAATTATTTTAATGTATTAAAAATTCTGTAAATTTTTTAACACAAAGTATCGACAAAACTATATTTTTCTTAAGCTCTGTAAAAAATTTTAAATAAAAAAAAAATGTCTCCACATATTTTGTTTGTTTGTTTGTTTTGGGAAAAAATGCTTAAAAAATAAAAATATGGGAAAAAAACATCTAAAATATATTTTAAATATATGACAAATTCTATACAAAAAAAACCCCCTACAAAAATCTATTATTTTTATTCGGTAAAATCCAGAGGTGGACAGTAACGAAGTACATTTACTTGAGTGCTGTACTTAAGTACACTTTTTGAGTATCTGTACTTTACTTGAGTATTTTTTTGGAAACTTATGACTTTAACTTCACTACATTTGAAAGGCAAATATCGTACTTTTTACTCTACATTTCTGTCAAGCTCCTCGTTACTCATTACTATGAAGCGGCTTTGAAAGTGGATGCTTTTTCTTTTCTCTTCTAAAACGTGATTGGTTTTTTCGCAGGCGACACTGAGACAGCCGATCAGTAATCACCAGGGTCACGTCACATCCATAGACTGGATAAAATCAAGTTCAATGATTTCCCAGTAACGTTATTTGAACATGATCAGTTGATGGCAGAATGGAAGGAGGCGGTTCTTCTGGAGAATGCACGCACTCATGGTCCACAAACCCATGTTTCAGTTTTCTGAAAGGATTAAAGATTCGTTTCGTTTTAAATGTTTGCCGAAAACGAACCACATCACAGCCTACAAAAACTCACTGTCCAACCTGTGGAAGCATATTGAGGTATATAAACGTTGAGAAAGCTTGTAATGAAGTTGTCTGTGCTTTTAGAGCTAGCGATAACGTTGCAAACGTAGCTATGCAGTCTGGTTAGTCAAATGACTTTCTATGGATTTTCCCGCCAAGTTGCCAAAGCCTTGTCCATGGCTAACGTTAACACATAGCTAGCTAACTTGGACACTATTAGTTAGCATGTAAAAACAAAAGGAGTTACGCTAACGTGAATAACGTTAACTGATCTGAAGTCCTTTCAGAAATATGTCTTAGCATAATCTTGTCAAATAAACAATGTAGAAATATTTCTTTTCTAGTAGCGTTAGCTACCCAATATGATTTCGAGTTTGAAAAGAGTTTGCTAGCAGGTCAGGTGGAGCGTCACTGACTAGCTAGCTTAACGTTAAACCACCATGATGGCACGGCATGCGTTCATTTTGTGAATTCACATTTCTGTCTTTAGTAATGGCGTTAGGTTTTGTAAGCGTTGTGGCAATAATACAACGATGTGTTGAGAGAAAATGTACTTTTGATACTTAAGTATTTTTAAAAGCGAGTACTTCAGTACTTTAACTGAAGTAAAATTTTGACTGGACAACTTTCACTTGTATCGGAGTAACATTTGACCAGCGGGATCTGTACTTTGACTTCAGTAATGAAGTCGGGTACTTTGTCCACCTCTGGTAAAACATTTCAATCCGAAACATCTACCAAAAAAATTTTTTTTTTATTACAAACGTCTATAAAAGTTTGAACTGAAAATGACAACAAAATCTTTTTTTTTTTTTTAATTTTCAATTCACGTCCAAAAAAAAAAAACTAACTGTAAAAAGTTTTGCAATGAAACTCGATTTATTTATTTATTCATTCATTCATTCATTCATTTTAAAAACCCTAAAAGTTTAATGCAAACTGTCTTGAACTGTGCACTTTTTTTACTGATTTAAAAAAAATCTATGAAACTTTCAACAGAAAATGTCTTCATAAATCAATTGTTTTTATTTATTGAAAAGAAATCTGTAAATCTTTTAGAACCAAACGTCGACAAAAATCTATTATTTTTTATTTATTAAAAAAAAAAACTGTGAAATTTTCAAACACAAAAACGTCCATTAATAAAAATGTTTCTAATGATAAAAATAATAATAATTATTATAATACAGCCAATATGTTCAAAAAGTGTATGATGACTGGAAGAGTGTAATCCATCAAATATTGATATGATATCATCAGAAGAGTGTGAGCGTTAAAGGAAAGTATAGTGAGAGTACGCACGGTACTTCAGACCTCATGAGCGTCACTCGCACTCGCTCGCTTTGAGAATGAGCAGATCGGGAGGAAAAAGCAGCGCTCGGACTTTTTCTAAACCCTCTGCCATGCTTATGGAATGCAGCATATTGGCTAAGGATTGTGATTGATTGGCTGAGTCTGCCATAGCGATTCGTTTGATTAAATGGAACCACGGGACTCCCGTCCAAGTCTTAATGAAGCAGCCATCGAAAAGCTGGCGGAAAAAAAGTCAGGAGAGGAGCCAGGAAGCCTACTGCTCGAGTCAGAATGGGAAATGAGTCGCGAGCGCTTCTCGACTGCATGACGGCGTCACGCAGGACGCTCGAGTACGGCCACGACCAGGCCGCTTCGCCGGCCAAGCGCAGGATCTGCAGCGGAACGTGCTATAATTGGCAAAGAGCGAGAGGTCATTACTAAGAGTGATTTAAAGTGGCTAGAAAAGCGCTCGTGCACAGTGATATATGACTAGACTTCAAACTCAGAAGTGAGTTATTTCTTCCAACATACAGTACTTCATTCTGTTTAGGTCTGCTGCAGCTCTCGCTCTTCAGTGAAGAACACTATCAGTGCACGATCATACGTTATTATACATAAAGGACACTTTTTCCATGCAATAAAAACACGTGTTCTGTTCCCTTCGAGCGGGTTTCATTCATTTGGTTTGATAGCTCGCAATATTGTTAGCGTATCGCTTATCTTACGTGTATTAACATCACTCTGCCCAATGGAGAATGAGCGTTGAAAATGGTTTACGATATTGCATGGTTGTCAAGACAGCATGACGTCACACGTCGGAGACGTAAAACTCCTGCGCTAGTGATTGAGCGACTGTGACAATTTGTAAACAAACATGGCCGCCAGGTTTGCTTCGTTAAATATGGAAGTTTTTTTTTTAAGATTTTTTTTGGGCTTTTTTCACCTTTATTGGATAGGACAGTGTAGAGACAGAACAGGAAATGAGTGGGAGAGAGAGACGGGGAGGGATCGGGAAATGACCTCGGGTCGGAATCGAACCTGGGTCCCCGGATTTATGGTATGGCGCCTTAGCCACCATACCATAGATGTTGATTTTAAAAGTAAGGACGTAAATTACACAGGGAAAATAATAATATTCAGCTTGACTATGCTAGCATTGACCTTCGATAACACTACACTGGCTGGAAGATAACTGGACTGCCACACTAACAGCACCAAGTCACAGGTAAGTTAGCATTGGCCCTTGCTCATGCTAATGCTCAATGCTACACCGCTGGGAGGTAACTGGACTGTCACACTAACAGCACCGAGTCACGGGTAAACTAACATTGGCCGTTGCTAACGCTACTGCTCAGTGCTACACCGGCTGGGAGGTAACTGGACTGCCGCACTAACAGCACCGAGTCGCAGGTAAGCTAGTGTTGGCCTTCGAGAATGCTGATATGAAGAGAGTGTGTATGTATAATAATAATAATGGATGGGTGGCACGGTGGTGTAGTGGTTAGCGCTGTCGCCTCACAGCAAGAAGGTCCTGGGTTCGAGCCCCGGGGCCGGCGAGGGCCTTTCTGTGCGGAGTTTGCATGTTCTCCCCGTGTCCGCGTGGGTTTCCTCCGGGTGCTCCGGTTTCCCCCACAGTCCAAAGACATGCAGGTTAGGTTAACTGGTGACTCTAAACTGACCGTAGGTGTGAATGTGAGTGTGAATGGTTGTCTGTGTCTATGTGTCAGCCCTGTGATGACCTGGCGACTTGTCCAGGGTGTACCCCGCCTTTTGCCCGTAGTCAGCTGGGATAGGCTCCAGCTTGCCTGCGACCCTGTAGAACAGGATAAAGCGGCTAGAGATAATGAGGTGAGAGATAACAGTTATTCCACAAACTCGAGTTGTACGTGAGCTGATAGTTGATGAGGCGCGTAGCACAGAGCGACGTATGACGAGATTGAGTGGAATAACTGTTTTATTCTATCCACATTCACTGGATTTTGAGAAACGGAGCATTTTTATTTTTTGCAAATTCGATAAATAAAAAGTTTATACAAAATGTCAGACAAAATCATTTCCGCTTAGAATGGAAACAAACCGGCGAAATGACAGGAGCACTTTGTGAAAAATGCGATAATAATTCTTGAAAATTAAAAAAAAAAAAAGATACGTTCTTACCATTAAATGCTTTTTTTTTAAATACTTTTTAGGGTTTTGTTTTCGAGTACAGTTTTTAATTTCGTCCTCGGTTGGTTCAGCAACACGCTCCGCCGTTTTGTTTTTCCCTACTTACGGTATATGAGCTGATATCCTAGTCGTAGAGTAGCCAATCAGAGCGCACGATTGCTCATATCCAGTGAATGTGGATCGAACAAATTAATTTATTTGTTGAGCGTTTCTTAAATACAATTTCAACAGCAAACATTGTTAGCCGCACAAGAATAGCATATTTCAGTGAACAAGAAGTTGGCAGAACTCTTGTCTAAACTTGAAAACATTAGTCAAAAGATGAAAAAAGTCAAAAATTTCTTGCAGCATGTTGCCTTGATAACGTGAGTTTTCGCAACATTTTCGTTTTTACAGCGTATGAGCTCCGTGGTTGCGAGCTGCGATCTTGATATTTTGAACTTGATATGTCAGTCATCTGCTTACAACAAGCTACTGGACTAATAAAGCTGTTTAAACTACTCTTATAAGAAACTTTCGTGAATGTTTTCCGTAAAATGTGTTCGGAAATAATCCCACGTTATTTCTTAAAAAGCAAATTAAAAATAAGTGCTGGATAAAAACCATCTGTCTGATGGAAATAAAGACGCAAAATTAGGTTCCCTGTGATGGTACACGGATGTTGTTCGTATGAACAGCCGTTGTATGGTCGCAAAAGCCATCAGCAATCAGGTCGATGCATTACCATATTCTCTTAAGTATGGAGCTCCAGGTTAATATAAACCTATCACTGGGCTCTCCTCTCAGGGATGCCGTGATAGAAAATGAATCAACACCTTCCAACCAATCAGAACTCAGAATTAACACTTCTTGATCTGTTCTATCACTCTAAACGAAAGGAAACAAGGAATCCTAACCCCCTGTTTGATTCGCTTGCCTGTGAACCCCACTGTATAATTCAGCGTCAGCATCGCTTCAATTCATGCGAGTAGGGAAAAGGTTCCACTTCACATCTGGCAAAAAGTGCCGTGTTTTCATCCCGGAGCCCCAACATTTGCGCTAATGGTAACATGAGTATCGACTGTGTAATTATGTGGAGCACGGTGTCTACTGGGAGAGCAGGCGGATATCAGAATAACACCGCCATAATTAATGTATGCCAATACTGTATGAGAGAGGAGGGAGTGAAAAAATAAGGGCTGAAATTAATAATCACAAGGCCTTCAGTCAGTTACATGGACACTCACACGCACGCAGTTATAAACATGACATCTCTGAGCGGATGCGAGATCCAAGGATCCAAAGGACAACCGGTGAACCGGTGACAGGGTCATGGGTGTCGAAGGCTCATTGATTCACATGGGGCAACGAAGGCTAGCCCATATGGTCCAATCCCAGAGACAGACTTGCAGTACTCGAGTCCGACTTGTACCCTAATTCTAAGGACTCGTGACTTGACTTGGACTTGAGCACTGATGACTTGGACTCGTGCATTAACTGCATTCGGACTCGTAAATTGGAGACGAGGACTCGGATGTTTTCTTTACTTTTTGTAACATGCCATAATAATTTGGCATAAGATATTTATATCTACATTAATTTTATACGAATTTTGTGCAAGAGAATGCACATTCACCTGTTCATACGTCATGTTCAGGAACAAACTAACGTTCTTCTTCTTTTGGCTGCTCCTGATTAGGGGTCGCCACAGCAGATCTTTCATCTCCATTGCTCCCTGTCTTCCGCAGCCTTCTCTACCGCACCTGCCACTTTCATGTCCTCTCTCACCGCATCCATGTACCTCCTCTTTGGCCTTCCTCATTTTCGTTTGCCTGGCAGCTCCATCCTCAACATTCTCCTTCCAACATGCTCTGCATCTCTTCTCAGGATGTGCCCATACCATCTCAGTCTCATCTCTCTTAGCTTCATTCCCAAGCTCTCCACATGTGCTGTCCCTCTGATGTGCTCATTCCTTATCCTGTCCAACCTCCCATCGCAAACCTTAACATCCTCAACTCCACCACCTCCAACTTTGCCTCCTGTCTCTTCGTTAAGGGTACGGTCTCCAATCCATACATCACAGCTGGTCTCACTACTGTCTTATACATCTTACCTTTCACTTTTGCTGGGACTTTCCTATCACAAATGACTCCCGAAATCCTTCTCCAACTGCTCCACCCTGCCTGCACTCCCTCTCTTTCTCACCTCACTATCGCAGCCCCCATTGTCCTGCACAGTTGACCCCAGGTACTTGAATTCACCAACTTTCTTTACGTCTGCTCCTTGCATCTTCACTACATTCTCATCCCCATTCTCATTGATGCACATGTTTTGCTACTGCTCACCTTCATTCCTCTTCATTCCAATGCATACCTCCATCTCTCCAAACCCAACTCAACCTCCTTTCCACTTTCACCACATATCACAATATCATCCGCAAACATCATGTTCCATGGTGACTCTTGCCTCACTTCGTCCGTCAAGCTATCCATCACTATCACAGGAACAAACTAACGTTAATGGCGCTAAAATGCCTGGAGAGACGCCCCTAGGATTGTCCGCTTTGCTTATACAGACTTCTCGTGCAGTGGGAAAAAAATGCACTGCTGTGTGTTCCATATGTAGAAGAACTATAGAGGAGACGACAGGGACAACCTCGAACTTCAATCGTCATTTGGTAAGACTCCATCCAGAGAAGGAAGTGACACGCTATGTTCATTGCTCTGTTGATAGTGGGGCTTGCTTGCTGAGCGATGAACTAGCTTTTTATCTGTAGCCTGTTAACTAAAATGGGGCGGTCGAGCAGTAATGTTCATCCAACACAGTAGCAGAGACACTTTCAGATAAAGGCAGCAACAGCTACCATCAAATGGTGCAGTTGGAGTCTTGTTCTTGGACTCAACTTGGATTAATAGTGGACTTGACTTGACATTTTCTTTCATGACTTGGACTTGAACACTGGGGAGTTGAGACTGGACTCGAGGTTTAGTGACTCGATTACAACACTGCCCAGAGAAAAGCTACTGTATCACAAACTGCTGGAAAAGTTAATGCTGGCTAAAACAGAAAGGTGTCAGTATTAACTCTTTCAGCAGTTCGTGCTACAGAAGCTCTTCTGTGGGATTGGACCACATGGGCTAGCCTTTGTGCCCCATGCGAATCAATGAGCCTTTGACACCCATGACCCTGTCACCGGTTCACCGGTTGTCCTTTGGATCCTTGGACCACGTTTGGTAGGTACTAACCACTGCATACCGGGAACACCCCACAAGATGTGCCATTTTGGAGATGCTCAGTCAGACCCAGTCATCTAGCATCACAATTTGGCCCTTGTGAAAGTTGCTCCTTACGCTTGCCCATTTTTCCTGCTTCCAACAGGAAGAACTTCAAGAACTGACTCTTCTTCTGCTGCCCGATATATCCCACCTCTTTACAGGCACCATTGTAATGAGATGATCAATGATATTCACTTCTTCACCTGTCAGTGGTTAATAAAACTGTGCAGTCGGTACTCATCCACCTACAAAGGTGTTGCATTATATTAAATGTCAAGTTTTTGCCTGAACAGTGAACATGCACTGGCATTTATTTATTTTCCCAAGAATAAACTGTTGTAAATTCATGATGGAGAAAGCAAACAAGGTCAAAAGCCATTTCGCCCACATTCTCTCTCTCTCTCTCTCTCTCTCTGACACACTCATACAGATCGTACAGGAGCTTCTAGCTGTTATGAGGAGGACACGGGAGAAGATGTGATGCCCGAGTTGGGGTGTGTGGCCCTTGTGCAGGTGAAGAGGCCGCTTTGGCTTCCAGTGACGTGAGCCTCTGACAGTAATGAGCTTCTGGGTCGCCATGGCTTTGTGTGCATTAATATTTCTTAATGATCATAATCATTACACCAGATGCATCTTTTCTCAACGTGAATGTGAGTGTGTGTGTGTTGATGGGGGAGTGTTGGGTGGGTGGATGAGCTGCTGGCAAAAAAAGTGCCAGGGAAGTGGTGTCATTAAGACAAAAACAGCAGATAGTGTGTGTGAGACAATAGCTATCATCATTAATGGGATCAAACAGCAATTAACACCTCTTAGTTGTTAAAAAATGAAATTGCTGAGCATGCACTTGGCCTTTAGCCTCCGTGTTGTGGTAGCAACATTTCGATGATTTCCCTCATGCAGATGTTATTTTGTTTCCTTGGGAATTGAACGCAGTCATAAATCTGAAGCCGTCCCTGTGCGACTTGTGTTTGAGAAATGCTTCAAAAAGCAAACGTTTTAAATTGTTACAGATTTTCGATACATTGCATTTACACTGCAATCTTGAAAACGTCCTCAATTATTGGCTTTCAACCTGCGTTTTAAATTTACACATACAGTACTGTGCAAAAGCCTTAGGCGCATGTAAAGACCAAAAATGGCTTAAAAATAACGAAATGAAATGTTTCAATGTTCATAAAATACTATATAATTTTTATAAGTAAGCCATAATAAATGAAAGAAAGTCAATATTTGGTGTGAGACGACCCTTTGGTTTAAAAAAAAAGTCGTCGTCTCAGGTACAATGAATGCAGTTTTATAAGGAAATAGACAGATGGACAGACAGACTGACAGACAGACAGACAGACAGATAGACTGACAGACAGACAGACAGAAAGAATGACAAACAGATAGACAGACAGACAGACAGACAGACAGATAGAATGACATAAACAGATAGACAGACAGACAGACAGACAGATAGAATGACAGACAGACAAACAGACAGACAGATACATAGACAGATAGACAGACAGACAGACAGACAGACAGGCAGATACATAGATAGATAGACAGACAGACAGACAGACAGACAGACAGACAAACAGATAGAATGACAGACAGACAGACAAAATGACAGACAGACAGAATGACAGACAGATAAAATGACTGACAGACAGACAGATAAAATGACTGACAGACAGACAGATAAAATGACTGACAGACAGACAGATAAAATGACAGGCAGACAGATAAAATGACAGGCAGACAGACAGACAGACAGACAGACAGACAGACAGACAGACAGATAGATAGAATGACTGACAGACAGGCAGACAGACAGATAGACTGACAGACAGACAGGCAGGCAGAATGACAGACAGACAGGCAGGCAGAATGACAGACAGATAGATATAATGACAGACATAGATAGATAGATAGATAGATAGATAGATAGATAGATAGATAGATAGATAGATAGATAGATAGATAGATAGATAGATAGAATGACTAACAGACAGACAGATAGATATAATGACAGACAGACAGACAGACAGACAGACAGACAGACAGACAGACAGACAGATAGATAGATAGATAGATAGATAGATAGATAGATAGATAGATAGATAGATATCCTTGATTGATCCCAAGCTGGGAAATTGTTTAGTTAGAGCAGAAAGTTATCAGACATGTGAAAAGAAAAAAAAAAAAACACGCTGTACAACATCAAACAGAATTTAAAAAAGATCCCAAGAACAAGCCGACTGTACAATACACAGATAAAAATGTAACGATAAAAACATCTCTATAAATGTGCTTTGTACATGTGAATGTGCATTAATCGTGCTAAAGACAAGAATTGTGATAAATGAAGATAAAAACTGTGCAAGAGTGGCAGTATTGAATGGAAGATAGATAGATAAATAAATAAATAAATAAATAAGAACAAATAAACTCTAATGGTGCAAAAGTGACTAATGACAGTAAAGAAACAAGCTCTAGTGGTGTAAGAGTTACAGGGGAACAGGGTCGTAAACATCATGAGCCTCTTGCAGAACCAGCCGCAGTTCTTCTGGACTCTTTGACTGTCACACTCGCTTCTTCATTTTGCACCGAAACCCAGCAGCCTTCATTATGTTTTCTTTTTTAATCTGAAAAGTCCTCTGTTATGTAATATTCTGCTCAGATAGAAACTTTATTTTTTTCTGTAACATTTAATTTTGTGCTGGAATACGAATGCTTGGACTCTAAAATGTTTTTGTATCGACTCGGTAATGTAGAAGACATACAAATCTATAACAAAGTTCGCATGAAAAAAAAATAGGGTGCCGAAGACTTTTGCACAGTACTGTAGTTCAATCCAAATGTTGCTCATATATGTTCTGTTTTGTTTTTTTTGCATGAAAATTCACTCAATCTCAATTATATTGCTGTTTCATTTCTTTAACTAGGCAAACCGCCACCCATCCCAACAAAGACGGAGTGACTCGCGTTCAAAGAATTTGCAGCAAACCCTCGCCTCATTTAATATAACTGTCAGAGCTGGCATATCACAGTCCATTATCTGTCCTGTCCACATTCATTATTGAAGCTAATGATCTGTTGTCCTCCATGCACTTCATTGGACGGGGACTACATTAGAAGTCGCTCAGTAAGTTAATTAGTAATTATAAACCTTAAGGATTAATCAGAGCGAGAGCGGCTTAAGGTTTGCGTCTCCGATCCAGAGATGTCGGGGGAAGGGAGCCGTGCGACAAAACGGAAAGACAATAGAGACAAAAGGACAAGAATCGAGTTTGCAAGCCATTTTTGGTTAAATCACATAGACCATGAAATGTAAATGTTCTAATTCATTCATGTCATTAGTGTGTGCTCCAGTCAGTGACGTAGTGAACAAAACAAACAAACAAACAAACAAACAAAAAATAAATCAAGGCAAGCGATAGTGCGTCTCTTCCAGCCTAAAATTTGACTCAAGCGACTCTGATGATGAGATAAAATTGCTCACAAGCACCATGAGTTCATCCAACACCCTTGTGCACTATTACGATTCCCGTATTCAAGTCAATTCGAGAAACTAATATTGATAGAAACACATGCTGACATGAACGCAAGGCATCCATGACTGATGCAACTGCACACCCATAAGGACAAACCTTCCTCATCTGCCTGCGCTGGAATTAATAACGTGATGCAAACTCTGCTTCTGCCTTCCAGCCAGGCCCAGTGCTAAAATCAGTTACACTTCAGCGCTGTTGAATTTGCGATTCGGATTGGTTCATTAGGTGCTGATTCATTCTCGATAACAGGAGTACTAACACTAGTTCTGGCTGCAAGGCAAATCACAGGGTTTAGATTAATGCACTTGGTATACAGTGTGTTATCGTTTCTAGAGGAACAGCTCATTCACAGGGACTTAAACAGATTTATGAAATGTCCAGCTGTTCAGATGGGGAAGGTTTCTGTGAGATTTTTGGAAGGAGTCTCCAGCGTCAGGCCTTCAACGTACTCAGAAGCAAAGCCGTAACTTGAAGTTTTCTGACGCTCCTCAGGACTCCTCTGGAACACTGCAAGCTAATATTTTTTATTATCTTTGTCTTATTGCCTTTAAGAGATGTTAACTGTATGTATAGCATGATTGATAAGGTGAACTAACTTGTCTCATGGATGTTACAAAACATTAAACTGATAAGAAGTACATGCCGTTCAGTAATACATTTAAAACAAACAATGTGAGTGTTGGCAAACTGCTCTGGGAGACGAGGAAGTAAACACTTCAGGAAGTGCTGTTATTGGAAAATAATCCACTACAGTGTGGGAACAGTAACTCCACTTTGCATCAAACTGCATTACACCACCCTGTCGATGATGATTATTATTATTGATGGATGGATGGATGGATGGATGGATGGATGGATGGATGTGTGAGTGGATTGATAGATGGATGGGTGGGTGGATGCATCAAGTTGCATTAAACCACCCCGTCAACGATGATAATGATTATTATTATTGATGGATGGATGGATGGATGGATGGATGTAGGGATTGATGGATGGGTGGATGGATGTGTGAGTGGATTGATAGATGGATGGGTGGGTGGATGCATCAAATTGCATTAAACCACCCCGTCGATGATGATAATGATTATTATTATTATTGATGGATGGCTGGATTGATGTATGGATGGAGGGATTGATGGATGGGTGGATGGATGGATGTGTGAGTGGATTGATAGATGGATGGGTGGGTGGATGCATCAAATTGCATTAAACCACCCCGCCGATGATGATAATGATTATTATTATTATTATTGATGGATGGATGGCTGGATGGATGGCTGGCTGGCTGGATGGCTGGCTGGCTGGCTGGATGGATGGATGGATGCATGGAGCACATCAAACTGCATTACATCACCCCGTCAATGATGATGATGATTATTATTATTATTATTATTATTATTATTGATGGATGGCTGGATTGATGGATGGATGGGTGGATGTGTGAGTGGGTTGATGGATGAGTGGGTGGATGGAGGGATGGGTGGGTGAAAGGGTGGACTGATGGATGGATGGATGTGTGAGTGGATTGATTGATGGATGGGTGGGTGGATGGATGGAGCACATCAAACTGCATTACACCACCCCGTCAATGATGATGATAATGATTATTATTATTAGTAGTAGTATTACTGATGGAAGGATGAATGGATGGGTGAGTGGATTGATGGATGGATGCATGGAGCACATCAAACTGCATTACACCACCCCGTCAATGATGATGATTATTATTATTATTTCCTATTAGAGCTCACCCCAAGTCTTTTTTTTTTCTTACATAATCTAGATGTTGTTTCTGGAAAACATTCCACCTACACTACCGTTCAAAAGTTTTGGGTCACTTTGAAATGTCCTTATTTTTGAAAGAAAAGCACTGTTCTTTTCAATGAAGATCACTTTAAACTAATCAGAAATCCACTCTATACATTGCTAATGTGGTAAATGACTATTCTAGCTGCAAATGCCTGGTTTTTGGTGCAATATCTCCATAGGTGTATAGAGGCCCATTTCCAGCAACTCTCACTCCAGTGTTCTAATGGTACAATGTGTTTGCTCATTGCCTCAGAAGGCTAATGGATGATTAGAAAACCCTTGTACAATCATGTTAGCACAGCTGAAAACAGTTGAGCTCTTTAGAGAAGCTATAAAACTGACCTTCCTTTGAGCAGATTGAGTTTCTGGAGCATCACATTTGTGGGGTCGATTAAATGCTCAAAATGGCCAGAAAAATGTCTTGACTATATTTTCTATTCATTTTACAACTTATGGTGGGAAATAAAAGTGTGACTTTTCATGGAAAACACAAAATTGTCTGGGTGACCCCGAACTTTCGAACGGTAGTGTACCTACCAATGCTGTTTATTCCCCTGCTACTGAAACCAAGTACCATAGTTTATAGCTTGTTCTTTACCAGTGTGTTACAGCATGGAAACATTAAACTGGGCAGTTTTAGGGACCTAAATAAGACTCCACCATATTAAAACTCTGTCATCGATTATTTTCCTATTACTGCAGGCATTCATGTTTCTTTTTTCCCCTCACATAATTAATAGGATGCATTCTTACTGAACTATATAAAGTTCTGTAGCCTTTCCTTTTCAGAGTTTCAGGAAATGAAGACACTGAACTGATTGATAACTTTAATGCTAAATGATGGATCTTTGTTTGAGCCTGTAGGGAAGACCCAATGACACACCGACCATTTAATACTCAAACCTTTAATACGCAAGTTAACTTATTAACAGGATAGAATGGAAAGTGTGAGCAAGATTTAGAATTTGAAGTTCATGATATATTGGGTTGTGAGGTTGAAAATAAGATGAAGATACAGTCAGAGGTTATGGTTATTAATCAAGTAGAGGCAACATAGTTAAAAAAGCAAGCAAGGATATTTGCAGTCTTGAGATAGATTGGTGACCTACCCAGGGTGTGCCCCGCCTCTCTCCCAAAGTCAGCTGGGATTGGCTCCCGATTCTCCTGTGACCCTGACGGATAAGCGGTATAGATGATGGATGAGTGAGTGGATTGATGGATGGATTGGTGGCTGGCTGGCTAGATGGATGGATGGGTGGCTTTATGGATGGATGGGTGAGTGGATTGATGGATGCCTGAATGGATGGGTGGGTGGATGGATGAATGAATTCATGGATGGATGGGTAGACTTATGGATGGATAGATGGGTAGCTGGATGGATGGGTTGGTGGCTGGATGGATTATATGCTGCCAGTAATAAGGATAGTAATAATCACCATTAGCCAAACATAATTGGTTGACCTAAAATTGTTAATGTTGGGGGCAAAAAAAAAATAGGTTAAAAACACTTAGCCTTTTACAGAAAATACTACAGAAACTGCCAGCTGTTTGCCAGTTAATAAGTTTGCAAGTTGACGTGAGACCATATGTGGGAATTTTACCACACTTTTAAGGATTTGACATTTTCAAGAGTGAAAAAAGATGAGAATCCTAGAAAACTACTTAATAAATGCTAATAAGTTCATTTATTCCACCTCAATAATTGCCCTGATGCTGAATGTCAATTAATTTTCCATGTACACGAAACAAGAACCTTTGCTTACTTATACATACAACAAACCTCGATATAATTATCGTATCGCTCAACCTCGCTATTATTTGCGTCCTGTCAAGGTCTAACTTGACTAGCCAACCCTTTGCATTATGGCTATCAGGTAGTTCAGGAGGATATAAATAAATAGTGGTGCACTGGCTGGGGACTGGGGCAGGCTTGGCGGCTGGCTGTTGGCCCGAAGCACCTGAAACCTATTAGAGAGCTTTGGAACATTCCACAGGGTTCCACCGCTGCGGCCAGAGGGCATCGTAAAGGTCTTCGCAAGAGAGAGCTGCGCTAATCAGCAGCCCGTTCTCCGGCTGACCCCGGGGGGCCTGGGCAAGGTGAAAAACAAGAAGTTGGTCGCATTAAAGGCAAAAATCTCTCGATGAAAATCTCTGACTGTTGACATGGGGGAAAAAAAAAAAAACACCTGGCTTTGGGAAGGTGAGGTCTCTGTCCTTTAGTACCCCTGATTATACCTGTTTAGTCATATCCAGAGTATTTAATTGACCCAGAGTCATGCATGATATTATAAAAGGTAACAAAAGGACTTCAGAAGTCATCTAAAGCATTGAAAAGTTTAGACTTTTCTCTTAAAAAGCCTGATTTGACATAACTTAGGTATAAGTCTGATTAACACCATACCGTAATACATACATAAGTATACGATAATATGCGGTTACAGGAAAATAATCAACGACAGAGGTGTAATGAAGCAGAGTTACAGTTACTATGTACGGTAGAAGTTGATTATCTTCCTACAACAGCACACCTTGTAGTGTTTTACTCCTTTTATACCACATCAGCTTGCCAAAGCTAAAAAAAAAAAAAAAAATCCACACTTATTAATTGTACTTTTTGTCCATTAATAGTTACACTGACTGTTTTGTAACATCCGGGACTATGTCATCGCAAGCTATCCTGGCCTTCAAAGTCACCGTGAGGTCTACTGACACGCAGTCGGGCTTCTAAAACATCATAGCCGTATGCGTGCTTTGTGCACGTGGGCGTATTTGCTCATCCGTATTTGTATTGGATGTGTTGTGTCTGTGTTTGTGTCATGTGCGTTGCGTGTGTGCATCTGTGTTTGTGTATTACAGTGTGATTGCATGCCAGACTGATTGTGTGTGCGTGTGTGTGTGTCATTTGTGAGTGAGCATGTGTGTGTGTGTGTGTGTGTGTGTGTGTGTGTGTGTGTGTGTGTGAGCGCTCTGCGGGTATGGCAGGCAGGAGTGGACAGATGGCTGGCCCTCTCCTCTCTCAGCTGCAGGAGTGGAGGGTGCAGTAACTGCGCCTCTTCTGCGCTGTTGACCTTGCCATGGCCGTCCATGTGCCTGGCACTCAGCCGCACCACCCAATCCACTCTCTCCTTATTATTAAACCACACACACACACACACGCACGTATGTTAAATTGCATGCACGCACAGCATGCATGTACACTGTAAACCGTGCGAAAAAAATGCATATATATATATAAGCACTTATGTCTGCTAAGTGCGAAAACACACAAATTTAGGAGCATACACACCATAAAAAAACATCAGTAAAACAACTAAACTCAGAAAAATACTTTAAGATCGATTTTGTGGAGCAGAATTTGAGAAGTGTTCCTCTACATTACCCCATAAATCAGTCCGAGACAGAATACCTGCTGTCTGATCTGCCCTTTCAAAGCCAACTGACTGAAGCCAAGATATCTAAGTGTGAATGATGTCTCGGCCTTGACCTTTTCTCATTCTTTGTACATATGGGAACAGGAGACAGAGGGAAAAAAAAAAAAAAACGATAACTGCCAAACCCATCAAAGACGCCACATAGGGAGCGAGATTCCATTCAGAGTTAAGGGGTTTTTGGGACGAGGCCAGTTTTCCAAGTCCAACTTCCTCTCTAACCTTGGTCTTGGGCGGCTTTCCATTCCAACATGTTGGTACAACCCCTTCAATGCCTTCCTCCATGTCCGGACGTTTGGAAGGCCGAATGCTACGAGCAAGGACTTAATCCTAAACATTCAGCTCCAGAACAAGGGGTGGTATTAAGACTGCTAATGTAATGCGGTCCCTTCGTCGCTCACCATCAATAAAACATGCGCAGGAACTCGGGGTGAAAGCACAGAGGGGTCTTTCACCTCTGGCGGCTTGAGAAAGGAGGTGATGAAAGGTGCATATCAAAATCTGAGTCAAGACTTGTTTTAAAAGGTACTGGATCATCATAAGGAAAAACTCGTAAGAGAAATGAACAGAGACTAAATGGACATATGAAAATACATTTATAAAATCTCAAAAAAATTGAATCTTATTTACAAAAATTATATAGACACGAGTGTTTTACTGGGAAAAAACGCCACTCGTGCTTTTCATCCGAGCTCCATCCGGGACATGGAGAACCAAAACCGTGACAAATCTCTATGTGTCACTCGTGAGGAAATCGATGAGTGAGTTGTTTTGATAAATTTGAGGACTTTTTGTTTGTAAAAGAAAATCACACCTTGGATTGAAGATATGAAGTTTATCTTCTGGTGTTGAAAAACTAGCATTTTTCATACGAAATACGTCCCGGATCTGAGTGACATATTTAAATAATATCGGTTGGTGTTGAGTGGTCTATGAGATATGTTCCATTCGGCTAGCATGATAATGAACGAGTCGAAGACGAGTAGGTGAATGGGGCATATCTGATATACCACAAAAAAGCCAGCCAATATTATTACTATTATACATACACATTCGATGGAACAATTATAGATTTTATAAAAAGTTAAGAACGGGGGGTAACTGACCAATATTGAATGCTGATCGAATGTAATTCAATGTTCTGTCGATCCAATGCACTGTACAAAGTCAAAGTTCTAACAACAAAAATGGTCCAAGTCCAAAAAGCATACATGTCAACCTATACGGAATGTCCGTATTTTATACGGATTTGATTCAATAAACGTAGTATACGGGCGTATAAATAAAGTTATACGGATTCTTTAAAAAAACTTCAATATTTATTTAGAGCTATAATCAATTCCCACGATGATAAAAGAGCGCATAACATTTACAAACGTACTGTACACCACACACAGCCAGTAAAGAGTCTTATGAAATCGCGCGTTATCTTGTGGTAGCGAGACTTCGTTCCACTTTTGATCATGCGCACACCGCATTGCGAGAATCCCGCCAACCGGGAAGTCATAGACATATAAACATAGACGCCGCCTTCTGCGTAGAATCATACGTCATCCTCGCCGCCATATTGGATGTGGCAAAGTGGAGATTCTTCAACCGTCTCTGGTATAGCGTCTAGACAGTAGCCGAGAATAAAGATGCCTCATTCATGTGCTGCGTTTAACTGTACCAACAGGTTTACCGTCCAAACGAGATCACATGGGATTACCTTTCACAGGTGAGACTGGAAAAATACTTTTCATTGTATTTGGTCATTATAACGTAATTTTACAAACAGATTTTCCTGACTTTGTGGCTAATATGAAGTCTCGCGCATAATAGCCGCTCGGTGAAACCTGTCTCCAAACAACGAAGTATTTCCTTCGTAACTACGCTGATAACATTTGTGTTTTTGTCAAACATTGGAGCTTTGTATTCATTCTGAAGGTTTATTGTTATTAATATTGAATAAAAAGTAACGGGGATATATCATTGTTAATTATCATTCAAATTTTAGGTAAATTATTTTAATTTGCATCTTATACGGATTTTATAAGGGAAATACGGATTTTGGAGGTTGGTTATACAGGTTTGATTGACCAAAGGTTGACATGTATGAAAAAGCCTGAACAACGTATATACAAGTGATATCCAGGTAGACAGTTCAAGTTCACAGTTACTTTTGGTCGTAGTTAATTGTTACACTGCAGCTGTTCAGAACAAAAGGGCTTTGCTGAGTGAAGTCCACGAGTGACGTCCTCTTCTAAAAGTCTCCGTCACTTTTCCTCACCTCCAAGTAGAACTTTGACAATATTTCCGCTATTGCTCTCTCTTCCAGTTTTTTAATGCCCATTGGTATGTTTTTCTCTTGTAAATATGCGTGAAGAATATCCAGTGAAGTTTTTTTATACCTTTCAGGTGTTCAGCGCGTCTTTCTCTTTAAATCTTCTGCTTTTAATGAAGCAAGCCTCACGGCCATGTTTACTGTATGTACAAACTGTCAGTAACTCGCTAGCGCAGAAGTTTTACATCTCCGATGTCTCTTTTCCAGTTTTTCTATGTCCGTTGGTTTTTTTTTCTCTTGTAAATATGCGTGAAGAATATATAATGAAGTTTTGGTAGCCTTTCAGGTTTTCAGCACGTCTTTAGTTTCAGTTTATTTATTTAGTGCTTAAACCGAGCACTGAATTAAGCCCGTCTTCTCGATTTCCTGGCTGACAAAGAAATGATTGTGCGCATGCGCAACAGAAAAGTTTTGTTATTGGATTTTGCGTGTGATGTCGTGTTGTCTTGACAATGTGCAATATTATAACAATACTGCACGCTAGGGTGCATCAGTTGCCCTCACTTTCATAAAATCTGATGCATTTTTGTTCGGGTGTTCCTTTTCACCAATAAAGATATCCTGTAAAATTTTTTGACCATATTCAAAAGTCTAATGGTGGCACCATGAGGTTCATTTTTTGCCAAAAAAACGCTTATTTTATGTTTCCGCATAAGGTTTGAATCACAATGTTGGACTCATGGGCGATTGCTCTAAGACAACGAGGGAGGCTTAGCCTCCTCTAAAAATGATGAACATCATGTAGGATGAATTGCGCTAGGCTTATGTTATAGCCGACCTTATAACATTGCTATTTCAGATCCAGAATCATAGAAATATATGTGCTCAACCCAACTACAGTGCGAAATCATTCCGTTATAACTTTAATGTGTGCGTGAGTTTTTCCCCCTCGTGACAGCGCGATGCAGCCCAGCCTCAGTGCACTTCAATGGCATTTGGGAGCTCTGCGCGTTTCAATCTCAAAATGCAAGACGGTTATTGGACAAATACTGTGAAAACGCCCGCCCACGGAGTCTCACGGACTCCCAGCCTCAGTGGACTTCAATGGCATTTGGGAGCTATGCGCGTTTCAATCTCAAAATGCAAGATGGTTATTGGACAAATACTGCGAAAATGCCCGCCTATGGACTCCCAGCCTCACATGGGAGGGACATGGCAAAGCTTTCCGCGAGGAGACTGGTGATTGGTGAAAGCGGCCGGATATTTTCTTTGATTGACAGCTCGTTTCAACTATAGACAGGCAGCGGTGAATTTCAGTTCAGTCCCATGCGGATTCACAAGTGCTGTGGTGTATTGTAAGAGATCAGCTTACATTTCGATTTCATTCATTACATACGGTTTCTACCAGCTTTTTTAGTTTGTATATATTTTCATTGTAAATAAAGTGTAAATATAGTGTTGTCAAGTTTGCTATCTTAGTTCCAGAAATTTTGTTTATTTGAGTGACTGAACTTGAACTTGAGGGGGCTAGTCAGCTAGCAAGAAAGCTGCACACGGATGCCAAGCATTGCTGATTTAATTTTGGCGAAGCCATTTGCCAGTCTTCCTTTCGAGGAAAAAATTAAAATTAAAGAGCAGGGTAGACCAAGGGCGGCACGGTGGTGTAGTGGTTAGCGCTGTCGCCTCACAGCAAGAAGGTCCGGGTTCGAGCCCCGTGGCCGGCGAGGGCCTTTCTGTGTGGAGTTTGCATGTTCTCCCCGTGTCCGCGTGGGTTTCCTCCGGGTGCTCCGGTTTCCCCCACAGTCCAAAGACATGCAGGTTAGGTTAACTGGTGACTCTAAATTGACCGTAGGTGTGAATGTGAATGGTTGTCTGTGTCTATGTGTCAGCCCTGTGATGACCTGGCGACTTGTCCAGGGTGTACCCCGCCTTTCGCCCATAGTCAGCTGGGATAGGCTCCAGCTTGCCTGCGACCCTGTAGAAGGATAAAGCGGCTAGAGATAATGAGATGAGATGAGGGTAGACCAACGCCTCAAATTGACTTGGTGAAAAAGGTAGGGAATAATACTCGTTCCTTTCAGCTCTCCTGGTACGAGAAAGTGAATTGGCTAACAGCAAGTGACCCACATCAACAACAGTAAATAGGCTACTTTAGTAATATGTCATGGATGGACCAAAAATATAGAATCTATTTAAAATGTTTATGCTGAGTATATTATATTGGAATATACATTTCTCTGGATATGAATTAAACACAGCTACAATTTGGAAAACATTTTTAAACAAAAACGCAGCCGAGAACATTTCACACTACAGACCTGGATTAAAAGTGAAGGGTTATCAAAATTGTCAATAAAACATTTCTCAGTCAAAATAAGTAAAATATAGGGAAAGTGTCATTGAATGAAATGTGTGGCACCCAGCTCTATGTTTGGCTCCCCAAGGTCAGTGCTTGTGCCTATTCCAGAACACTCTGCTGTTACTGCTGAGGTTCCTGACAAAGAGCTGCTTTCAATAATGATCAATTTTTAAACAACATGCCACAATTTTAAAATATAAAATGTTAAAATATGCCCCTCCCCCCCATCATGTATATTGGACAGTAGGCTAATGGGCCAAAAGAACCTGTTATTTCACAGTTTGTGACCCTGCCAACAATCAGCCAGATCAGAGGCAAGAGTATAGGCAAAATTGATGTTTTTTCTCTTAAAATCTGGAAATATCGTAACCGACCAGCCTCCCCTGTTTGAAAGACTACCAGCCACCACTGGTTGGACTCCATTTATTGATTTCTTGTGACCCAGAGATCATGTTAAGAACCTTTGCAAGGGATTGAGAAGCATTAATGTGATTCATAATACATTTGTATTGTTTAAAAGTAGTTGAACAATGATTCAATGAACAGCTAAAACTCAAACTGTGCTTGATAATATATTTAGAATATGCACTAAAAATGTGTATCTAAGATATTTGGTATACTCTATAAGGTGCCATAATGTTTCATGAAAAGTGATCGAAATTTTGTCATAAAAGTCATAAAATAGCAGCTTTTTCCATAACTTTGAGCTCCTGGTGCCACCATTAAACTTTTGAATTTTGTCAAAATATTTCACCCAGTGTGTTTTCATACCAAAAGGAACATCAAAACAAAAATGCATCATGATCGGAGGAACTTTTCATTTTTACGGGGCAACTGATGCACCCTATTGCACGCTCATTCCCCATTGGGGAGAGCGGCGTAATAAATGGAGGATAAGCGATATGATAACAATATTGCATCCCATCAATAAACCCACTAGACGGGAATAGAACACGTTTTTATTCCATGGAAAAAGTGTCCTGTATGTATAATATTTCCCAATATTTCACTCCGATGAGGTCACTCCTAGTGTTTTCCCGCTGACTAGACGCGTGTTGTCAAAATGTCGAATCGGTTCAAAATTAAAATTCTTTTGAATAACTTGCATTTTTTTTTTGCGGATGTGTCCATATAATATAAAAGATTGTTACATGTTGCTGCGAAGAAAATGTGTCATTCATTCACATTTACATTTTAAAAAAAAACACCCAGTTGGAACTGTGCACAGGAGCTTAGTTCTCTGTAATTTCTGCAGTAAGGAATTTTCGTACCATAGGAGTTCATCAAGGTCTGAAATCTCACCTCAACGCGAAGCAAATTTAGGAGCAAACCCGGAGGTACGAGCTAGCACAGCCCTTGATGCTAACGCTAGCAGCCAGCCTTGTCAAGCCACACTCGAGCAGGCGTTGAGATGCAAACTTAGCAAGTCTACCTGTGACCGATGAACTAACTCCCCGCAGACCAGTTTCGGTGATAGAGGACAGGGGGTTAGCAGAGGCTTTACAGATAGCATCTTCTGACACGACTTACGGTATAGGCCACCATTGAGAAACACAATTGTGTGGAAAATCCAGCAGCTTTATGACACAGAAAAGAGAACAAAAGATGATGTGGTGGAGGGAGATGAATATATTGCACTGATTGGGGATCACTGGACTTCAGTTAGCAATCACTGTTACCTCTGTGTTACTGGACAAATAATAATAATAATAATAATAATAATAAAAGAGACGCTGAACTTTAAAAGTCTATAATGTTGATTATTCATTGATTCGCTCATCTGAAATATTTTTAAATACTTTCATAGCAGGGGTGGCACGGTGGTGTAGTGGTTAGCGCTGTCACCTCACAGCAAGAAGGTCCGGGTTCGAGCCCCGTGGCCGGCGAGGGCCTTTCTGTGCGGAGTTTGCATGTTCTCCCCGTGTCCGCGTGGGTTTCCTCCGGGTGCTCCGGTTTCCCCCACAGTCCAAAGACATGCAGGTTCGGTTAACTGGTGACTCTAAATTGAGCGTAGGTGTGAATGTGAGTGTGAATGGTTGTCTGTGTCTATGTGTCAGCCCTGTGATGACCTGGCGACTTGTCCAGGGTGTACCCCGCCTTTCGCCCGTAGTCAGCTGGGATAGGCTCCAGCTTGCCTGCGACCCTGTAGAACAGGATAAAGCGGCTACAGATAATGAGATGAGATGAGACTTTCATAGCAAAGTATTTAATATATAAGCTAGCCTTCATACCCCATGCGAATCAATGAGCCTTCGACACCCATGACTCTGTCGCCGGTTCACCGGTTGTCCTTTGGATCCTTGGACCACGTTTGGTAGGTACTAACCACTGCATACCAGGAACACCCCACAAGATGTGCCATTTTGGAGATGCTCAGTCAGACCCAGTCATCTAGCATCACAATTTGGCCCTTGTGAAAGTTGCTCCTTACGCTTGCCCATTTTTCCTGCTTCCAACACATCAACTTCAAGAACTGACTCTTCTTCTGCTGCCCGATATATCCCACCTCTTTACAGGCGCCATTGTAATGAGATGATCAATGATCTTCACTTCTTCACCTGTCAGTGGTTAATAAAACTGTGCAGTCGGTACTCATCCACCTACAAAGGTGTTGCATTATATTAAATGTCAAGTTTTTGCCTGAACAGTGAACATGCACTGGCATTTATTTATTTTCCCAAGAATAAACTGTTGTAAATTCATGATGGAGAAAGCAAACAAGGTCAAAAGCCATTTCGCCCACATTCTCTCTCTCTCTCTCTCTCTCTCTCTGACACACTCATACAGATCGTACAGGAGCTTCTAGCTGTTATGAGAAGGACACGGGAGAAGATGTGATGCCCGAGTTGGGGTGTGTGGCCCTTGTGCAGGTGAAGAGGCCGCTTTGGCTTCCAGTGACGCGAGCCTCTGACAGTAATGAGCTTCTGGGTCGCCATGGCTTTGTGTGCATTAATATTTCTTAATGATCATAATTATTACACCAGATGCATCTTTTCTCAACGTGAATGTGAGTGTGTGTTGGGTGGGTGGATGAGCTGCCCCACAAGATGTGCCATTTTGGAGATGCTCAGTCAGACCCAGTCATCTCACCATCACAATCTGGCCCTTGTGAAAGTTGCTCCTTACGCTTGCCCATTTTTCCTGCTTCCAACACATCAACTTCAAGAACTGACTCTTCTCTTTTTGCTGCCTGATATATCCCACCTCTTTACAGGCGCCATTGTAATGAGATAATCAATGTTTTTCACTTCTTCACCTGTCAGTAGTTTTAACGTCATGGCTGATCGGTGTATCTACTGAGCAATGCTGATAGACCTCAGTTGAAAGTCCACTTCCTCTGAACAAAGAAAGGTTGAACGTTTTGTTTGTACCAGGAAGCCAGCATTGACAGTCTTAGATGCTAAACTACGAACAATCTAAAACACGCATAAAATAATTTCTATTCAAGCAGACAGACAGACAGACTGTGAGAACAAGGTCAGTGTGAGAAGCGTCTCGTGGTGTGCACTGATTTTCAGGAAAAGAATGAGGAATTTGACTGAGTGACTCTGAGCATGCCGAGCAGGTCATGTGTAGCGCAGATTAAGCAACCGCCCCGTTTTTATTAATTGGTGATTAATAAGGCCTCTCCATTCATTACTGTGATCACCTCTGTGCAGTGAAGTGTGGCTGTGTTAATAAGCAATTTCACACACCTTGCTGATCAATGACTTCTCTCTCTCACTCTCTGTCTGACTCTCTCACTCTCTGTCTGACTCTCTCTCTCACTCTGTCTGACTCTCTCTCACTCTCTGTCTGACTCTCTCTCACTCTCTGTCTGACTCTCTCTCGCTCTGTCTGACTCTCTCCCTCATCTGACTCTCTCTCGCTCTGTCTGACTCTCGCTCTGTCTGACTCTCTCCCTCATCTGACTCTCTCTTGCTCTGTCTGTCTCTCTCTGTCTGTCTCTCTCTCTCTGTCGGTCTCCCTCTCGCTGTCTGACTCTATCTCTCGCTGTCTGACTCTCTCTCTGTCTGTCTGACTCTGTCTCCCTCTCTCTCTGTCTCTCTCTCTGTCTCCCTCTCTCTCTGTCTCTCTGACTCTCTCTCTCTGTCTGACTCTCTCGCTCTGTCTGACTCTCTCTCGTCTGACTCTCTCTCGTCTGACTCTCTCTCTCTCTCTCTGTCTGTCTCTTTCTCTCTGTCTCTCTAGCTGTCTGACTCCCTCTCCCTGACTGACTCTCTCTGTCTGACTCTCTCTCTGTCTGACTCTCTCTCTCACTGTCTAACTCTCTCTCTCTCTGTCTGTCTCTTTCTCTCTGTCTCTCTCGCTGTCTGACTCCCTCTCCCTGACTGACTCTCTCTGTCTGACTCTCTCTCTGTCTGACTCTCTCTCTCGCTGTCTAACTCTATCTCTTGCTGTCTGACTCCCTCTCTCTGACTGTCTCTCTCTCTCTCTCTCTCTGTCTGACTCTGTCTCCCTCTCTCTGTCTCTCTCTCTCTGTCTGTCTGTCTCTCTGACTCACTCTCTCTGTCTGACTCTCTCTCTCTCTGTCTGACCTGACTCTCTCTCGCTGTCTGTCTGACTGTCTCTCTCTCTGTCTCTCTCTCCCTCTCTCTGCCTGACTGTCTCCCTCTCTCTCTCTCTGACTCTCTTTGTCTGACTGTCTCTCTCTGTCTGTCTAACTCTCTCTCTCTGTCTCCCTCTCTCTGACTGTCTCCCTCTCTCCCTCTGACTGTCTCTCTCTGACGGTCTCCCTCTCTCTGACTGTCTCCCTCTCTCTCTCTCTCTCTGACTCTCTCTCTCTCTGACTCTCTCTCTCTCTCTCTCTCTGACTCTCTCTCTCTCTCTGTCTGACTGTCTCTCTGTCTGACTGTCTCTCTCTCTCTGTCTGACTGTCTCTCTCTCTTTGTCTCTTCCTGTCATAGTCACTTTTACTGTCCTGTCAATGCTTTGGTGCACAATAAAGACGAATGCTCGTGCTCACATTTAGAATTTTATTTCTACTCTCGTCTTTGGATTTATTCACATGCGTGCCTGCATTTTCTAGCTCTTGGTCATAGAATTAACTATTTAAAGGAGAACTGAAGTCATTTTTAAACTTGCTTTATTTCTTAATTAACGTGTTATTCAATTACGTTTTCGGTTTTAGTAACCTTATATCGTGACTCGTATTGGCAACTAATTGCAATTAAATATTCTACTTATCGGCCTATTCGGTTTTTAGCCGTGTTGAATGTAGTTTGTTTGGTCCACGGCAGGCGTCGCTTATCCGCGCGATCTTCACGACACTTGTGCAAGACTTCGAAACGTGAAGTGTCAGCCAGGTGTCAGTGCCGCCATTTTGAAAACTGTTTTCCAAATGAAATATTGCACAAAAACGAGTTTAAATAACAATTAATGACTACTTTTTTTTCAAACTTTCCTGATCGCTATCAAAACAAACAAAACTTCCGGCTTGGTTACATCAGCATTCGAAAGAGGGCGCGCGCGTCTTTTGACAACGTTGGCAGATGTCGGTCACTTTGATTCCCGCTGTATGTTTTACTTCCGTCCTACGATGTCTCGCACAGGTCTCAACGAATCTCGTTTACGGCCATCGCTTTGACATATGGACTGATATATTACAGAGCATATTTCAGACACTCATAACTTGCTAAAGCAGCGACAAAATAGCGATCAAAAATGCATTCCTATATTTAATAAAATGAGATAAATAGAATTTTGATAATAAAAAAAATGTGCCTTCAGTTCTCCTTTAAATTGGAATCAAATCAACAGAGAATCTATTTGATGCTGTATTGATTTTTTAAAAACTTCAAACCCCCCCGACTAAAAAAAAAAACAAATCCCTTCGACCCCAATATGTCTTATAATATCATAATCCTCCTGGTACTGTCTTGATGAGGTGTATTTGTTATACAGTCAGTTAACATTCAGTAAACACGTCATCGCTCAAACTATTCCCACAGGATCTTCAGACAACAGTGTCATGGATAATTTGTGTTCTCAATTCTCGCCAGCAAATTATGTCTCCTTTTCTCTCTCGCTAGGTTCTTTTTTTTTTTTTTTTAAAGACAAAACATGCATGCAATGCATGCTCCAGCAGAAGAGGAGCAGGGATGGGTGTCAGGCTGGAAATCGAAACAAATTCGATTAAAAACAGAAGGCAGGAACAAGGAAGCAAGATGGAATCTCTTGTCTCTCCTGTTCTCATCTCTCTGCTTCTCATCTGCTCGCACTTGGTAGCAGCTCACGGTTCTGCCTCACACAGAGAGGCCAGCTGTACAGTAAATGTGCGCCCTACTCTGCCCCCTAGCCCCCTCCACCATCGCCACCTTCCCACCTCCTGCCCATCGATCCAGGCCTCTCTCTCTCTCTCGCTCTCTTTTTCCCCTTTCCATGTTGTGGATGGAAGCCTGGGCATGCACTCAGCTTTCACCCCCTCCTACCTTGAAAAAAATAATAATAATAAAGAAAACACACCAAAAGGTGACCCTCCAAATCAGCTTTTCCAGAACATTCAGTCTGCGTGTATAAAGTTCCTGACTGTCCTTCAAAACCTCATCCACCAGCTTGGCACAAGTTCTTTGGAAAAAGGGGGGAAAGCCAGTGTAGAAAAAAAAAAACGACGAAATTCGTCGCAATTCCAAAAGCAGCAATCTATGGGGTTCAAGCACGCCTCAAGGACAGCACCCCCAGTGTCCAGATCTTACCATGCTCCATAAAACAATAAAGACACCATAGATAAACGTCATTTCAAGTATTCATGAAATACAGTAGCTTTATGCTTGATGTGATCGATGTGCCTGCTGAAAGCTGATTGGCTTATTTTCTTTATTATTATTATTATTATTATTTTTTTTAATCAGGCAGTCATTAGAAGTCCATTCCAAATCTCATCAAGTGTAGTTTTTGATAATCATTGAGGCTTAGACTATACGGAGTACCAACTCTGTCAAGATTCTCAGACTAGTTCATGTAGGTTTTGCATATGATCTCAAAACAAATGAGCTCCAAACCGATGTGGGTGGAGCAAGAGAGGTTTCTCCTTTTCTTTTTTTTTTTGATGATACAATCTGTGAAGTATTGTCCAAACTGTAAAACAATGTGTTCTCGGACTATTATTAAGCCAATCAGCCTCATCCTGCTCATCTGAGTAGGGAAAGGAGTCCTAGACATGGTTTGGACTGTGAGTTGGCCTAGTGGTTAGTGTGTCCGCCTCTTGACTGGGAGATTGTGGGTTCTACTTGCAGTTGGGTCATACCAAAGACCATTATAAAAACGGTACCTGCTGCAATACAGATGCGAGTAGGGAGTCAAACTCTGGTGGTTACCAGAGGACCAATCCCCCACTGTAACCCTAGCTGTATAGGCAAGACGCCGAGGGCTATGTAAACGGAGATCGGCGCCGCCCAATGCGCCTTAACGGTCTGTGGTGGGTTTCCCAAAAGCCTCTTCACACTAAGGGCATCTTAATTAGGAGAGAGAGTGTTCATTGTGCTGCTTGCTCTACCATTTAACGATGCTCTTTGTGCTACAATGCTTTTGGGAAACTTGGCACTGGTTAGTACTGGGACGGGAGACTGACTGGGAAGACCAGGGCATGGTGCAAGAAGGACTTTAGACACGTGGTTTGGTCTGCATGGTTCATTGAATGGAGAAAAGTGAAGAAGAAGAAGAAGAAGAAGAAGAAGAATTCTAAATGATCCCTTGGACCCCTACAAAAGCCAAGGAGCTTTGGAAGCTTGCTGGATATCCGAGATGGAGGGCAGATTTAGACCTTTTTCCTTGTGCCTGACAACCTCACATCAGGGTACTGAGAAGTAAGCAAGAGGCTTTTGCTCAGCAGGAAAACGTGGAGGAAAAATAGGCTCCTATGGCGCTTTAAGGGTCAAAGTTCACACTGTTGTCAAGAAACAGGGGGATTCTGAAGTGCTGCTGTGATTCTTTTCAGCTTATCTGTCAGTGAAAGACCTTCATATGTATCTCTGGACTGTGAGGAAAAGTTTTTGACATTTTGGTGAAACTTCTGCTCTGTTAACTTACTGCAGTGTCAATGTTATGTTTCAATTTGCCAAGATCTTGCAAAACATTTAATTGTACAATTACACTCATATGTATGTTGCCTGCAAAGCAGAGGTGGACAATAACGAAGTACATTTACTTGAGTACTGTACTTAAGTACACTTTTTGAGTATCTGTACTTTACTTGAGTATTTTTTTTTTGGAAACGTATGACTCAGGGGCGATTTCTCAGAGACAACAAGGGAAGCCGAGCTTCCCCTAAAATTCTCTCCCCAAACTGCGGCATCTACGACGTTGAATTCTCATTAAAACAATAACTTGCATAACATAATATATGCCCAAGATTGTATTTACGTTCATAACTATCCTGTAACTTATTTGAGTGATGTCTGACGAACTTGCAGTTCACTACGAGAATCACCTTTGCTGCCAGGCTGTAACCAGCATTGCCAGATACTGCTGACATTTTCCAGCCAAAATATGTTCGAAACCCACCAAAATGCACTTAAAACCGCCCAATCTGGCAACACTGGCTGTAACCTTTCTTATTTCAATGGGCTCTATGGCTGGCAGCCGGGTATCAGTTGCAGTCTACGAGACGGCTCTGAACAGCCAATTTCGGCTAGTTGTTATTGGTTAAAATCGACAAAATCGTCACTTCCAGGGAAGCCGGGCTTCTCTGGGACTAAACGAGACAGTGGGAGGGGCAAGAAGCCGGGCTGATGAAGGATTATTGGAGGTAGTGTTTGAAAGACATGAGGAGGGCGGTACTTCGGCGAGGAACATGGAAGTATGATCAGTCAGTCCCTAGCGGATGTCGAGAAAGTGTAGTCGTGTGCCAAAGTGCTGTCCGAATTTCTTTTCATATAAACATTTCTTCTCATTGATGTCTCTGTACATTACTCTGTAAATAAATGTAAATATTACTCGTTGTGCTCTGTTAACTTTCATTCATTCTATCAGTTTGATCATTCGTGAATTCACTCGTTTATTTCATTTGTAGTTCAATCTGGTTGTATGCTAGCTTGAGCCTTATTGGGATCTACAGTGCTAGCTGCTTACAGAAATTGGTGAAGTCTCTGGAAAGCACAACCAGCTGGTATGACAGGGTCACAGACCATTTTCTGGAAAAGGAGCAGAGGGCAGAATTTGTGTATAAATAGTGTGCATCATATAATGTTCATGAATCTGAAGTGTGTATATTGTTCAGTAATGTTAAGAGAATGGTGGGCTCTGTGTTATAGGTTATACCTGGGTATAATATTCAAGGTTCTGTGTGTTGCATAGCCTACCTGGTTATGAATTTCCAGACTGTGTTGCAGAAGATGTTCAAGGATGTGTTGCGCAGCTGGGTGTTGTGTTAAAGACTCTGTGTTGCATATCAGGGTATGATGTTCAAGGCTCTTCGTTGAATAGCCAGTGATTTTTGGATGTTTGATATTTTTAAGGATATGAGGCACTAGCCTGGCAAGCCAGACTATAACATGAAATGTACAAGCAAAAATACTTTCTGCCACTAGGTAGGGTTGTCTAGTTCACTATGTTAATGGGGCACACCTTTCTATGCTTTGATATCCGGCCTACAGGTTTTATGATGAATGCGTAAAATGGGCTTCCCCTGTTTTAAAAACCAGCAGCCGCCACTGGTATGACTTTAACTTCACTACATTTGAAAGACAAATATCGTACTTTTCACTCCACTACATTTCTATCAAGGTCCTCGTTACTATGAAGCAGCTTTGAAAGTGTTTTTCTTTTCTAAAATGTGATTGGTTTTTTTTCGCAGGTGACACTGAGACAACCTATCAGTAATCACTAGGGTCACGTCACATCCATAGACTGTATAAAATCAAGTTCAATGATTTCCCAGTAGCGTTATTTGAACACGATCAGCTGATGGCAGAATGGAAGGAGGCGGTTCTTCTAAAGAACGCACGCGCTCACGGCCCACAAACCCATGTTTCAGTTTTCTGAAAGGATAAAAGATTCATTTCATTTTAAATGTTTGCTTTGTTTGCCTAAAATGAACCACATCACGGCCTACAAAAACTCGCTGTCCAAACTGCGGAAGCATATCGAGGTATATAAACGTTTTATTCCAAGAGAAAGCTTGCAATGAAGTTGTCTGTGCTTTTAGAGCTAGCGATAACGTTGCAAACGTAGCTATGCAGTCTGGTTAGTCAAATGACTTTCTGTGGATTTGCCCACCAAGTTGCCGTCGCCTTGTCCACGACTAACGTTAACACATAGCTAGTTAACTTGGACACTGTAAGTTAGCATGTAAAAACAAACGGAGTTACGCCAACATGAATAACGTTAACTTATCTGAAGTCCTTTCAGAAATATGTTTAGCATAATCTTGCCAAATCAACAGAATGCAGAAATCTTTCTTTTCTAGTAGCGTTAGCTACCCAATATGATTTTGAGTTTGAAAAGAGTTTGCTAGCATGTCAGGTGGAGCTTCACTGACTAGCTAGCTTAACGTTAAACCACCATGATGGCAAAGCATGCGTTCATTTTGTAAATCCAGTCGGTCGTTTCAGAGGCATTAGGTTTTGTAAGCGTTGTGGCAATAAGACAACAATGCATTGACCGAAAATGTACTTTTAATACTTAAGTATTTTTAAAAGCAAGTACTTCAGTACTTTAACTAAGTAAAAATTTGACTGGACAACTTTCACTTGTATCGGAGTAACATTTGACCAGCGGGATCTGTACTTTGACTGAAGTAATTAAGTTGGGTACTTTGTCCATCTCTGCTGCAAAGTAAAAGACAAATTAGCGTTCTTCAAAAAAAACAACAATAATATAATATACGCTTGTGTGTATGTGCTGTCTTCATGGATAACTCTCCGTACCTTGAACGCCAAGCTCCTGTCTGTAGAGGAAACACATCTGAAGTGTGTGTGCTGAGCACATGCAGGCCTTAATAAACATCCTTCAAAAACTAGGAAGCTAACGACAGGTTTGATAGTGACCGCAGAAGCTCAGAGAGGCATAAACCCTGGCATCCACTCCTCCTGTCTTCCTCTCACCCTCTCTGGTGACACATCGCATGCCTTTAGTTGTGTGAATTAGCCATGCCAGCAAACTCCAAACTAAAGAGATGCCAGCTGTCTTCTGGCCTGCTTCGAAATTGCTCCACGGTCACCAGCAATCGAATTTTTTCAATTTGTTTTTTTCCTACAGATGGACAGGAATATCACATTGAGTCCCATGATCTGAACGGCCAGCTGTATGGCGAATGTGGATGGATCCATCTGGACCTTGAGAGCTGTCTCTTCACTCCCAAGGGCATGCGGCTACTGGTTCAGGCCAATACGCACCACTAATAACGTGATTAGGATGTTATATGTTTCCCTTTTTTCCACACATGTCCAATTGGGTCCATTAGGCAAAAGCTGGACTCATCACCACGTCATTGAAGTTATCAATTCTCTAAATTCTCAGGGATACTTTATGCAGTTTGGTTTTGGGGGTCACAGGGACGATGGGTGCAAAGGTTGAACAGAGCGATACATCAGAATCACTCTGTGCCTCTTTCTTAGTGGCCATATCTCAGATTAGACTCGGAGGACATGTTAATTTACTTTATTCTATTTTGTGCCATCGTGTCATCTATATATATAGAGCTATCGGGGTGAATCAACAGCCATAAAGCAAGGAGCGTAGGGCCAGGAACAGCACCCCTAAGAGCAGAGCGCCTGCTCCATTACCTACGCTAATAACAGTGACAGCTGAGCAGAGATGACCCCCGGCCTCTCGTTTCGCCTCTCCTGTGCAGATGGCCATTAAAAGGAGAAAGTGTCCCCTTTTTTCAAGGGAGAAGGCATTTGGACCCTTTTCCAAATGAGGCCTCTGCTTCCCCCTTCCCGTTTTGCTTTTCTGGCACATGCTGTCTGTGAGGTAATTACGATCCAGTCCAGATTTGCCCCTCCACCCCATGCTGATCCACCCCACCCCAACCCCAAAAGCCCAACCTACCCACTACCATCACCCAAAGGAAGACTGTAGTGGGCACCTGAGTATGGGCTGTGCATCATATGCCACTTGGATCGTGACTTTCAGCCATTTTGAAATGTCTGATATGACTACGGGGTTATTATTTTCTTCATAGTCACTGTACAAGGACACAAAGTGTTGAATCTGTCTACATATATCAATGAAAAGCTGTTTCCTATGCAGCCTCTGCCTCTGGTTATTTTTTAATAAGGCCACAAATCTAAGACTGCGTTTGGATCTCCATAACTTTGAGGCCAACGTAATAATCCATAGTAACAACATATATGAGATTTTGTGGCCCTCATATTGTGGAGTCGTGGTTATAAAATGTGTACCTTGGGCACAAAACTTAATATGTTGAGGAATGTCATACTTAATAAAAGGTATCCAGGTAATTATTGAGCAGGAACATGCGGAAAAATCTGTGTTTTGAGAATAAGGTAGGCGTATCGGACGCTCGCTGGCCGTGCTGTGAAAATTATCCATGCAGACGCTCATCTAAGTTTCCAAATCTGTCACTGCTTAACTCTTGAATATTTTCTATTGTGAATACTATCATTAAAAAGCTTATAATCTCTGCTTTCCAAAGAAATGTATCTGGTTAAGATCTGTTCAGTACTTTGGGAGTAACAGCAGGTTGAAGTTGGTACAACAGAGTAAAAACTCTGCTCGCATGATGTCGGGTACGGAAGTCGCGAGAGGCCCTTCATATAATCCTTTTTTTTTTTATTCACCTTGTTATCCCGAGATAACGACATAATTAATTCAGGATCTCGAGAAAACAACACAACTAATTCGAGATCTCGAGAAAACAAAACCGTTATTCCGAGATCTCGAGAAAACAAAACAATTATTTCATGATCTCGAGTAAACAGCTGAGAAATGGTTCATTCAGGTGCGCCAAGAGACTTGTGATATGCTGACTTTGGGGCTATTTCTCATTCTGTATAGATGCAACTTTGGTCATTAGAATGTCTGGAATAATCGATCACCTAATAAGGCAATATTTTGATCAGGGGTTGACACAGGGAGAGATTGCATTAAGTCTTTTAATAAGGGATAATTTCAAAATTAGTCCGCGGCACCTACGCAGAAGACTGGCCCGGCTTCGTCTCTACCGACGGAGATACAGTGATCCAGCTGAGATCATGAAATAACGGTTTTGTTTTCTCGAGATCTCGAATTAGTTGTGTTGTTTTCTCGAGAACCTGAATTAATTATGTCGTTATCTCGGGATAACAAGGTGAATAAAAAAAGATTATATGAAGGGCCTCTCGCGGCTTCCATAGTCGGGACACTGCCAGTGCTTTTCTTTTTGAGTCACAGTAAAGCAGTCAGGCTCTGTCTCTCTCTCTCTCTCTTCTGATCGGTTTCTGACTGGATTACTCGTCAATATCAATCAGATAACTTTTATAGGGATGTTCTCTAAAACAGCTCTCACTGTTTCTAATGAAGTATTCAGCAAAATCTTCTGTCAGCTAGTTTTGATGTTACAATTCACGGGAGACTTTAAACTGAGTTTTCATAGCTTTACCTACTTGTTTTTTTTTTTCCAAATCAAACTGATTCATATGAATAAATAACTAGTTTAGAATAAAATTGTAGTTGTTTTGATGAAAAATTTCGAGCTCTTAGTGGTAGGAATGATATTTTTAAAAAACAGATGTCAGAAACGTGAGTGTCAATTTCAGTTCAGTTAATGTGAATTGTTTATTGAATGTGGATCAGAGAGTTTTTTCGAATTTCGCCTTGAAAGCGGTGAATATTATCATTTATATTCTTTCATATAAACACTAGTAGGCCCTACTTAGAAATACAAAGGCCTACAGAGCACAAAGAGGAGGTTAGAAATAATCTTTTATTACTTTTTTATTGAGTGTACCGATGTAACTTTAAAAAAAAAAAAACTAATTAGCACAATTAAGATTGATTAAATACTTCTTTTCATAATTTGTTTTTACAAAATTTTCAAACTTTGTATTCAGTATCCAACAATCTATGTGCCTTCCAATTTCCACGTAAATATCTTGAAAAATAAAAAAGTTAAGAAAAAACATTTCATCTCATTGGTTAATGAGGCCCATTTTGGACCATGTGATCCTCATACAGAATATTACGACCGTTTTCTAAAAATTAAGCTGTTTCTTTGATCTTTGATTTGTAATATGTCAAGAACGGATAAACATATTTTAATTCTGTACAAAGGATATTGTTCTGCATTCAATTCTATATGTCCTTATACATCAATACTGAAGTCTAATATTCTCTCCATTCTATGCTCAAACTCAGTTTGTTAATTAATCCAGATATTGGCTTAATATAATCATTTGTGGCCATACCTTATTCAAAAAATATTCACCATGGCACCTAGTCGCCCCCCCCATGCCAGTATCTGGTCTTCCCAGACAGTCTCCCATCCCAGTACTAACTGGGCCCTTAAGGCGCATTGGATGGCGCCAATCTCCACTTCTATAGCCCTAGTTTCTCTGCGTCTGAAATCACTCACTCGTTCACTACTCCCTATTCACTATCTAGGGAATGCTATATAAAGGACTATACAGTGAGCTCATTGGTAAAATAAAAAAAAAAAACACTTTCGGACGCGACTCCGGCGCGCTGTTATTTACGTCATTACCGTCACACAATTAAAACGTGCCAAATCAGTTGGCTGGTGGGCTTTCAAAATAATAAATAAATGCATGTATTTTTGTGATAAATCCATATTATACTGGGCGCATTTCCCACATTAATAAATACAAGGTACTTTGTTTCTGCTGCATCTTTCAGTTCTTTTAAATCAAGGCTGAATAATTTCTTTCTTCTTCGCTGCTGCCTTTCATTGAATCAAATTTGAGGCTTTTGATTAATTCCTCGCTCTGCACTGTAACTTTTATTCTTGTATTTTATCTGTCTTATTCTATTTTAGCTTATTTCCCCCCTATTCTCTTACTATTTTTAATTGTACTTGAATATCCGTTTATAATGTGTTTCTTCCTCTGTCCATTCACCCCAACACACTTTTTTTCAGCGTGATCGCAATGCATGATGGTATATATTGCTTGGTTAGTGCCCATTGGTTGTACACTACTTTTCACAGTGCATTGTGGGATACTATGAATCCACTAAATAGGGTGAAATAATTCTCACTATACATTCGGACAGCACTACAAAATGGCGAACTCACTATATACTGAGTAGTGAGCGATTTCGGACGCAAGGCAAGGCAAGGCAAGTTTATTTATATAGCACATTTCATACACAGTGGCAGTTCAATGTGCTTTACAGAAGTAAAAGCAAAACAGTAAACAATAGAGAATAAAATTACATAAAATAAATGGGAAGAAATATAATAAGAATTAAACAATAGTAGAAATAAAATAATAAAATGAAGTAGAAGTTCAAATAGGGGAAAAAAAAACCAGCAGAATAAAATAGAATAAAAGTTAAGTAAAATTTGAAACATGCAGAGACTGTAAAAGTAAAGATTATAAAACATGTAAATAAGACAATATTAATTATTTAACAGAAAGCATCTGAACACAGCTTGGTCTTTAACCTAGATTTGAAGCTGCCAACAGCAGGAGCATTTTTAATGTCCTCTGGCAGTTGGTTCCATAGCTGCACTGCATAGTAGCTAAAAGCTGCTTCACCACACTTTGTTTTAACAACAGGTTTTAATAGTAAATTTTTTTGTTGCGATCTGGTAGACGCAGGGATTGACGCCCCACTCATATCTGTATTGCAGTGTGCCTTGCCAGATGGCAGCAGGTACCATTTTTATGATGGTCTTTGGTATGACCCGACCGCAAGTAGAACTCACGATCAACCGGTTGAGAGGCGGACACGCTAACCACTAGGCCAACTCGCGGTACTGTACATAGATATAGCATTCTTTACTTACCATGTAAATCTGTCCATCACACCGAATCAAACAAACCAGCCATAAATTAGTTTCCCATCTCTCTAGGAGTGCTTACGTACAGGTTTGAATGTCTTATACTGTACAATGAACTATTCTCCATACCCTTAAGTTCCCAAAAATGACCCTGGGCAATGCAGAGTAATGAAAGATCCAACAAAGAAATCAGTAATAAATAATAAATAAACAAAGAACATCTTTTGTTTATCTATAATCAGAAGTATTATGGAATAGAACATCAGCAAAAAAAAAAAAAGTCTGTTTCACAAATTCAAACTGAATACCAATAAAGGATGATGTCGGTGTGGGTAAGTGTGAATATTTAGAGCTGAGAAACATTAATGCATGTACTATATCATTCACAGACCTATGTAATATTAATAACATAAATAAATAAATAAGTTAGTGCCATGAATCAGTAATGTGTTTGAAAATCACTGTGTACTGCCAGGAAAAATGCACGCAGGTCAATAAGTCTCTGTTTTGGATTTTAAATATACTCATTTTATTAATGCTCATCACACTATATACAGTATCAGTGTTTGTTCAGTAAACATATAGCCCATAATACCCATAAGGGCCCGGTCCCACAACACCGATAACTATAACTATAACTATAACTGACTAACTACCTCTGCCTGAATTGAGTTCCAGTATGGAGCAGAAACACCACAACTATAATCCCGACTATATCATCACTCGGCCCTGATGCTCAGGGAAATAAATGCATGCAACTTAGGAATAGTCATGGAAGTTTTTTCCAAGTAGTAGCACATAATTCCGGGTCGTACTGTACAGCTCAGACTTCAAAACAACCCATGCTCATACTCCGGTGGTTGATATAATACAGACAGATCACGGATTACGGAAATATAATAAAAAAGGATACAAATACGGAGTGGTTACGGATTTTAATCCAGATGCTAATAATTAACGGATTGGTCACGGATGTTTCAGTATATTATAGATTGGTTACCGATTTCATCCGATGCATCACGGATAAAAAATTAAAGAAGTCTAAAACAATTAAACATTTGGACTGCCAAAGTTCATAATTAAAATATCTTACCTGCATGTACACTACCGTTCAAAAGTTTGGGGTCACTTTGGAATGTCCTTATTTTTGAAAGAAAAGCACTGTTCTTTTCAATGAAGATCACTTTAAACTAATCAGAAATCCACTCTATACATTGCTAATGTGCTAAATGACTATTCTAGCTGCAAATGTCTGGTTTTTGGTGCAATATCTCCATAGGTGTATAGAGGCCCATTTCCAGCAACTCTCACTCCAGTGTTCTAATGGTACAATGTGTTTGCTCATTGCCTCAGAAGGCTAATGGATGATTAGAAAACCCTTGTACAATCATGTTAGCACAGCTGAAAACAGTTGAGCTCTTTAGAGAAGCTATAAAACTGACCTTCCTTTGAGCAGATCGAGTTTCTGGAGCATCGCATTTGTGGGGTCGATTAAATGCTCAAAATGGCCAGAAAAATGTCTTGACTATATTTTCTATTCATTTTACAACTTATGGTGGTAAATAAAAGTGTGACTTTTCATGGAAAACACTAAATTGTCTGGGTGACCCCAAACTTTTGAACGGTAGTGTACTGTATATGTTTACTTTATTCATTCACTATTGATATTTCACAGAAAATAATCACATATCCGTGAATAAAAGATTCGTACTTTGTATTATATTTTTTTTTCTGTGAATCCGTATTCCGTGACTTTGTGATGCAATAAGGATGTACAAAGATGCCCAGGGGAAAACAGCACATGCTCAGATGACATCACAATTACCTGATTGGTCAGATGTTTATCGGATCAGGTCCAGGCCTGGAAAAATGGCTCCAGAAGCAAATCTCACTGATACGGATAAACCCAGGCCTGGGGTATAGGGATCGTTATCGGTCTGGTGTGAGCACCAACCACATAAACTGTTGTAGTTATAGTTATGGGTATTGTGGGACCGGGCCTTAATACAACGGGCTTTACACATATCTGATTTCCACATAAGTGGTGTGTCCATACTCCCTTGACCACCTTTCACCTGATCTCACTTGAGGTACTTTTACAAAACAACCAAACACCTGTAACTCAATTACTACTAAACCAACTTGAACAACTGACACAATGTAAAGTTTCTCCACCGTAAATATTCTCCATTGTTAATATTTTGAAACCGAGCCTTTTTCCAAACATTCTAAAATATTACAGAAACGTATTTTCTACTAGGCCTGTACTCAAATCCTACCTCCAGTTATAGTGATGCCAATGATTTCCCATATGTCCCATATAACACTACCATGTTAACAAATTTCCCATAGTCCTGGTCTTACCCAGAAACAAGTCTTGGTCCTAACAATGTCTTCAACGTCAGTAGTGTTTAAAGTGTTCATTCTTAAAAGAATATCTAAAAATGTATGCTGCCCTGCAAATGAGTTCAGTGTTTCCAGGATAGTCTACTTATCCACCATGACCCTGACCAGAACAAACTCGTTACCGAGGATGAATAAACGAAGCTTTTCCATTACATCAACATGAATCATAATTTGGTGCAGATGCAGATGTGTAGTTTTTTAGTTTTTACCCCTTGGGATATTGAGTACAATGGTTTCGCTGAACAGTAAGGGTGCTGATTGTGTGCTTCTTGCATTAACACCAGATTCGCAATCACACAATGTGTATTTTTCACCACCAAACTGCTGTAAGAAAACTGAGGGGAAAATATATAAATTCGAATCAATATGTGGAAAACGTACAATTCTAAAATACAAATAACAAACTTACCAAGCATATGATTTGCCACATGAACCTGAATGTCCCATTCACTATGGAAGACCATCTGACATTTGATGCACTGGTATGTCTTCTTCTAGAAAAAAGTGACAGACGCAGAGTAGAAACAGTAACGTAGACTATAAATAGAGTAAAAATGTAATTAAGCATAATATTAAACCAAGCATTCATCTCACAAAATCATACATAATGTTCACTATTGGTGCATGCTATGGCATACTAACTGATATAATAAACGACAATGCCGGGGTGGCCCTATATTTAGCCGGGACCATCCCCGGCCCAAACCATCAATGGCTTGGAGCATGGGGAAAATAATTTTCACTAATTTTGGTCACTGATCTTATTCTTGCATTAATCATCAATTCAACTGCACTCTGCATTTTCACATGGCAGCCCAGACGCCGACAGCATCACAGCAGATTAAATAGGCGCTACCAAATAAGGAAATTCTCCCCTCCCCTCTATTGCAGTTGGTTTGGTCCAAGACTCCTCCTCTGTATTGCGGGGAACTTAAACAACATTGGCGCGAAACAGCGCGCGTCAGTGATGGAGGGCAGAAAGAGGCCAGGTGGAACCGAAAGGGCGAAGCTTAAAAAAAGGAAGGAGGTGGCAGCAAAATGTGCCAAATTGACAGATATGTTCTCAAGACCAGCTGGTAGGTTACGAAAGATATGGAGTATGATAACCCTGTTTGTCGATTTTATCAGTCTATGCTAGGCCTATAATGTGTCGATAGTTTGCGATGTCAATTCAGCTTTTTGATGTCATGTGAAATCTCGCAATTTACACGGTATAGATGTGGTGTATGTCTTAATTCTAAGAAGAACCGGACATTGCTTTACATCCCAGTTATTAACAATTTTAGATGAACAGGTCACAAATGTGCTGTTGCGCGTTATTTCCTCATTCAGCCTATTTCATCTCGCTGTCACACCGTGCATTTCCACAGGTGTGCGCACATTGTGGTTATGAACACATAGGCCTAGAAGTCATATTTGATGTTAAATAATTGTTGTTAAATATATAACTTAGAAGAGGTGTATGCGTATGCCAATATTCTAAGCAGAATCGAACACTTGCCTACATTTCATTTAACCATTTTTGAGTTGCCTAATGCGCCCTCACGCTTTATCTGCCAGTTGCTGAGTACCCAGCATTGTTGATTTTCCATTATTTTCGAGGCGTATGCGGCATGTAATGCACAAGCATTGGTTCAAATGCACGCGAGAACCTATATTGTTAAAGTGAAGTGAAGTTTACCTGAATTTAAACCAAATAAAAAAGCATTGTGAAACAGTTATTTGTTTTATCTTTTTTAATGTACTCAAATTCCTCCTCCATTTCAAAGTGGCCTGAATGTGAATTAAACTCCCGGACTGAAAACAGGGCCCACTCCGGCCCTGATAAACGATTACATCAAATGGCACTGAGAGCAAGTCAAAGCCTATATGAAACATTCATAACAATGTACAATGCATGTACAAAGCTTTGCCTTACCTCTTCGCTTTGGGAAGGACTCACTCTTGGCATGGGGGATCCTTGAGGAGTCCTCACTTGATTGCCAGTTCCCTCTCCTGTCTGCTCTCTGTGCACTGTTTGAAGATGTGTCTGCAGCTCAACCTCTGATTCAAACTTCACATTGCAGCTGGAGCATCTTGTCTTGGCAACAGTGGATGATATTGATGAAGATGATGATGTGGAATAGGTTGTCCCCTTTCTTTTTACACCACAGGGGCTCAAACTCTCCCCTTGATTCCACCCTGCATTAGAGGGTGCTGGTGTTTGCCCCCCTGCATGCTGCTGCTTTCCACCATTTATGGTTGGACTGGAGCTTTTGCTAGCGCTTACACATGTGGCACAGAGACCATAAGGTAGCCCATTAATATCAAGCTTCACCATGTCCTGCTTGGAGCGGAACTCTTTAAGACATGAAGCACACTTGAAGAGCTTCAGACTCTGGTGATGCTGGTGGTGAGGAATGGTGGCACGGCCACAAGGGTGATTGGTGGACATGGCTCCTGTCTTCTGCATGTGGAAGGTGCCATGGATCTTCAGCTCTAAGGTTGATGTAACGGTCTGCATACAGACCACACAGCGAAAACCAGTCAGAGAGTTGCGCAAATCTGGATGCATTTGACAGTGCTCCAGGAAGTCTTCCTCACTCTGCAATGGTAACTTGCAGATTCGGCAGCTGCCTGTGTCCAAGCTCTTACTGTGAGTAACCTTATGCTCTGTCAAAGTAAGTAGAGAGGGGAAACGCTCTCCACAAATGGGACACATATAATGCTTTACAGGTCCCAGGTGAGTTTGCATATGTTCACGGAGCCCTGCTTCAGAGAAGAACGTTCTAGAGCAAACATTGCATTTGTGGCTCCCCTTGATTATTTCTGCCTTCTTCTTGTGCATCGCAGTCTCTCCTGGTCGGATGTTGTGATCACGGAGCTGGTGATTGGTCAAGAGAGACTCCATAGTATAAGATGCCCCACAGATATCACAGGTATACATGACCTCTGAAGACTCAACATCCTCTTCGCTTCCATCATGACTGTTGTGAGACTCTCCTGTACCAGGTCCTCCATGGCTATTAGTAAGGATGCTCTGCATTTCTGCATCATCTTTTGCACCTGATTCACCACCACCACCACCACTTGTAGAGCCATTGGTGCCACAGTTTTGGGCCTTTCCCTCAAACACACAATGTTTCTCACGTAAATGACGTTCCAACAAGATGATAGCATGAAAAGCCTTGTTGCAGAAGCGGCAGTTATATTTCTTGCTGTGTGTGGTAATGTGGCACTGCAGCTCAACTTCTGTACCAAAGGACTCCCCGCAAAAAATGCAGCGGTGAACCCGGCCCTGGTTCTCCAAATGGCTGTGCTTGACATGCAGCTGAAGTTCAGTCTCGTGACGGAAATCCCAGTTACAAGATGTACAGCGGTAGACCTTCTTCTCATTGCTGTGTTTTACTGCAAGATGAAGCTGAGTCGAGACTTTAGAATCAAATACCTCTTGGCAAAGAGTGCAACGAAAGAACACAAAGGTGTGCATATCAAGAAGGTGCTTCTGCAGGTCATCTACTGATGTGAACTGCTTGTCACAACTTTCACAGATGTAGTATGTGGAAGTTACAGTAAAGTGGACAGTCACATGCTTCAGCAGAGCTTCCTGGCTGGGAAAGTCTTTGTTGCACTGTGGACAGGTGAGCTGTGGTAGCATACCATCAAGGTGAGTCTTCAGGTGAGTCTGGAAAAGATCAAGACTAGTGTACTTAGCACCACACTGGTTACAGATGAATTCACTTGCTGAGCGGGATGAAGCACTGCCATGTTTGAGAAGGGTAGCTTGATCTACAGATATGGAAGATGAAGGGCTAAGGGCTCTGTGGGTTCTTCTCCCATTATTGATATAATTCAGTGCCAGGGGGATGTTCTTGTGGTTTTCTTTGATGTGCTTGTTCAGCTTCAAGACACTGTTGAAGATGGGAGAATTGGTACAATAAGAGCAGGAATACACCTCCACAATAGGATCTTTAGGGGTGACTGCAAGTGGAGAGTCAAATCGCAAGCTTCCAGAATCACAGTGGGTCTGTCGCACATGTTCTTCTAGTGTGGCCTCAGTCAGAAATCCCATGAAGCACTGGGGGCAGAAAAAGGCATTGCTCTCCTTGGCTACTGGGCTGGGAAAGCCATGTGAGCAACGAATGTGCTCCTGCAAGGCATTGAGATCTCCTAGCATCTCTGGACAAAAGTTACACTGTAACAAGGCATCAGACAAGCTGGCAAGTAGGGTGGATGGATCTTCAGCATTGTGGACTTGTTTCAGATGCTCGTTTAAGTTGACCAGAGATGGAAGGATCTCTAAGCAGAACTGGCAAGTATGGGCCTGCTCAGGTTTATCAACATGCATTGTCTTTAGGTGAATCTGAAGGACAGCAAGACTGGAGAATATTTGTTTGTTGCAGTAGATGCAACTGTAAGCTACTTTCGGTTGTTTAGCAGGTCGTCCACAAATATCATTTGTGTGCTGGCCAGCACGCTTTCTTCGTCCACGAGTCTTGGGCACAGTGGGAGCAGTGTCTACCATGGTTGAACTATCAACAGAAAGATTTGAGTCTGGAGTGGTGCTTGAAACAGATGTGTATCCGACAGTCAACAGAGAAGGACTGTTGCTGTGGTTGCTGGACTCTGGCAGTTGGTGAATGTCCATGTGTGCATACAACTCTTCCACAGTGGGGAAGTGATCAGAGCATACAGTGCATATATGGCCCTTTTGGTCTCGATTATGTGCCTGGTCAATATGGCTAAGTAAAGTACCTTCGTCACTGAATGGCTCATGGCAGTAGATGCACTGCAGACCAGGCCCGACACTTCCTTCTTCTGGGGGTGAACATTCAGGGTGGCACTCGGCAATGTGCTTCTGGAGCTCCTCGGGCACATCAAAGCCCTCTTCACAGCGGCTGCACTTGCGTGCTTCCTTTAGTTTCCACTCTTCTGCTCCAGAGATCCCTGTGCTCTGACCTTCCTTCCCTCGCTCATGCACCTGCATGTGTCCAAGGAGGGAGCTGGAGGACAGGAACCCTCTGCGGCACACAGGGCATTTATGAGGCTTATTTGTGGCGTGCGTCTTCATATGGATCTTAAGGTGGTCACTGCGTGAGAAAGCAGAGTTGCACTCACTGCAGTGGTACTTCTTGTCACCAGTGTGGAGCTTGATATGCCGGTCACGGCTGCGCTTATGTTTGAATAGGCGACTGCAGAAGGTACAGCTAAAAGGGAGCTTGTCACTATGGCTCTGCTCGTGACGCTTAAGGAAGCTCAGGCGACTGAATGATTTGTCACAGAACTGGCATGGGTAGGGCAAGCCAGGGCCCCCTTCATCTTCACCAAAATCGTAATCGTGTACTGGAGATGTTTGGTCTTTGCTCGATGGTGAGGAAGCAGGCCAGGAACAAGATGGGTCATCTTCTAACTCAGCCCCATCTGCAAATAAAGAAAGGGTAAAATAATTTGTAACTGCATACAAATGTACAGAAAAAAGGTTATTCAATGAAATTGAGTCGTACATGAGCCAATGGCCAACAAGGTGCATAGCACCGAGCTGGCTATAAGCCATGTAGGATGAGACTGAGTGGAATAACGGTTTTATTCTATCCACATTCACTGGATTTTGAGAAACAGAGCATTTTTATTTTTTGCAAATTCGATAAAAACTTTATACAAAACGTCAGACAAAATCATTTCCGCTTAGAATGTAGACACTTGTTGGCTATAATAATAATTCTTGAAAAAGAAAAAAAGATATGTTCTTACAATCAAATACTTTTATTCCATATTTTGTTGCTTTTCTGTATTTTGGGGTTTTCTTCTTCTTCTTCTTTAGAGTTTTTTGGTGGTTGGCAAACCAACTTAAAGGTGCATTACTGCCACCGACTGGGCTGGAGTGTGAAACAGGAGATTTTGGGGGGGAAAAAAACCCTATATTCTTTTAGCTATTTCTGTTTCTTTTAAATACTTGATAATTTTTGGGGTTTTGTTTTTGAGTAGAGTTTTTATTTCATCCTTGGTTAGTTCAGCAACATGCTCTGCCAATTTGTTTTTCTCTACTCACGGAATATGAGCTGATATCCTAGTAGTAGAGTAGCCAATCAGAGCGCGCGATTGCTCATATCCAGTGAATGTGGATAGAATAAATATAGTATATATGTCTGTAGTATGCTTTGTTCATAAAAAGGCATAGACCAAAGACAAGTATGCACATAATTAAACAGAGAGAGAGAGAAAGGTGGTACGGTATTCAATTACAATGACAAAAAAGATTTCCATAAAAGAAAAATGGAGAAATTAACCTCGTATGTGGCCACCTAATGGTAATACCCACTGAGACAGAAAAGGTCATTTCTGACATTTGAATCCAGTAGCTGTCTGTGGGGTTTGTGTTTATTTAGAGGGACACCAGACAAGAGATAAATTAATACTTAATAATTGCTTTCATTCCGATACCAAATGACCACAAGAAACCTAAATCCATTTCAAAACTTCATGCCCATTTGTCCTACCATTTACCGAGATTACCATGAATAGTGAGACATGCCAGCAAAAATGCCTTAGGGCTAAAAATGAAACCTGTTGGTGATTTGGCAGATTTCGTGACTCTTCATGGTATTAGACAAAGAGGTCTGAACTACATTGTTGCGCAATTCTCTGTTCATATAACAGTCCATAACTATTACCAATTTTTTTTTTTTTTTAGCTTTGCGTTGATTAAATGCCCACTGACCCCACTTAGTTTAAACGGTGAGGGTTTTTTATACTTATCTGCAAGTGTAATCCTTGTAACTAGAAAAGAAAGAGCAAAGAGCAGATCTGGCAAAACAGAAAAACAAAGGGAAACGGACAAGATTTATGAGACCTCTGCAGGAAAGCATAAAACACTTCTTTGAATGTCGTCTGCTCTCCATCCTTGGACTGGCTTCTCCAGCCACTTCGATTGTTTTTCTTTTGAGCACAGCCCTCTGCCTTCTGTCAGGATAACATGCCCTTGTTGATCACATAACCCACTGTACCCAATCTTCAGGAAACAGATGAGGACACATGTTGACCTCCTGTTCCTCAAACTGCTGAAAGAGGCACATTGATGGGCTAGCCTTGCAATGTCCTCTTGCTGGAAGTCTCCCACCCTGGGCAACATGCCAACTAAAAAAAAATATATCTACCATACTTATCTACTGTTTCTAATCTGCCTCGATTTATAAAGTTGACTGCTTTTTAAAGGCAATTTAATTATCACCTCCATATTTTCTCCTCTACCAGAATTAACCAAATTCTTCAACCACATACTTCATTCACGGACGTAACAGTAACACCTTCATTACGATGATGTCTTCTGTTTAAATGCTCATCAGATGCATTTTAGCTCTTTCAGTATCCATCATATACAGTATAATTATGCTATTATAGTTTATAATTACATTTATATTAATATATTGGTGAATGAGCGGCACTGAAGGGCACTTGTGGAAAGGAGACCATGTTAATGTTCATGTCAGACCATGTTAATGTACATGTTAGACCATCTTCTCCTTTTGGCTATCCTACTGGCCAGTAAAGTGCACCCGCCCCCAGACCAGTGTGTGAACACCAACTAAACAGTACAGAGAGCCTCTGGAGAGCCAAGAGGATAAGAGGGAAGCTTGTTTTCCTCTCGCTCTCTGCTCTCTCCCTTGCTGTCTTGGTGTTTTTCCCCTCCCTTCACCATGACGAGAAATGCCCAGACCCAGGACAGCCTGAGTAAATATAAGAGAGGGCTCTCTTTTTTTATATACACACACACACACCAACCAACACGCACATGTCCCTGCTCACGACAACCTTCTGTGTGAGCCAGCCAAAGGGGATGCTGCACATGGCAAACCTCCACCCTGCAGCTGAAGGCCTGGCTTTGTTGGACTGCCAAAGCCTTCCTGAACATCCCCTGGCTATCAGCCTGTCTCAGCCTTAGAGGAAGACCTCCATCTTAGGGCCTGATGCTGCTTTATGATGTAAGTTTCCCCCTCCTTCTTCTTCCCTTTTTCCCCCCTTTGCATTTTAATTTTTTTTTTTTTTTTGGCACACGGTGCAGTCTAGCTCTCTGAGCAAAACAACACATTTGTAATGTTCAGCACAAGGACAGCTGGATACCCATTTGACATCTGTTTCAGCATATTTATTGGTAGGAGAGCGTTTGGGAGGAGACCAAATAGGTGTATAACAATCTCACAAGCTCAGCTGGTAACAACAGCCATGTTATTTCTCCTGCTTTGGTCAGATTACAAGATAACAAAGGGAATCAGATCACAGGTTTACTGCTTAATATGCTGAGAATCTCAGCCTTTTAACACTTCGCCAACTTCAAACACTTTGGCACACGCCCACCCCATCAGACAAACACACACACACACTGCCTGTGTTCCAGTCTGGATGCTGACATAGACTGTATTTGTACTCGAACAATAAAGGCTGTCCCATTAGAATGTAGTATACGATTACAGTTTCCTAATTACCGCTTTGGTCTGAAGACAGAATCAGATTCTTGGTGAATGCATATAGCTGTAATTATGATCATTACTGAAGTGATGAAAAGTAACAAAGACAGAACTGTTAATCTGGTTGCTCTGACTGTGCAATCTATTTTCATTAAAGTCATATTCATAAATTGACAGACGTTACTTTTTTTTTCTGGTTTTTACATTACGTTCCAGGCATTTAGCAGATGCGCTTATCCAGAGCGACATACAACACACCCAGAGCAGCCTGGGGAGCGGTTGGGGGTTAGGTGCCTTGCTCAAGGGCACTTCAGCCATTTCTGCTGGTCCAGGGAATCAAACCAGCGACCTTTTGGTCCCAAAGCTGCTTCTCTAACCATTAGAGATGCTTTCCCTTTCTGGCTGAGAGTATGCTGTGCGCATTTTGGCTGCAGCTTCTCTTCTCACTAGAGCATTTTCTTTTTCTTTTTTGTTTGAATGTTTTGTCTGCCGGTTGTGACATAGCTTCAGACCCAGTTTTGGGCGTCGGTTTCCTTTGGGCCTTGGTCCACCATGGGTGATGCCTGTGCTCCTCGCTATGGACTGCAGTGAGCTTGTTGCTCTTTTAACATCAGGGTTGTCCAGGGTGTTTCTGTGCTTGGTCTGGTGTTACCCGGTGGTGTCACGGCAGCTGTGCAGGCGGTGTGTGCCTTTTGGTGAGACTGTGGGTAGCTACACCATAGGAATTACATCCTGGTGGACTTTTTCTGCAATTGTAAAGCGACCTTGGGTGTGAGAAAGGCACTATCCATCCATCCATTCATCCATCCATCCATTATCTGTAGCTGCTTATCCTGTACAGGGTCGCAGGCAATCCCAATTATCCCAGCTGACTATGGGCGAGAGGCGGGGTACACCCTGGACAAGTCGCCAGGTCATCACAGGGCTGACACAGAGACTCACATTCACACCTACGGTCAATTTAGAGCCACCAATTAGCCTAACCTGCATGTCTTTGGACTGTGGGGGAAACCGGAACCCCCAGAGAAAACCCATGCAGACACGGGGAGAACATGTAAACTCCACACAGAAAGGCCCTTGTCGGCCGCTGGGCTCGAACTCAGGACCTTCTTGCTATGAGACGACAGTGCTAACCACTACACCACCAAAGGCACTATCCATCCATCCATCCATTATCTGTAGCTGCTTTATCCTGTTCTACAGGGTCGCAGGCAAGCTGCAGCCTATCCCAGCTGACTATGGGTGAGAGGTGGGGTACACCCTGGACAAGTCACCAGGTCATCACAGGGCTGACACATAGACAAACAACCATCACACTCACACCTATGGTTAATTTAGAGCCACCAATTAGCCTAACCCACATGTCTTTGGACTGTGGGGGAAACTGGGGCACCCAAAGGTAAACTCACGCAGACACGGGGAGAACATGCAAACTCCACACAGAAAGGCCCTCGCCGGCCGCTGGGTTCAAACCCAGGACCTTCTTGCTGTGAGGTGACAGTGCTAACCACTACACCACCGAAGACACTATATAAATTGAAATTATTATTATTAGGCCATGGCTTCCCCCATGGTTTAAAATAATGGAAGCCGTTGGAACTTGAGTAACACTCAAGCCTGCATCATAAACATGACATCTTGACTTGCCTTGTCAGTTTATGTCTGGTTATATACCAGTGACTTCTCAGATTATACTTCAACCCAGCAACATAACACTGACATAACTACTGTATGACTTAAATGTTTCTCAGAAGATTGTATGCTGTCATGACTTGCCATGACAATTTATGTCTGGTTACAGGAGTATGACGGCCATGACAGCTGCAATGTTTGATGTCTTGACATCTTCTACTTGAACCTGCCAGGTTAGACTGAAATAAACCCAGTAACTACAATGACTGCCAGATGATTGATATGACTGATGCCATTATTTGTGGGTAAAATACTACCCAAAAGCATTAAAGCTAGTTTCCTTCAAAATGTAGGGGAACGATTTAAGGGAAAGAGCAAAAGTGAAAAGAAAGACAGAGAAATGGAAAATGGAAAACAAGGCACCATGAGAACAGGGTGTTGCTCTGGGCTGTGAGGGAGCTAATGAGCATCGCTGTTTGCTAATTGCTGCACTCTTCAGCTAAAAACTCTTCTAACTCCTGGTCTGTGATTGCAACTGGAGGAATGTGAAAGAACAGGTGAGAGAATCGCATTCGGTGCACCTGTCTGCTGTGAAAAATGGCACCTTAACTGGCAGTGTGCAGTTGCGTATGTGTGCTTGCTGTGCACGGGGGGTTGAGGGGATTCATTACTTCTCTCATTACTGCAGTTTGCAATAATAAGTGTAAGTCTGCAGCATTAAGCATTAACAGTTTCTGAAGTGTTGCCATCAGACTGATTCAACGAGGTAACCATAGTTGTTGTTCGGACACACGAGAAGTAGTTAGCTCGGCAATGAAGGTTTCAGCATGAGTAAATAATTTTATCATCAGACACAAAATCATGATTCTAATGCTTCCCACCAAGTAGTGAATAAAACTTGAATAAGAGCCACAGTCTCAGGTTTTACAATCTCAAGTCTGCATTTTCTTCTGGCTTTATAACACCCAGTAGGTGTAATATAGTACATTTCTACATCAAGTATCAATCTCGTTAAACCCTGAAATGGATTATAGGTGTGAAATAAACACCAAAAGACACTGCAGGTCTTAACAGGCCTAAAGACTGGTTGATGCTTCTTCCTTAACAGGCTTCCAAACCCTCCATAAGTTTGGAAATCCTTACTGGACGAGAGTCCATGGGCTGTCGGCTAAGGTTGGAAACCCCCACAGAAGGGAAGTTCATTGGCTGACAGTGAAGTTGAAAAGTCCTAAAAAAGGGTAGCCCATGAGCTGCTGGAAACCCTTTTGTGAGTCCTCATGGAAGGGGAGTCCACAGGCAGCCTCCTAAGGTTGGAAAAGCCCTATAGAAGGCAAATCCACAAGCCACTACCTAAGCTTGGAAACCCAGTGGAAGGGGAGTCCATGGGCTGCCCCTTATAGGTGGAAAGTCCTATGAAAAGAGTGTGTCCACAGACTGCCCTCTGAGGTTGGAAAACCCCATGGAATTGTACTCCATGGACTACCACCTGAGGTTAAAAAAAAAAAAAAAAAACCTGTGGAAGTAGGGTCCATTGGACAACATGTGGGTTGAAAAGCTCTACAGGATGGGGTTCCATGGGGGCCACCTACAGCTGGAAAGCCTTATGGAATGGGAGTCCACAGGCAATCATCTAAGGTTGGAAATCTAATGGAAGGGGAGTCCATGGGCTGCCCCCTTAATGGTACAAAGTCCTATGAAAAGACTGTCCACAGGCTGCCCTCTAAGGTTGGAAAACCCCATGAAATTTTACTCCATGGACTACCACCTAAGGTTCATCAATCAAGTCCTTCCCATGCCATGTGGCACATAGGGCGGCGCCAATCTCCATTTCCATAGCCCTCGACCTCTCGCCTATTACATAACTAGGGTTACAGTGGGGGGCTGGTCCTCTGGTAACCGCGAGAGCTTGACGTGGTAAAGGTTAAAAAGCCCTATGGAAGTGGAGTCCACTGAACACCACATGGGTTGAAAAGCTCTACAGGATGGGGTTCCATGAGGGCCACCTACAACTGGAAAGATTTATAGAATGAGAGTCCATAGGCCATCATCTAAGGTTGGAAACCCAATGGAAGTGGAGTCCATGGGCTGCCCTCATGGACTCCACTTCCACTAATTGTTAATTTCTAACCCAGTTGTTAATTTCTATTTGGGGAAAAATGTTCGAAAGATACTGAAACTTACCAGAATAGCCAACTAGCTCACTATAGTGGTACATTTCAGTGCAAATATATGGGATAAATAAGAAAAAAATGACCATTCAGGGACCATGGGTCTGTATTTTTTTCCAATCCTTTCTTTTTCAAAGTGCCTGCATTCAACATTAAAGTGAATAATGTAAGAGAAAGCATACTTCAGAGCGTATGTATATGTTTCTGTGCCCCTTTGCGTATATTCATTAACTTTAAAAAAAAATGCTGTCAACTTGTCTGACTTTGACCTTGCTTCAAACTGTGAGGAGAAGGAAAAATTCCGTCTTCACAGAAGCAGAAATAAAATGTTGAATATCCCCCTGGAGGCTGCTGATGTGTCACCGCAAAGCTACTCCTATTCCAAAGCCCAGATACAACACAGTCTGAACAGCAATATTACATGCAGTGCTGTACGTGACACAACCACTTATCATAAATTGAACAAAAAGAGAGGGAGTAGAAAGCTTCATCTCAGATGTGAGCTTTTTTTTTTTTGAATGCATTGTCTTTTCAGATAAGTGGAGTGTTCTGGGTGCCAAGATTTTTGAAGCTAGAACACCGGTAGTGGCTAAAGATCTCTGAAGAAAATGCTGTGATCATGTTATTATCTCTTAATGGTTTTCTTTCCTTGCAGATCAATAGATTAGAATGATTTGTGTCAAAAAAGCAAGGTAAGGAAACATTGCTTTTCAAAATCGGAGGATGAGAAATAGAGAAGTAAGTGTCATGGAAAACATATGGAAGACAAAATGGGGCATTTGCTATAATCGGGGAAATTTTAAGGTATTAATTCCAGTCCCGCTTTGCTATTCTTTTCTGCTTACGTCTTTTTTTAGAAATGTAATTAGCGGAAAACATTTTTTCTTTTTTTTAAATCAAAACACAGCAAACCATATTCTCTTCTCTTCTTCTTTCTTCCTCCTCTCTCCATCTATCCATCTATCTATTTCTGGCTCTAAGTAAACACAATATGGTTCTTTACACATTACTGTGAAATGTCACTCCCGGCCACAGATCAATTCAATCTGCCGTGTCGCTCCGAAAGAGGAGCAAGTGCGTCCCTGCGTCTTTGTATAAGCAAGCCACCATCATGAGCTTCAGGAATGCCATGGCAACCTGCAATGACGCAAACACCAACATCCACTCAGACTTTTTTGAAGGAGCGCACTTTTTATCGGAAATGTTTCCAATTTCTTTCTCATCAACTACTTTTATCCACATTTAATCGTGTCCCAGTCTGGACACAGGCACTAGGTCAATGTCTCGTGCAAAGTGCCGCTGGCTGCCCGGGAAAGTGAAGAAAAATGACAGAGCCGTGTGGAAAAACTAGGGCAGTCACTCATCCTCTAACCCCGCCCGGCTTTTTTCCAGCAGAGGCAGACCTGGGGAACATCCACCTGGGCAAGATGAAGAATTCCTGCTCTTGTCCAGCTTCAACCCAAGACAATACCATGAAAGCTCTGTGCATTCTGGAGCAAGCGTACAGCTCATAAAACAAGTCTTGTTTTAACCCTGATAAGCGAATATTTTGGAAAAGTCAGCAGCGTTGGTGATTCACAAGGTGCTTATGTAATAGCTTGTACTCAGTCACATGACTTTTGCTTGTGAGTTTACTTCCGGTGAATGAAGTGGTGGTCAGGCAAACCAATTTGGCTGCCATTACGCGAAGAGCTAGTGAAACCGTCTCCGGCTATTTTTGCAGTTTAGACGCCAATACACGGTCAAAATACCTTCAGAAAGTTGCTCTTTGCGATGGGATAGATCTTTACACATTAACAAAGAATTTGGAAAAATTATCCATCCTTTGAGGTCGACATCTCAAACTACCCGGTGCTGCAGACATCGTTCTACACGGACAAGCAGATGAAAACCTGGAAGAGCATGGAGGCGTACAACTTTTTATATGTGGCTGGTTAAAGATCTGGGGATCAGGACACTACAAGATAAATCCTGTATCGTTTATGCCCAGGTAAGTAGGCATTTCCGGGTAAGTCGGCATTATGCACCACATGGCGTAGGAAGGACTTTGATTTTTGATTTGAAGTAGGCATTTCTGGGCTTTTTGTATGCAGATGGTTGCTAGGATGCTACAAGTTTTAGTATCGGGTGTAAACAAACCACACCGGCTCGATTCTCAATCCTCCCTGCTCTTCTCTTCTGGGTAAATCATTCACAAAGATCCACAGAAACCCCTTTAAAGACCTGGGGATTGGTGAAACAGGACGGAGAAGTTATCACGGCTCACTGTAACTGCAGGAGCGGCACGGTGGTGTAGTGGTTAGCGCTGTTGCCTCACAGCAAGAAGGTCCGGGTTCGAGCCCCATGGCCGGCGAGGGCCTTTCTGTGCGGAGTTTGCATGTTCTACCCGTGTCCGCATGGGTTTCCTCCGGGTGCTCCGGTTTCCCCCACAGTCCAAAGACATGCAGGTTAGGTTAACTGGTGACTCTAAATTGACCGTAGGTGAGAATGTGAGTGTGAATGGTTGTCTGTGTCTATGTGTCAGCCCTGTGATGACCTGGCGACTTGTCCAGGGTGTAACCCGCCTTTCGCCCGTAGTCAGCTGGGATAGGCTCCAGCTTGCCTGCGACCCTGTAGAACAGGATAAAGCAGCTACAGATAATGAGATGAGATGAGACTGTAACTGCATGGCCGAGGCGGAGAAGCAGTTTCATGCTGTTAACTCGTGAGCTCTGCTTTTGTGTTTACATGGATCGTCTTGATTATCCTATCTCTCTAGTTCAGTGTAGGAGCCCAATCTACATCATCATCGTCCTTGTAAAGATTGCTAGGACAAACATACACATCAGTTTACAATATAGCGACCACGATCAAACAGTAAACAAAAACACATCTGAGGACTAGAGCATCTCCTGAACTTCAAAACAACCACAAAATAACAGAAAATGGCGAGAAAAGTCAGTCATTTGCGAATCTCATCTCATCTCATTATCTCTAGCCGCTTTATCCTGTTCTACAGGGTCGCAGGCAAGCTGGAGCCTATCCCAGCTGACTACGGGCGAAAGGCGGGGTACACCCTGGACAAGTCGCCAGGTCATCACAGGGCTGACACATAGACACAGACAACCATTCACACTCACATTCACACCTACGGTCAATTTAGAGTCACCAGTTAACCTAACCTGCATGTCTTTGGACTGTGGGGGAAACCGGAGCACCCGGAGGAAACCCACGCGGACACGGGGAGAACATGCAAACTCCACACAGAAAGGCCCTCGCCGGCCACGAGGCTCGAACCCGGACCTTCTTGCTGTGAGGCGACGGCGCTAACCACTATACCACTGTGCCGCCCCTCATTTGCGAATCCAAACGAAATAAATCAGAGTAATTTCTAAACCTTTCATGAAGTGATCAATGCAAACTCGAGCGTCCTTTGACTCCATCGCAGTGAAATGTTCAAGAGCCACCTTTCTTGTCACCTTTTGGTAAAATCCTTTGCTCTTTCACCCTTTATCATTTCACAGGGAACCAGGAAGAAACTTTTATCAGTTTCAGTTTGTTTTATTGGAACAGCGCAAAGCAACACAAGTGTAGGGGATTTTTACGACTAGCAAGGCGCCCCAGTGATACTAACGCTTTGTGAACAGTGAGCGTAGCTGACCATCACTTCATGTCTTGCATATCTAATGAGGCGGATGTGATGTTGGCTGCAACCCATCTATAAAGTAACACGAGTTGGCCTAGTGGTTAACGTGTCCACCTCTTGACTGGGAGATCATGAGTTCTACTTGTGGTTGGGTCACACCAAAGACCATCAATACAGATGTGAGTATGGAGTCAAACTCTTATGGTTACCAGAGGACCAGCCCCCCATTGTAACCCTAGCGATGTAATAGGTGAGAGGCCAAGGGCTATAGAAACTGAGACTGGTGCCGCCCAATGCGCCTTAACGCCCCGGTTAGTACTGGGATGGGCGACTGCCTGGGAAGACCAGGTCCTGGCACAAGAGGGACCAAACTTTATGTAATAAAATGGCTGCCAATGGCTCGACCCTTATAATGCCAAGGATACAACTGATTTCATAACTCAATTCTGATTGGTCAGGTGGCGTTGATTTTCTATAACAGCAACGGTTCTTCAAAGCTGCACTCGTTTCTATCGATGCACTCATTCTAATGTGCAACAGCTTACACAAGAACTTGTATGATGGACGTTCCATGTAAACCGATTTTACAAATGTACAAAATCAATGATATGCTTAAGTTTAGCATTTAAAAACATCTATGCTACGAAAGGAAGGCTGTCTGCCTCTCTGTCTGTTCACCTGTGCAAATCGACACGGCTGGACGCACATACTCCATACTTCACACATGGATTGGTAGCACCTCAGAGGGTTTGGATTTTCCAAAATATGGATTAGTGCTGATCCACCACACTATTCATTTCCTGTAGGCGACATGCTCGCGCCAACACACTGCCTTGGCAGGGAATCCCCTCCCTGACTCGCCTGGGAGTTTCGATTGTACGGGACCTCGCAATCAGCGCCCCTTGCTGGAGACTTTCGCTCAGGCCAAGTCTACGTCACTGAGGAGACGTGGGGAGTGATTTAGCCCTGTGAAGAGCACCAATCAGAGGAAATCAGGTTCACAGGCAATAACTACTAGTTTAACATTGATGGAAGGAGTCTCCAGTGTCAGCGCTTTGTAATAGTCAGAGGTAAAGCTGTAAAGTTAAGTTTTTATCCACATCAGGACAGAGGAGTTGGCATTTTGTAGTTCCTTGGTAAGCGAGACAAAAGAGAATCACTGTTTATAGCTGTTATAACGCAAGTGATGTGGTGTAAGCAGGAATGAAACACTTCAGGACCTGCTTTTATGTATAAATTAAAGGGGATCTGAAGTCATTTTTAAACTTGCTTTATTTCTTAATTAACGTGTTATTCAATTACGTTTTCGGTTTTAGTAACCGTATAGCGTGACTCGTATTGGCAATTAAATATTATACTTATCGGCAGATTTGGTTTTGTTGAATTTAGGCCCACTTTACACGGGGACGGTCTGAAACAAAGACGCAAAAGTCCGTTTTCGTTCTCACTTTTTTCCGCGTCTACATGACCGTTTTCAAGGAGGAAATCTGCGTCTATACGGTGACGCATAAATGTGTGGAATTCAATTGGATGTGCATGCCAGGCGGCTAGGTGGTGCTGTGAAAGACCTCCGCTATGTCTGCACGCATGCGCAACGTCTTCCGTCTTGTCTGATCTGCACATCTGCGCCGCAAAAACTTTGACTACTCTGGCTATGGTAAGTAAGAAAGTAAGTAAAAAAGTAAGAGCATGCTATACCCGCCTCTGTTCATTAACGGTATATGTGCAGATTCGGTATAGATGTTCGAAGGACTCCTGGACGTTTATTAAAGCTGCCAGAGCAGCTTGAAGGTCCGTTGGATCGATGTAATCAGACATGCTCTTACTTTTTTACTTACTTTCTTACTTCCCGGGCTGGCATGTACAGTATATGACATATGTATGACGTAAACGCGTACCCGACGTGAGCAGATCCGAGCAGAGTTTCGCGTATTGGGTAGTTTAGACGGATATGCAACGGGGGCTGTTTTTAACTTATCCACTCTGGAAGGCGTTTTCAATTTTTTCCGTTTTTCAGCCTCGGAAACGCCGTCCCCGTGTAGACGAAAGGCACTTCCGATAAAATATTTAGTCGTTTTTACCCGACAGCGTCCTCGTGTAAACGGGCCCTTAGTTCGTTTGGTCCACAGCAGGCGTCACTTATCCGCGCGATCTTCATGAGACTTGTGCGAGACTTCGAAACGTGAAGTGTCAGCGCCGCCATTTTGAAAACTGTTTTCCAAACGAAATATTGCACAAAAACCAGTTTAAATGACAATTACTGCCTACTTTTTTCAAACTTTCCTGATTGCTATGAAAACAAACAAAACTTCTGGCTTGATTATATCAGCATTCGAAAGCGGGCGCGCGTCTTTTGACGACCCCAGTGTCTGAAATCGCTATATATAGCGAGGACGCCATTTTGTAGTGCTGTCCACAACCTTAGCGAGGATTATTTACACCCTATACAATGCATTCAAAGTATCCCACAATGCATCACGAAAAGTAGTGTACAACGATGGTCACTAACCAAAGCAATATATCCCATCATGCATTGTGGTCGCGCTGAAAGAAATCAAATTAAAAGTCTCAAATTTGATTTAATAAAAGGCAGCGGCAAAGAAGAAGGAAAGGATTCAACCTTTATTTTAAAAAAAACCCTGAAAGCTGCAGGTACTTTGTATTGATTAATGTGGGAAATGCGCTCAGTATAATATGGATTTATCACAAAAATACATGCGCGTTTATTATTTTGAAAACCCACCAGCCGAATGATCTGGCACGTTTTAATTGTGCGACAGTAATGACGTAAATACCAGCGTGACGGACTAGAGTCCGAAAGCTTTTTTTTATTTTACCAATGAGCTCACTGTATAGTCCTCTATCTAGTAATTCCCTATATAAGGAGTAGGGAGTAGCGAACGAGTGAGTGATTTCGGACACAGGGTTGGTCACTTTGATTTCCGCTCTACGTTTTACTTCCGTCCTACGATGTCTCGCACAGGTCTCAGCGAATCTCGTTTACGGCCGTTGCTTTGACATACGGACTGATATATTACAGAGCATATTTCAGACACTCATAACTTGCTATAGCAGCGACAAAATAGCGATCAAAAATGCGTTCCGATATTTAATAAAATGAGATAAATAGAATTTTGATCATAAAAAAAATGTGCCTTCAGTTCTCCTTGAAACATTTTTAGGTGGTAACAGTGACTCCACTTCATCACACCACCCCGTCTTTGATTATTTTCCTCCAACAGGATGCCCAGAAATGTTTCATTCCTTACTTAACATACCCAGTAAATCTCAATCATGAGACTTATTTATAGAAATATACTCATGGAAGCATGCATACCTGCAAGTTCCTCCAGGTGTGTGTACAGCGACTAACGTCTCCTTTCGGATTCATTTCTGGTTTATATTCACGAAGAACGGAAATTTTTTTCAACATTTTTTTTTGGTTTAACTTTCTTGCTTTCGTGTCCAGATGGTCTTAATCCCATTTCTGTAATTGTGACTTTGTTTATTTACTTTGTTGGGTGTTCTTTCGAAAAATCCCAAACCAAGCATATAAAGTTTCATGTTGGAAAAAAAAATAATATATTTTTAGTGTTGTTCCACTTTTAGTAAAAAGTGTAAGTGGGTCATTTTGGGGCTGAAGAGAGGAAACAGAAGATGAGGTTTAAGATGTATACACCAAGCTGGCCAGTGTGATCACTAACACACTGGACGGTGTGCCTTTATGAGGACCATAATAATAGGAACATATGACAATTTCATTCCTGAAGTTAAGCTGGAGAGTTTGGTGCAGACTCAGCAGTACTGAATCTCCAGCAATACATGTGTTATTTGAGATAACGTAGAAAGAAATATTAATGGAAGAAAAAAAAAGTATGTGTGTATTTGTCCCTGGAGCCTCTTGTCCTTGGGCAGATCTCTCCTAAGGAAGCTGAGGCAGAGGAAAAGCAGTTGACCAGGGTCAGGTAAGAGCAAGCAAACAGGAAGTGAGCTCCGCCTGAGACCTTGGCTGGGCCTCTGTCTCCTGTGGCTGGCCGGGGGGGAGGACAATCTGTCCCCCTCTGTCCCCCAGTGTGGTACGGCCCGCCAGCGTTTGCTTGCCCAGCGGGACCAACGTGAGGACGGACAGTTGGGACCTCAGGACAGCCTTGGCTCGTGTCCAACTGAGGCGAGGCAAGAGGACGAGGACCAAAACAACAAAATAAAATGGATAAAACAAACAAAAACAGATGGACACACCAATGGTGGCTCTTTGATCAGTAGGAATACTTTATCTCCTTAATTCACATGGTTACAAAATACAGACAGGTGATAAATTAACGGAAAACCCAACATGGAGTCCAGTCACATGACCATACCGATATTGAGTTACCTGAAGAACAGCTTTTCTTTCACACAGTTTCCAACACCCATCGGCCTCCATGCAGATTTCATTTCAGGAACTGCTCTTATTGAAACAAAGCCCATTGAGCGCAATCCATCACTGACGTTCTTACATCTAACCTGCTTTAATGAAGTTATGTAGAACTTTTCTTCTTGTTCCAAAATTTAGATGAATGAGGCCTGCTTTAGCTGGACATGATAAGCCACAGAGAATGCTTAGATGTTATTGGCTTAATTGTAGCATGCACATCATTCATTCATTCATTCTTTTTCTTGAATTCGTCTCCTGTCTGTATATCCAGTCTGATCAATTCCCTTGTTCTGTTAAATATTGTGAATGTGGATATTTGGATACATGGATTTTCCATTCCACTATATTCCATTCCATCAATATTCACTTTGGAGTAGCATGCAGTGAGTAATATTTTATTTTAAACTTTGACTTGATCAACAGGTCCAACAGCAGCTTATTGCCAACAAGTAAACGTAAGCGAAACCGTCAATAATGTAGCTCACTCCGGCCCCGTCTCGCCCAGAAGGAACGATCTAAAGTGTGACATCAAGAAATGTTGCGGGCTATATACACTATATACAAGCTACTGTATATATAGACGCTATATCTACCCTCGGAATATCGACCCATTTGCCAGAAAAAATCCAAAACGGCGAGGAATTGACCGAGAAGAAGCGATTTTTGTTGAACTGTTCACTCATTAAGGTTTAATTAGTCCATAACTTCATTAATAATTGAAATTAAGCAAATCTGGGCAGAAGCTACAGTGGTGCTTGAACGTTTGTGAACCTTTTAGAATTTTCAATATTTCTGCATAAATATGACCTACTGTAAAACATCATCAGATTTTCACACAAGTCCTAAAAGTAGATAAAGAGAACCCAGTTACACAAATGAGACAAAAACATTATACTTGGTCATTTATTTATTGAGGAAAATGATCCAATATTACATATCTGTGAGTGGCAAAAGTATGTGAACCTTTGCTTTCAGTATCTGGTGTGACCCCCTTGTGCAGCAATAACTGCAACTAAACGTTTGCGGTAACTGTTGATCAGTCCTGCACACCGGCTTGGAGGAATTTTAGCCCATTCCTCTGTACAGAACAGCTTCAACTCTGGGATGTTGGTGGGTTTCCTCACATGAACTGCTCGCTTCAGGTCCTTCCACAACATTTCCATTGGATTAAGGTCAGGACTTTGACTTGGCCATTCCAAAACATTAACTTTATTCTTCTTTAACCATTCTTTGGTAGAACAACTTGTGTGCTTAGGGTCGTTGTCTTGCTGCATGACCCACCTTCTCTTGAGATTCAGTTCATGGACAGATGTCCTGACATTTTCCTTTAGAATTCACTGGTATAATTCAGAATTCATTGTTCCATCAATGATGGCAAGCCATCCTGGCCCAGATGCAGCAAAACAGGCCCAAACCATCATACTACCACCACCATGTTTCACAGATGGGATAAGGTTCTTGTGCTGGAATGCAGCGTTTTCCTTTCTCCAAACATAACACTTCTCATTTAAACCAAAAAGTTCTATTTTGGTCTCATCCATCCACAAAACATTTTTCCAATAGCCTTCTGGCTTGTCCACATGATCTTTAGCAAACTGCAGACGAGCAGCAATGTTCTTTTTAGAGAGCAGTGATGACAATGGTCTTGAATTTCCTCCATTTGTACACAATCTGTCTGACTGTGGATTGGTGGAGTCCAAACTCTTTAGAGATGGTTTTGTAACCTTTTCCAGCCTGATGAGCATCAACAACGCTTTTTCTGAGGTCCTCAGAAATCTCCTTTGTTCGTGCCATGATACACTTCCACAAACATGTGTTGTGAAGATCAGACTTTGATAGATCCCTGTTCTTTAAATAAAACAGGGTGCCCACTCACACCTGATTGTCATCCCATTGATTGAAAACACCTGACTAATTTCACCTTCAAATTAACTGCTAATCCTCGAGGTTCACATACTTTTGCCACTCACAGATATGTAATATTGGATCATTTTCCTCAATAAATAAATGACCAAGTATAATATTTTTGTCTCATTTGTTTAACTGGGTTCTCTTTATCTACTTTTAGGACTTGTGTGAAAATCTGATGATGTTTTAGGTCATATTTATGCAGAAATATAGAAAATTCGAAAGGGTTCACAAACTTTCAAGCACCACTGTATATGCACCCTAGGTACCTCTACCTTCATAACAGAAAGAATCAAAATTGGTGAAGAATTGAGACAGAAGAAGTGATTTTTGTGAAATGTTGATGGTGCTGGATGGACGATGGACAACACATGACAGCATAAACGCATCACCTGTCGGTCGGATGAGCTAATAAATTGTTAAAAAACAAAACAAAACACCTCAATCATTCTGAGGCCCATCTGAGGTGTATTCCTGCCTAATACTCAGTGATCCTGGGTACGGCTCCGGATTCACCGTGACCCTTAAATAAAGGATAAAGGATAAAGCTGTTGCTGAAAGTCAGTATATTAATTCAATTTAATTTAATTTAATTTAATTAATATTCAGTCCTGTAAGTGCAAAAGTCTTAGGCATGTGTAAAGAATTGGTGTAGACCAAAAATGGCTTAAAAATAATGAAATGAAATGTTTCAACATTAAAAAGAAATACTAGAAACAAGAAGCAGTAAGCAGCGGCACGGTGGTGTAGTGGTTAGCGCTGTCGCCTCACAGCAAGAAGGTCCGGGTTCGAGCCTCGTGGCCGGCGAGGGCTTTTCTGTGCAGAGTTTGCATGGTGTCCGCGTGGGTTTCCTCCGGGTGCTCTGGTTTCCCCCACAGTCCAAAGACATGCAGGTTAGGTTAACTGGTGACTCTAAATTGACCGTAGGTGTGAATGTGAGTGTGAATGGTTGTCTGTGTCTATGTGTCAGCCCTGTGATGACCTGGCGACTTGTCCAGGGTGTACTCCGCCTTTCGCCCGTAGTCAGCTGGGATAGGCTCCAGCTTGCCTGCAACCCTGTAGAAGGATAAAGCGGCTAGAGATAATGAGATGAGATGAGAAAAAAATAGTCGTCTCAGGTGCAGTGAGTGCAGTTTTATGCGGAAATGAGCTGTAGGTTTTACTGAGTATCTTACAGAACCAGCCACAGTTCTTCTGGACACTTTGACCGTCACACTCGCTTCTTCATTTTGCACCCAGCAGCCTTCATTATGTTTTCTTTTTTAATCGGAAAAGTGCTCTATTATGGAATACGCTGCTCACATACAAACTTTTTTATTTAATTTTGTGCTGGAAAACGAACGCTTGGAACTCTAAAAATATTTTTGTAATGTTCTGACTCGATAACGTAGAAGTCATAAAACAGAAATCTATAACAAAGTTTGTATGTATGAAAAAAACGAAGAAAAAAATAGGGCGTCTAAGACTTTTACACAGTATTGTATAATATATGTTTAATGATATGATATAGCTTCAGCACCTAAAATAACTCCCAAGCTGTTACGAGTTTGCAACATAAGCCAACATTTAAAGCATAAAAGGAGCCGTTGTTCTTCTCTAACAAGGTCAAAACACGGATTAAAATGTTGACTCGAGCGTTACGACACCTGATTAGACGTTTCAGGAAAACTAGGATCTCTGCCTTTGGCAGGATTAAATATTTATAGGCTGACTTAAGACTTCACCAAAGTGCATACATGCTGTAGATGTGTAGTACCACGAGGCATGAAGCAATACGGTTATCTGGAATGCAGCAGCCGGGCAAAGGCAACAGACAGCAGGAATTAGAATTTACTGAAGGAGAGTGACCCTTGACCCCACAGCTGATTAAAACTCTCGCCCCGGGTTTGATTTCTCGTCAATCGCATCCCGGCTTGTCACCGTGAGAACTGCAGCAGACAGTCCGAACGCAAAGGCAAGAGCAAAACAAGCATCATCAAGGGAAGAGTCAGAGAAGAGAGGCAGAATAAAAAAAAAAGAAGAACTTAAAAAAAAAAAACACACACACACATTTGTCAGCCCAAGCAAGACCATGTCTTTTCATGCATTCCTGTCTTAAATGTCAAGATTTTCACCCCCGAGCGAGAGGAAGCGCTGACACTTTGCCAAGGTTGAACAAAAACTGCATTCATTAATAATTAGCCTTGACCAGAAGCAAAGTAAACTCAAGTTCTCCTTGACAACAGCACAACACCTCCCCCTTTTTTTCCCCTCAAAAGAAGAATAAAATACACACTGTCTATTCTTGACAAAACCTCTGGTACGCCTTGATCTTTCCTTCTTTTATTTCCATCCCGGATCCATACAGTGTCTGGTTTAGACCAATTATTAACTTGATATCTTGCATTAATGTACAACCCCGATTCCAAAAAAGTTGGGACAAAGTACAAATTGTAAATAAAAACGGAATGCAATGATTTACAAATCTCAAAAACTGATATTGTATTCACAATAGAACATAGACAACATATCAAATGTCGAAAGTGAGACATTTTGAAATTTCATGACAGCAACACATCTCAAAAAAGTTGGGACAGGGGCAATAAGAGGCTGGAAAAGTTAAAGGTATAAAAAAGGAACAGCTGGAGGACCAAATTGCAACTCATTAGGTCAATTGCCAATAGGTCATTAACATGACTGGGTATAAAAAGAGCATCTTGGAGTGGCAGCAGCTCTCAGAAGTAAAGATGGGAAGAGGATCACCAATCCCCCTAATTCTGCACCGACAAATAGTGGAGCAATATCAGAAAGGAGTTCGACAGTGTAAAATTGCAAAGAGTTTGAACATATCATCATCTACAGTGCATAATATCATCAAAAGATTCAGAGAATCTGGAAGAATCTCTGTGCGTAAGGGTCAAGGCCGGAAAACCATACCGGGTGCCCGTGATCTTCGGGCCCTTAGACGGCACTGCATCACATACAGGCATGCTTCTGTATTGGAAATCACAAAATGGGCTCAGGAATATTTCCAGAGAACATTATCTGTGAACACAATTCACCGTGCCATCCGCCGCTGCCAGCTAAAACTCTATAGTTCAAAGAAGAAGCCGTATCTAAACATGATCCAGAAGTGCAGACGTCTTCTCTGGGCCAAGGCTCATTTAAAATGGACTGTGGCAAAGTGGAAAACTGTTCTGTGGTCAGACGAATCAAAATTTGAAGTTCTTTATGGAAATCAGGGACGCCGCGTCATTCGGACTAAAGAGGAGAAGGACGACCCAAGTTGTTATCAGCGCTCAGTTCAGAAGCCTGCATCTCTGATGGTATGGGGTTGCATTAGTGCGTGTGGCATGGGCAGCTTACACATCTGGAAAGACACCATCAATGCTGAAAGGTATATCCAGGTTCTAGAGCAACATATGCTCCCATCCAGATGACGTCTCTTTCAGGGAAGACCTTGCATTTTCCAACATGACAATGCCAAACCACATACTGCATCAATTACAGCATCATGGCTGCGTAGAAGAAGGGTCCGGGTACTGAACTGGCCAGGCTGCAGTCCAGATCTTTCACCCATAGAAAACATCATAAAACGGAAGATACGACAAAAATGACCTAAGGCAGTTGAGCAACTAGAATCCTACATTAGACGAGAATGGGTTAACATTCCTATCCCTAAACTTGAGCAACTTGTCTCCTCAGTCCCCAGACGTTTACAGACTGTTGTAAAGAGAAAAGGGGATGTCTCACAGTGGGAAACATGGCCTTGTCCCAACTTTTTTGAGATGTGTTGTTGTCATGAAATTTAAAATCCCCTAATTTTTCTCTTTAAATGATACATTTTCTCAGTTTAAACATTTGATACGTCATCCATGTTCTATTCTGAATAAAATATGGAATTTTGAAACTTCCACATCATTGCATTCCGTTTTTATTTACAGTTTGTACTTTGTCCCAATTTTTTTGGAATCGGGGTTGTAGCAGAGGTTGAGGAACTGTACCTGTTCCTAACACAGGATGTTGTTACATTATGCGAATATATTGTGAAGGGTTTTTTTCTTCCATCGGGTTCACACTGAATGATCGATTTAAACCTTCAATACACTACAGATTAATTCTGAGCAGCAAACAGATATCAATAATAATACTGCATTAAAGGAGAACTGAAGTCATTTTTAAACTTGCTTTATTTCTGAATTAACGTGTTATTCAATTACGTTTTCTTTTTTAGTAACCTTATATCGTGACTCATATTGGCAACTAATTGCAATTAAATATTATATTTATCAGCCTGTTCGGGTTTTAGCCGTGTTGAATTTAGTTCGTTTGGTCCACGGCAGGCGTCGCTTATCCGCGCAATCTTCACGACACTTGTGCGAGACTTCAAAACGTGACGTGTCAGCGCCGCCATTTTGAAAACTGTTTTCCAAACGAAATATTGCACAAAAACGAGTTTAAATGACGATTACTGCCTACTTTTTTAAAACTTTCCTGACTGCTATCAAAACAAACAAAACTTCCGGCTTGATTACATCAGCATTCGAAAGAGGGCGCGCGCGTCTTTTGATAACGTTGGCAGATGTCGGTCACTTTGATTTCCACTGTATGTTTTACTTCCGTCCTACGATGTCTCGCACAGGTCTCAACGAATCTCATTTACGGTCATTGCTTCGACATATGGACTGATGTATTACAGAGCATATCAGAGCATATCATTTAATAAAATGAGATAAATAGAATTTTGATAATAAAAAACAATTTGCCTTCAGTTCTCCTTTAAGGGTCCAGTCTGACAACACTGATAACTATACCTATAACTCCAACTCTGACTATCCTTCTGCCTGAATTGAGTTCCAGTCTGGAGCAGAAACACCACAACTATAATCCCGTCTATAATATCACTCGGTCCTGACACTCAGGGAAATAAATGCATGCAACTTAGGAATAGCCATGGAAGTTTTTTCCAAGTAGTAGCACATTATTCCGGGTCGTACTGTACAGCTCGGACTTCAAAACAACCCATGTACATACTCCGGTGGTTGATATAATATGGATAGTTCATGGATTACGGAAATATAATAAAAAAGGATACAAAATACGGAGTGGTTACGGATTTTAATACGGATACTAATAATTTACCGATTGGTCACGGATGTTTCAGTATATTACAGATTGGTTACCGATTTCATACGGATGCTGCATCACGGATAAAAAATTAAAGAAGTCTAAAACAACTAAATGTTTGGACCGCTGAAGTTCATAATTAAAATACCTTACCTGCATTTATATGTTTATTCATTTAGTATTGATATTTCACGGAAAAAAAAAAAAATCACATATTTGTGAATAAAAGATCTGTATTATATTTTTTATTTTCTGTGAATCCGTGTTCCGTAACTTCATGATGCAACAAGGATGTACAAAGATGCCCGGCGAAAATAGCACATGCTCAGATGACATCACATGTAAACAGTTACCTGATTGGTCAGATGTTTATCGGATCAGGTCCAGGCCTGGAAAAATGGCTCCAGAAGCAAATCTCACCGATACGGATAAACCCAGGCCTGGGGTATAGGGATCGTTATCGGTCTGGTGTGAGCACCAACCACATAACCTGCAGAGGACTGATTTATTTATAGTTATCATTATAGTTAGTTATCGGTATTGTGGGATCAGGCCTTAAACCACCACAGTGTTCTGTGTACCATGAGTACCATGATCACTCCAATTGCACTGTAACCACCACAAAGGCTTTGATGAAAAACACCCAAGTTTGCATTCTAAAATTTTCTAAATGACATCACAGAGTTGGCTTGAATAACACGGCTCTCTCGTAGCTTTTTGAAGGCAACAGGTGAGATGCAAAAATATGCTGCAGGCTAATTAGCTTCATTCATGATTCACATTACTAGTGGCGTAAAGCCTGAAAGTGCATGAAAAGGATACTGCATCTGGAGGAAGTGGAAGTGAAGATGTAACCACACCCCACTCCCAAGGGGTCAAACCTCTGACTTAGCCTTTTATACAAAATTTCCTTTGTTTGGGCTCCTGCGATTTGGATTATTTCTGCCATAGTGCATGGCCTGATCTCTTTTACATTACAGATCTCATTTTGTCATCGAACAATCATTCGCTGTCCACCAGACCAGTCTGGATGAAGCATTGGCATTGCTGTGCATTGTTTAGTTTTCTCCAAACATGGACTGGCGTTCTTTTGTAAACTGAAGTTGAGAAGACGTCAATAAAAGGCTTGTTTTTCCTCCAGCTGTCTCACAGAAGTTGTCCGGTACCACAGATGCCTTCAGATATGGTATGGCTTGTCTTGAGCTTCATTGGTTCATAGAGAAATCTTTGCAAACCTTTTTTTTTCCCCTTGAGGTCCTCTGAAACCTTGATTAATTGGATCATATTTGACTCGTCTGATCAAACCTATACTCAAATTCACTGATCTACTTACGGTAAGTTCAATTTTAACCCACCAACTTTGTTATTTATTTATTCACTCATTCGTCTTCAGTGAGTTTTGGTGGATTCAGAGCCGATCCCAGGAACACTGGGTGTGAGATAGAAATAGATAATGAATGGAAGGCGGTCCATCACAGGACATGATGAACACATATTTTCGAACTGATTCACACCTAGAGGCGATTTAGATTCACCATTTGACCTACTGGAATGTTTTTGGAAAGTGAGAGCAAACTGAAAAACCTGGACGAAACACAGGAAGAACACTGGGAGAACATTTTGCATGGACAGCAACCTGACCTGACTGAACCAGGGAGCTGTGAGGTGACAACATCACACACTACATCACCCACTGCGTGATCGTGCCACCGAATAGTGGACAACCCCAATTCCAAAAAAGTTGGGACGCTGTGTAAACTGTAAATAAATCAGAATGCAGTAATTTGCAAATCATGGAAACCCTGTATCTCACTGAAACAGTATAAACACAACATATTAAATGTTGAAACTGAGAAATTTTATTTATTTATTTATTTATTTATTTAAATATCTGCTCATTTTGAATTTGATGTCAGCAACACGTTTCAAAAAAGTTGGGACAGGGGCATGTTTACCACTGTGTTGTTTATAACTGTGTTAGGTTAACTGGTGACTCTAAATTGACCGTGAATGTGAGTGTGAATGGTTGTCTGTGTCTATGTGTCAGCCCTGTGATGACCTGGCGACTTGTCCAGGGTGTACCCCGCCTTTCGCCCGTGGTCAGCTGGGATAGGCTCCAGCTTGCCTGCGACCCTGTAGAACAGGATAAAGCGGCTAGAGATGATGAGATGTAACCTTTTTGTGTAAAATGCCGGGCATTGTTAAATAAGATTGTCAGTATTTATTCACATGACTTAAATGCAGATCACATTTTATGAACGATTCATGCAGAAATCCAAATAACGCCAAACCTTTCCTCACAACTCTATAAAGTGCTAGCTACAGCTGTCGTCCTCACCTCCTGCTCCTCAATGCTCTCATCACACTAATACACTCCAGATGAATAAACATCTTCATCTTCTACTTCCAAACTCCACACTCTTGTTGTCCCTCGGTCTGAAAAAGACCATATGTGAAAAGACGAAGGACAACTAGGTGCACTTGTTAGAAGGGTGGTTGGATTGGTTGGGTTTTACCTTGTGTGACCCATTTCACCCCTTACTAATGACACACATTGCTTCTGGCTGTCTCCAAAGCATCCTGGATATACTATGACATCATGTTAGGATACAAACAACCACCAAGGTCCCTACTTCAGTCTCAGTCTGGAGGAAGTAGCATCGTAAAGATGGATAATCCCATGGACTCATTTAGCAAAGGCTAGATGACTCTAATATATGCACTCCACTAGAAAACATATGGGATAAAGAAAATCAGCAGACACAAACGATTTTTCAGTTATGGTAATATCCGAGCAGCTTCAATACAAGCTACTGACTATTTTTGGTCACGTTGAAATTTACATTGATCACAGGCTTTAGGTAAACACTGTCTCATGCTAAATTATGGAAGCACATGCTGATCTGAGGAAATAAAAGATTTATATTCAAACTTGCTAGCAATTAGGAAATGGATTTATTTATATTGTCATATATCAATATTATAGACACCCAAGCTAGATTTAGGACAAATCTGTCAGAGGTGCCAACATTGCTAACAAGAAATTTCTAGCAACCAGAGAGCAAAAACAGAGAAAAACTAGAAGCATACATAGTAGAGTGCATATTTCCACCAAGCCATATATTATCAACATCAAAATCAAATCACTTGAACCTAGGATAATACTAAAGCTGTCCACCAAATTCCATCAAAATGCGTTCACTATTTTTTGAGTTATGTTGGGAAAAGCAAAAAAAAATTCCTGGATCTGCATACATATTTGGATTTGCATCAAAATCTAAATCAATTGTTCCTTGGCCCATGGTTCACATTTCCTCCAAATTTCATCAAAATCTGTTCACTACTTCTTGAGTAACATTGGGAATAGACAAAAAAAAAATCCTGGATCTGTATACATATCTGGATCCTGAATCCACATACATATCCAGATCTGCATCAAAACTGAATTAATTGTTACATTGGCCATGGCTCACCTTTCCTCCAAATTTCATCAAAATCCATCCACTACTTTTTGTGTTACTTTGGGAAAAGCAAAAAATTCCTGGATCTGTATACATATCTGGATCCTGGATCCACATACTTATTCAGATTTACATCAAAATCTAATCAATTGTTCCTTGGCCCATGGCTCATGTTTCCTACAAATTTCATCAAAATCCATTCACTACTTTTTGAGTAACATTGGGAATAGACAAAAAAAAAAAAATCCTGGATCTGTATACATATCTGGATCCTGGATCCACATACATACCCAGATCTGCATCGAAACTGAATTAATTGTTCCGTTGGCCATGGCCCACCTTTCCTCCAAATTTCATCAAAATCAGTCCACTACTTTTTGTGTTACTTTGGGAAAAGCAAAAAATTCCTGGATCCATATACATATCTGGATCCTGGATCCACATACATATTAGGATTTGCATCAAAATCAAATCATTTTTTCCTTGGACCATGGTTCACCTTTCTTCCAAATTTCATCAAAATCTGTTCACTACTTTTTGAGTAACATTGGGAACAGACAAAAAAAATTCCTGGATCTGTATAGATATCTGGATCCTGGATCCACATACATATCCAGATTTGCATCAAAATCAAATCAATTGTTCCTTGGCACATTGTTCACCTTTCCACCAAATTTCATCAAAATCCATTCAGTATTTTTTGAGTCACGTTGAGATAAGTCAAAAACTTCCTGGATCCGCATACATATGTGACCCCTCACCGAATCCAGGGACACATGTCGGCCGAAACGAATCCAAGATAATTGCAAAAGAAGCATTTTTTTCGAAATTTGTGATTTTTGTTTTTTTCCATCATGTGCAAGTTGAGATCTTGAAGAATGCAATCAGTATTTCAGATAATAGATTGTTTTGTTGGAAAAGCATACATTTTTTGTTGCAAATTGTCTCGTTTTTGTCAGGACTGTAGCCTGCTGGGGGGTGTGGGTAAATTACCATATGGGCCATTCACATGATGATTTAAGTCTTTTGGGTTTTTTTTTTTTTTCGCGAATCAGCTGTATGATACGAGCTGAACTCGTGGCTACTTAAGCTGCATACAGGCATGTAATTTCACTATGTAATGAGCAAGCTAAACAGAGCGCAGAGGAGCTGAAACACCGCGAAGCAAACAGACACACGGTATTTACATCGGAGATAACCATTTCTAGCAAAAAAAAACGCAACCTCGTTTTCCAGATTGAATGGAATACTTGAATGATCGGATGATACACGGACCGTTCTAGGACTACTTTCCATCGGAGGCATTGATGTGTGCAAGGCGACATTTCTCTTTCTGATGGGGTAAGTTTATTAATCTAAGGCTGTGTGGTTATTTTTGCATGTAACGGAGAGTGTTGTGGTTTGGTTAAGCCTAGGTTACAACCGGACGTACGATTTTTTGGCCGTGCGATTTTTGGCGTTTCCCAAATTGCTGCGGGTTTTTTTTGTTCACGGAGAAAGACGCGCGTTGGCCGTAAGTTTGTCTTGCAACCTGAAAAAAACGTAAGCGCCCGTAGAGTTTGTTTGACATGACAACGAACCTCTGCGGCCAGTCTACGGCTCGAAAATCAGCACGCCACACGCGCGCTCTCGTGTGTTTCATGCGCGCCCTCCGTGCGTTTCTTGCATGTAGACCGGCTGTAGGAGCACGTACGGCCGGTTGTGACCGAGGCTTTACATGAAACTAGCGTTGTGTTAGTTGTGTCATCATCGTGCTATCTTTCTTTCTTACGGTGTGAGTAATTTTTCAACCACAAAACGTTAAAGTATACTTTAGGACTTATTTTTGTACTTCATAATTGTGTTGGGTATACTTTGCATGGAAGGAAAATTGACGTGGTGATCTTTGTTTACATGAAAGTAGCATCGTGCTAGCTCGTAGCGGGTAGGGCTTTCCTTAATGTCATGCAAATGAGCACCATTATGTGCCCGCCCTACACCCAGAGTAGCTGAGATGGAAAACTTTGAGGGCGATTTTCTCCCTTTTCTGTTTTAAGAGGTATGCACTTTCAAAAGGCCACACATTCTTCAAATATTGTCAGATCTCCACATGGAAGGCATCATTGGAAAGCTTAGAAACTGTACTTTCTGAATCTGTCAATAACTCAAAATGCCCCCGGGCAGACATGTGTCCCTGGATTCCGTTATCTGACACATATCCGGATTTGCATCAATATCAAATCAACTGTTCCTTGGCCCATAGCTCACCTTTCCCTCCAAATTTCATCAAAATCCATTCACTACTTTTTGTGTTATGTTCGGAACAGGCCAACAAATGGAGGCAAAAACATAACCTCCTCCAAAAATGTTGGCGGAGGTACAAATGTAGATGGATGAGATGTAGATGGATCCAACTTTCCAACACTGGAGCAATATAATAAAAATTAAATCTGCTTAGGTATACATTCACATTTTTTTTCTTGTCCATTCGCCATCAGACACCCAACTATGTTGGTAAGGAGTATATACCTCTGAAAAGGTGACAGCAGAAATCCTGTATGTACTGTACAAAACTGTGCATTTCACTTTAACGTTTAGTGACTGCTCCAACAAGTACATTATAATTATAAGTGAGTTTTCAGCAAACAAAATTTCATTTGTTTTTCCTCAATCCAGGGAAAATATGGAACTCTCACCCAGAGTAAATGTCCATATGATATAAATGCAGTGTATAGAGATGAGCTTAAAATGCTGTATTCCGAAGAGTGTCTCATCTCATCTCATTATCTCTAGCCGCTTTATCCTGTTCTACAGGGTCGCAGGCGAGCTGGAGCCTATCCCAGCTGACTACGGGCGAAAGGCGGGGTACACCCTGGACAAGTCGCCAGGTCATCACAGGGCTGACACATAGACACAGACAACCATTCACACTCACATTCACACCTACGCTCAATTTAGAGTCACCAGTTAACCTAACCTGCATGTCTTTGGACTGTGGGGGAAACCGGAGCACCCGGAGGAAACCCACGCGGACACGGGGAGAACATGCAAACCCCGCACAGAAAGGCCCTCGCCGGCCACGGGGCTCGAACCCCCCGGACCTTCTTGCTGTGAGGCGGCAGCGCTAACCACTACACCACCGTGCCGCCCCCTTGAAGAGCGTATTCCTGTCTAAACTTCCAATCGACTTTTCTTTACAAAATCCCGAGATGGCCCTTGAACTGAGTTTGGTTTTTGTCTGCATCTAAACTGTAGTGGAATGAACAGAAGCTGGTGGCACCCTCAGGAATCACCAGATCAGTTCGAGGGGCTGTTTATTAGGATGCAGTGGATAGCATCTTAACACTCACGACACATGCTTTCTCTAGGCCTCAGATAACCTCTATTCTTAAGGGTTTAATTAATGCCAGCCAGTCAGCAGCTTTTCTTACAGCAGAAAATGACTTGTTTCTTGACCCTCTCCAATCCCGAATCCCTTCCCCTTTTCCCCCAGTGTGCTTGGTTTGTTTTCGACTTACAACAGATGTAGCATCCCTATTAAGGGGAAAAGGACTCTGTACATGAAAAGGCAGAATTATTCACCAGCACCAGAGTGGAGAGAGACAAGAGCCGAGGCAGGCCGGCCGGCGCGCTGAGCCAGGTTTGTAACGCTTGCTTTGTCTGTGTTTAATTGTGTCTTTGGATTTGGGACATTAAAAAAAAACAAAAAAACAAAACGCAGAACTGTGAACGTCGAAGAAGTTTGCATCGGTGTGACAATCGCAGAATTGTCCATCCATGCTGATTATTAACAATCTAATGTATTCCTGAAAAAAGAATTCCACTTCACTAATATTTTTGCATGTTTATTACAAATCAAATACTTTTGTACACTAAAACTTAAAACAACAAAGCATGCTATTTGAGGAAAATAATCAATGATGAGGTGGTGTAATGAAGGCTGACAGTTACCACCATGAAGCTGATTATTTTCCTCTAACAGCACGTCCCAAAGTGCTTTATTCCTCTTACACCACAACAGACCATGCTTTTTATCCATTTAGAGTTACATGTATTGTTTTGGAGACTTCTTTTTCCTCTCTCATGAAGGTAATAATGAAAAAAAGCAGCGTGTACCGGAACAGCTTGTCCACTGTCCTGAAGAATTACCCTACAGTGAACATTAACAAAACTTTACCGTAAATGCTAAATTAACTGATCCCTGCAAAAAGCCTAACCAGAGCAATGCCTTTTTTTTCTGCGAAAAATATCAATTAAAATAATGTTTTAATCCGCTGACAGTTAAACTTTGGTTTATTTCCACATTCACTGGATATGAGCAATCGCGCGCTCTGATTAGCTACTCTACTACTAGGATATCAGCTCATATCCTGTGAGTAGAGAAAAACAAAATGGCACAGCGTGTTGCTGAACCAACTGAGGATGAAATAAAAACTCTACTCGAAAACAAAACCCCAAAAAGAAACAGAAATAGCTAAAAGAATACTGCCCTGCCCATACCGCCTGTTACACACTCCAGCCCAGGTGGTGGCAGTAATGCACCTTTAAGTTGGTTTGCCAATCACCAAAAACCCCTAAAGAAGACCTCTTCCCCCTCCCCCCCAAAAAAAGCAACAAAATATGGAATAAAAGTATTTTATGGTAAAAACATATCTTTTTTTTAAGAATTATTATTATCGCATTTTTCACAAATTGCTACAATCATTTCACCGGTTTGTTGACACTCTAAGCGGAGATGATTTTGTCGGACGTTTTGTATAAAGTTTTCATTTATCGAATTTGCAAAAAATAAAAATAAGAATGCTCAAAATTCAGTGAATGCGGATAGAATGAAACAGTTATTCCACTCAACCTCATCGTACACGGCTTATAGCCAACTCGGTGCTATGCGGCTATCAGATCACGTATGACTTGATTTCATGAAAAAACTGTTAATTAGTTACGATGGAAATGATAACTTATTAGGACGAGCATATTATTATAAACCTGTGACATGACATCCTTGCTGTTACAGAAAAATAAATCAACTCCATCTGACCAACCGGATTCAATATTAGTGAAAGTTTGAACCTTATGAGCATTATGTCTAAGCCTCATCTCATCTCATCATCTCTAGCTGCTTTATCCTGTTCTACAGGGTCGCAGGCAAGCTGGAGCCTATCCCAGCTGACTACGGGCGAAAGGCGGGGTACACCCTGGACAAGTCGCCAGGTCATCACAGGGCTGACACATAGACACAGACAACCATTCACGTTCACATTCACACCTACGGTCAATTTAGAGTCACCAGTCAACCTAACCTGCATGTCTTTGGACTGTGGGGGAAACCGGAGCACCTGGAGGAAACCCACGCGGACACGGGGAGAACATGCAAACTCCACACAGAAAGGCCCTCGCCGGCCACGGGGCTCGAACCCGGACCTTCTTGCTGTGAGGCGACAGCGCTAACCACTACACCACCGTGCCGCCCCTACCGGTATGTCTAAGCCTATGAAGCATATTTGCATATTTAAAATGACTTTGACCCAATGCCATCTAGAACATAATGATAAAACAAGAGGTAAGAAAGACAAGTGTATGCTGTGGAACACTTAAACCTCAGCAATGCTCTTAAATCCATCCATCTATAAAGCTGAACCCGAGTTAGCAGGGAAACGGCAGTGAATCAGCACAGCAAATGGTGACATAATGGCATGTGTGCCTGAAACACCTGCTGTTGTACACACGATGGTCTACAGGCACGCAGGATCACAGGAGGAGTCACACCAGTCTGTGGCACACAGTAGTCTCAGTAAATAAATGAGCTTCCTTTTGCTCTGAGCAAGATGGAGGAGGACAATGGAAAAACAACCGAAAGACAGAGCACACAAATTCCACTTGCAAGTAAAAGAAAAATAAAAAAACCCCCAAAACATACAGCAAGAGCAGCAAGGTTACGAAGGCAAAAGACAAACAGTTCAAGCAAAAGTGATACGATGCTGCAAAACTAGAAGTGAGACATGCGGGGTAGGGGCCAAGCCAGAGCAAGACTGTAGGAGAAATCAAATTTGCAAGAACATAACAAAAAGCTGTTGCTCAGACAAAAGGGAACACCCAAAGGTATTTGTTGAGCTGTCTGCCGGCACCCGCTGCACCGAAAGTTTATTAAAGACAAGCCCTGCTCACATACGAGAGAAAGCTAAGCTACCAGGGACTGGGGGAAAAAAAGAAGTGAGGAAAGGTTGAAGATGGAAGGGAATTGGTAGTGGTGGAGGGGGGTAGGGAGGGGGGTGAAAAACTAGCACCATGGCCCCCGTCAGTCAGACATTCTTTTATTTCAGCCATGCATTAAGCAACTTCCCTGCTGAGTTGGGCTCCCTTCCTGGTGTGGATAAAGGAGTCCCTGGAGGTGCCTGCCGGTAATTTCCAGCTTCTCCAGAAACTCAGGTATTAGAAAAGACCGCTCAGGGACCCTGCTACAATATACCTCCACAATTTCAGGCACTCGGTGCAGACGATACAGGGAGAGGCAAAGAGAGAAAGAGAGAAAGTAGGAGACCCTCCCTGAGGGTCCCCCGGTTCAAATTTCTGAAGTGTAAGGAAGGAGGGAGGAGGCCTCCAGGGAATGCACACTAGCAATAGAAAATCCACTGCATCAGAGAAAGAGAGAGGCAGAAGAGGAGGAAAAAAAAAGCATTTCCTCTCTCTGGTCTGGCAGGAGCAGCCTTTTTTTTCCCCCTCTGGCTCCCACTGGAGACTTTTTACAAAACATGTGTTGCTGACATGTTGACAGATTGCTCAGTGAAGTGTTAGGCGCATGCACACGGCTGTCCATTTAAGGGGACATGGCATCCTAGCCAACATCCTCTACCTGAGGCACCATGTTTTATACATCACCTCTCAGTTCAAACAAAAGGAGAAAAAGGAACAATACGAAAAGAAAAAGTAAACAAGCTAGCTTTTTTTTTTTTTTTCCGAACACGAGCAGAACATAACAAAGGGGCAAAGCAGACTGGAGTGCTGTCTGTGGCTTTTTTAAATGAACTGACAGTTAGATGAGCAGTGAAGGAGGAATACCTGAAGGTGCTGAATGTCTATGTTTATGTGCACTCCGGTCTTCCAGATTAGCATTAAAAATAGCTGTAAAAGTGCTTCTGTAAGCACTTTGTAAAAAGCATGGAATCTGGACATTTCGATCTCTTTCGAGCCAGAGAGTGACGTCTTAATCGTCTGGCAGATCGGAAATTGCTGCCGTGGCAACCAAATGGAAATAGGGGGATGATAATGTATTCATGGTGGTGGCGACCCGGGGGCTGCGGAGCACACTCTCTGGGGACAGCACTTTACCTAAAGCCAGACGTGTCTGGGCAAAATCTCCGCACAAGACAAGAGCTGAATACTTAGGACAGAGTGAGGGGAACGGGAAGGAAAAAGACGACAGATACAGGAAAAGAAAAGTGTGGTAAGAAGACATTTGAGGAGAAGGTAAGATGTTATGAAAGGAGGTAGAGCATCAAATTGCCTTTAAGGCAACAGAAGGTGAGGACTTTGACTGAGCTCCAGCGTAACCATTATAGGGATTACAGAATCTTGGAAGAAAAACCAAACCCCAGTTTTTTTCTCATATTTAATATCTTCTCACTACACTTTGAGAAGATGCTTCCTATTGGATTACAAAACCAGAGATCCAACAAAGATTCTTC